>NC_054553.1:25688500-25996000 GCF_017654505.1 Polyodon spathula
TATATCTCAGCCATATTGAGGATCTACACTATGTGGGGTTGTAGAGGCTTGCAAAAAAACCCAAAAAAAAACAAACAAACAAACAAAGCTGCTGCTTTTTTTTCCCTTAGTGAAAAAAATGAAAAAAGACTTGGTTTATCCACGTCTCGTTTGATGTGGGATTTTTATGTGGGCGCAATTGGTCCACGGAGAGTTGGTTATCTGAAAGAAATTGGTGTAGGAATAGCTTGAGCGTCTCAGTCCCCAGGGGTCCGCCGGCATTGACAGGATCCGCAAAACAAGCGGAAAAGCTGTTTAGCATGCGAGCTGTTTGAGGCATAGCCCCAGCGTTAATTATCTCGTTTTTAGCCGGGGTCTGGTGGCAGTGATTAGAGAGAGGAGTTTGAGAACAGCGAGAGCGTGGCTGTAATGAGGAGAGGTCTAGCCTCAGAACTGAAAGCTGCTGCCGGTTGATCTGCTCTGTGTCTGTGTATGGTTTTACAGGAGGCTGCGGCAGAAAGATAGTGAGATTGAATAAAAGTGAAGGGGGAGGTGGGAATGAGGGGCAGAAAGAGAAAAATAAAGAATGAACTTGGATTAACTTGCGAAAAGGAATCTTGAGTATATGCCATACAGCCATCAGGCTGGATTTCAAATAAAAGCCAAAGCTCAACTGAGTGCAATAGCAGCAGGGACTCTTTCATTTGAACTAACCACACCACAATTAATGGTCGAAATGATCAGTTATATATACACTACTTAGGTAATAAAAAATGTATAAAATCTGTGTGGTCTTGTTAGTTAATGCAGCAGTAGGAAGTTATATATTACACAAAAAAGTGGATTCATTCTGTTAGCTTCCAACAGGGTTTTTTTTTTTTTAATTAAAAGGTAACAACCTTCTTCAAAATGTAAAACAAACAATTTAGTATGAACGAGAGTTAGAGAAATTAAGAGAATGAGAGTGGTACGTTTAAACCAGTGCTTTAAGCAAAAAGAAAGAAAAAAGTATGGCAAAAATATAGATGGCTTGACACCATTTTCCTCACTCTAATTTACTGTAATGAAACTAATGTTTGGGGTTTAAATCAGGAGCAATGTTCTGCATTGCTAGTACCGATAAGCAGTACACTTGAGAAGCAAGGGGCCTGAGTGGGGTTAGAACATACCCTCACCCAGTTATTAATAACCAGTATTAGCTGGAGGGCTGTGTGTGTGTGTTTATAAAATATAAAACCTGCTGTATGAGACTGTGTGTGTGTTTTTGCAAAAAAAAAGGGCAGGTGTCTTCTCTTCGCTATATACTTCTCAATTAGTAAGTAAGCTGTGTGCTTTAATGAGGATAACCTGTCAGTTTTACAATTCAACACGCATTTAGACAGCCGCATTTGCCGGTTACTGGAAGTGACATTAAATTGCGACCTCAGACTTCAGGAGGTTGGTTGAGAGAGAGAGAGGGCCATTACAGCAGAGCATTCCAGAACTCTGAGGCACTGCTAAAAATGGAAAGCTGAAACTGCTTGAGGCAACTGGGGACCCTGCACAGCACAGGCTCATTCCTGCACAGATTTCTTGTAGTGCAACATTATTCATTCCATATTGATATGTATTGATGGTCCCACAGTGAACATAGTGTGTTCCATCCATTACTATAAAATGTGATAAAATATAACCAGTTGGTCTTATGTAATGTGATAATGCATTGTTACAAATAACCTGTATTACAGAATTGTACAGGGCCTTATTACACATTTACATTATCTGTAACAAAGTTTGACAGGGCTGTGTTTTGAATTTGAGACAAAATGAGATGGGTGAGAGAGGTGTTGCCCGTGGAAGTGGTGAGGAAGGGGGGAACATCTCCCAGAACTTAAATGTTTGATCAATTTTTTAATGCTGTACAAATCAAAGGCCCTGTGCTCCTTTTCCCCACACCTCCTCCCCTTTTCCTTGTTAATTCAGGCGCTTTTATTTTGCAGAAGCTGTCATTTTACATAAATTCTAATAGAACTACGTCCATCGCTGCTGCCAACTTCTCCATATCAAACATGTGTAACCCAGGAGAGAACTGACAGCTCAGACCAGTCACTGTGAGGGGAGGAGAGGGGAGCCAATGGAGAAAGCATTAACTCTACAGTTGCTGTTGGTTTGTTAGAGATCAGTGGATACCGAGCTGGTTAAAGGGAATACTATACCCTTTGAATTAGTATAATAAGATCAGTTTATAATCCCATGGTATGTGTTCTTAATAATGATTAATAAATAATGATTAATAAAGTCATCAGTGTGTGTGTGTGTGTGTGTGTGTGTGTGTGTGTGTGTGTGTATATATATATATATATATATATATATATATATATATATATGCCTCAAAGCAAGCCATGGTGGGTAAAGATAACCAATTTGGGGTAATATGTCAGAGATTTTATCTATTGCAGATCTATTGCAAATCTTTTACAAACTTTCAGTGGGCATTACCGATAACGGTAATTTTTATAATGGTCTTATTAAATTTCACCTTACTTTGGGTTATAAAATTTAAAGGTGACTTTATTAAACATGCTAAATATACATGACTGTTGAAGCAGTATTAAATGATGATTAAGAACAAATGCCACATGTTAATGATCAAATACATGATGGTATGCAAGTTCAGAAAGATATAAAGTATCACTATAATCCACAAGGTATCCACTTGGTTTCACTTGTAGTTTCATTTTAGATTGCCAGTCTATTGCTGTCTAAATTAAACAGCACAAAACAATGTGTTCTTTTATTGCTGGAATCCATATCATCCCTGTGGTTAAGAATGTTACTTTTTAGTTATTATTGGAAGCGCTTTCATTAGCTCTAATGGTTCCTCGTCTGCTTTATGCATTTATGCACTGTATGCATTCTGTAAGGGCACAACCTTAGTGGAGTTTTTACCAAACTTAAAGTAAACATTGAATCATATTTGACTTAAGACATTTAACAGAGACGCGAATCCCTGATAGTGCTAGTGAGAATACAAGCCTTGTGTAGCTGCAAGGGCAGAGCCCTTCTCCTGCACAGGCCTACTTGCCCTTCATCAATTCTGCCTTCCTGACCCCTCATTTCTGCACATTCATAAATGGCCCCAGATAATTATCTGCTCTTGGGGAGACCATTATATGTTCTTTCTTTCTTCTTTCTTTCTTTCTTTCTTTCTTTGTCTGTCTGTCTGTCCTGTCTCATATGGACCTTTAAGGGAAAAACAATGTACAAAAGAAACCCCATACCTAGTCACCAATTACAGTACCTGCTAAATAATTGAAAGGAACACATACAGTTTTTGTCCAACCCTGTTTCAAACCACGCTTGATCAATAGTTTAATGCTAGTTTTAAAAAAATGAAACTTTATTACAAATAATTATCTTCTTTTTTTTTTTCTTTTTTTTTTACTCAACAGCATTTCATTCCTATGTCATTTTCGTAGGAAATCATGTTCTTTTACTCAGGTTGACAATGGTCTTAATTTATAGAACAGTAGCAAATTATTCAGGATACCATTCTCCAGAGTCCATTAAAGAGAGTTACACTATCAAAGGTCTTTATTAATGAGGATAATTATGACAGATAGAAGCTATGATTTGACTACCTGTCTTGCTCATTTATATTGCTGGGAGATCACTTTGTTATCATCAACATTAAACAGAAATCTGCATTGTGAAATGATTCTTCTTTTCAAATTAAACTTGGCAGGTAGCAATGGCAGAGCTTTTTCTTTTTTTTTTTTGTGCTGTGGCACTTTGACCCAAGTTCAGGAGCTGCTCGTTAAGTTCAGGTTGCTTGCCGTAGATATATGTCATTGTGTGAAGGATCCGTGGTGGTCTTCCATCAGCGGGAGGCTCGGCTGCAGGTTCAGTGAGAGGCCACAGACACGCAGCGTTTCAGAGAATTCAACTTAAGACTTTTATTATATCTCCACGAGTTATACAGAGCTCAGTTCCCGTCTGTAGCAGTATCCATCCTCTACGCGTTTAGGTTTTGTGCAAACTGTCTCTATGTCAGTAACATAAATAAACAAATGTCCTCCATTTGCACCAAACTCTCTCCCCTCTAATTAGAATCTCACATGACCTTTATCCTCTCACACTAGGCACTGTCTTAAAGGTACAGCACTCAAAACATAATAACATAATCATCACATCATGTAGACTTGATTAGCCAAAGTGGCTTTATCAATATAAAAGATGCATCACCATCAAGACACTTTGGATGATGTAGCCTATATTGCATATGTCTATGGCAGACAACTGGAACAGTAGAGCAGCTCCTGACCCCATAAGAGACAATATTTTAGTAATTGCAATAAGAACCACCCAGAGTTCTTGCAAACAGCATAACATGCTAGGGTGAGTAAACCCAAGACAATATCATTTTAATATCCTTGTTTTGTAACATCAAGAAGTGTTTTTCATTTTAAAGTAATTTACTGGAGTGAAGAGAATGTGCCCCTAGGTGCTGATCAACTGCATTTGTTGTTGAAACTGACTTTTGGAAATGATTTTGGATGTGTGTTCCTGGCTTTGCAATAAGACCCCTTATCAAAGAAGCACATATATCTATACTGCAGCCCATCCTGTGTAGTGCTGTGGCATCATTTTCTTGTATTCAGGGGCCTTAACCTCAGAGGGGAAGGATATTGACTTTCAGTCACCTGTGTTGAGTTAGGAGGCCTTCCACTAATACGGTGATTCAAGTCTTGGCTACAAAACATGAGTTTAGACCTAATCTCTCTATTAGAGACTCGGACACATCTCAGTTAGATTATAACTGATTCGTATTACTTCTCTCATCCACACAGTGATTATAACTGATCCATCTTACTTCTCCCATCCACGCAGTGACTATAACTGAGCTGTCTTCCCGTTCACACCGGTGATGCAAGTCCATCAGTACCACACTGTGAGGCCTTGGGATTGGTTGACCCTTAACTCTTGACCCTTGTTGCAGTCTTGACCCTTGTTGCAGTGGTATAGAATGCAGTAGATTCTTAAGGTGGAAGGATTAATTTCAACACGCCTGTCTTTCTAACAGAAATGTGCAGCTGACGTAAAAATAAATTGAAAATGTCAGGTTTTATTTGCACACCAGACTGCTTGGCAGCTTTGAAGATTCATATAAGAAGCTACTTTTCTCAGTTGATATTTTGTGCCCAAAATTGCTACAATTTGTGCCCAAAATCCTTTACTTACTTTTCTCCAGATTCTGCTCATGTTTTTTACAGGTGCTTAATGCTCAGTGGTCGTTACTGTTTATAAACGACACAACTTAAAATGACCTTATCTAGCTAAATGTTGTCTCCACAGGCAAGAATACTAATGCATTTACTTGAATATATACAGAATATGTTCTCCACAGGCATTATGCTAAAGTGATTTACGTTTTAGTAGCATGTTGGATCTGTTGGCTTGCAGTTGAATTTCTGTAATGGGATATGAGATCAAAAAATACACTAACGTTTTGTACACTGGTTATGCTTGAAAGCTCATCAGTTTGCATCAAGTTTCCACCTGTTAAATAGTTGCTAACAAACTATCTCCATCACAGGAATTCCCTTTCTGTTTCAAAGTGAAGCATCAGAAAGTTAAATAAAGACAAAAAAACAAAACAATTGAAATTAACCAGAAGCAGTGTTTGATTTGTTAAAGTCATATACATTGCAAACTAAAATCATTTTCAGTATTTAGGTTCATCTCGGATAACAAATTACAATATCCAGCCATTGCGTCTAAGGTTACCACCTGGCTATTTTTTGTACCACCTTGCCAGTAAAGGTAGTTTTTTTTTGGTATCTATAAGTCAATTTGAGGCAACCCTACCAGGTGTGGTGGCCAGTGTCTCAGCAGTAGCAACAGTTACGGTATGTTGGAATATTTTATTTTCATTTTTATTCATGCTGATTTGCGTGTACACATTCAGAGGATGTGCTTTCAGTGCAATGTGTCTGTACACATTCACGCTTCAGACTTCTACAGAAAGTCTTATTTTATAAAGAAGCCTGAGGCTGTGAATGTGTGTTTACTCTTGGTTAGCGTGATTTAATAATAATTTATTTTGTTCAGTATTAAGGACATTGCATGTCAATAACACAAGAGCAAATTATGTGCTCTTTTTACCGTTTGAAAAAGGTGGCAAAGGATGTAAAGTGAGTGTTGTTTTTATTGATGCAAATCTACTCTGCTGTTGGTGTGCAGGAAGTCGTGAAATGAATGGCATGTGGAAATATATTGATAATCTTGTTTTTGATTGGTTATTGTTTCGTTGACATGATTATTTTTCTTGAAAAAAAAAAAAAACAGCAACTTTTTAAAAATATTGTATGAGCTAGCCATCTATACCTATTCTAGTTCCTGGGTAAAAGGACATGCAGGCCTTTGAAAAGATGATTAGCATTTAGATTTGAAGATTCACCTTTATATTATAATAGTGGTGGACATGGCACATTTCTGACTTTTGTGTTAATTTGTTTCACGTAGCCCTGTGGGGCTGATCCGCTCTCCTGATCAATCTACCTAAATTGCCCATGCTGACCTCCCGATGATGAGAAGGTATTTCCATTCCTTTGCCATACTGATTTTCTCCCTGATCGATAGCAGATGTTTTCACTCCTCGTCAGTGCTGAATAAGTGTTCTAATGGAGGTCGGGTCAGGGAGGGTTTGATTTATTTTCCTTTGTAAATAACAGAATGGCAATATTCCAACATTGGTACAAATCGGACACCAGGAGCAATTTCTCTTTTTCACATGCACAGACACATCCTTGCTTACAAGCACATGCGTGTACATATTTATTGCTATCATTCTGGAAGCATTACATTGCCTCCTATTATATTACAATGTATAATTCGTATGTCCAGTCTGTAGAAACGTCCCCATGAACAGTGGCGGCCTATGGGGGGGGGGGCACACCTAGTCACGTACCCTCCCAGATTTCTGCCAGGCAGTGGCTTAGTCACTGCGTTACAGGAAAAAAAAAAGAAAAAAAAGTCCTGAAAAGAGTTTTTTTATTTTTTTTATTTTTGGTGGCCTCAATACGCTTTAATCAGTACCGCTTTCAATTAGTAAATACATGAACCGCCACTCACAACTGACCAATGACATGCTTGCTTGTCTGCCAAAGCGTGCATTTCAAATTTCTGTTTGTGATTGGGCTATTTACTGTCATTCGTGAGAGGTTCAACCTTGAACTCTTCTGATTGGACAATGCACACAGCTTTTACACTTTACAGTCCAAAAGGATGAGCAACGTGACATAACACTGAGTGAGAGACGTGAAGTATATGGCCTGACAGTGGTAGAGGAAAGAAAAACATCCTAATTTGTTTAAACAGCAGAATACTTGATGAACCGTCTGAAGACAACAAGCTAGCAGCTACCACTAGCAGTCCTCCGCCAGTCAAACGGTAATTAAATTAGTCAGGATTTGTGAGATTAAATAAAAATGGTTTGGTTTACTTTGAACACAAAACATTAGTTAACAAAAATGAACAACCATAAGTATGAATGAAATTCTATAGTTATTTTTATTTATTATCATGTGA
Source organism: Polyodon spathula (assembly GCF_017654505.1). Taxonomy (NCBI): domain Eukaryota; kingdom Metazoa; phylum Chordata; class Actinopteri; order Acipenseriformes; family Polyodontidae; genus Polyodon; species Polyodon spathula. The sequence goes on from NC_054553.1 coordinate 25,696,049, forward strand.
AATTGAAATCTGATGCGCATCTTAAAAGTTCAAGTACTTTGCTCTGCATTTCTTTTTGTTTTTAATTGGAAGTGTTCTAAACTGAATATTTATTATTTATTTTTTTTAATCTATTTTGCACGATGTGTATTTGGTTATTGGATCTTCTGTTAAAAAAAAAAAAAAAAAAAAAAGTTTATATTTTTTATTTTTCGAAAAATAAAACGTCAATGTACGAATAAGAAATCAGATTGCCAATTGCACCACTGTGATTAGGTGTGATTAGGAGTTACCATTTCCATCCCCTCCCGAAAAAATATCCTGGCTACGGCACTGCTGCCATAGTTTATCATTTAAAAATAAAAATATATATTTTTATGTTTTTTGTAAGTGGGTAGAGAATATGTAAGTGTGCAGATTATTTCAAACTTTCAAACCTTAATAACATAACCAAATAGCGTCTAAGACCCTTCACCGTTATATTTGTTTTCGTGTGAGACTTTCACTTTTTCAGTCAGCGAAAATATGTGCTAAAAACAGAGTGAATTTGATGTAGCCCTTTTAAAATTTCTACAACAAAAAAGCTAAACCACCAACAGAGACATCAACAGAAACCGAACCTGACTCTTGTGTAGTTCAGAATGTTATTATTAACAGTACTAGAGTGTGACGATACTTCCATTTCAAATGCTCAGGTTAGTGCAGGTGCAGCAGTCGATAGAAGAGACCCTTGCCTGTAAAGTGTTGTTTGCAGGTCTCTTGATTGTGACAATCTGGCGTAGAACTGTTTGTGATGAAAGATCTGGTCATGTTAGAAAGCTAGCTTAATGTTTACATAAAAATAGTTAAAATCAAGCATCAGTTTTGAGCACGGTTTCGCTTCCTTGGTTCATTTTTTTTATTTTTATTTTCCTGTGCCCCACCAGTTTTTTCAAGCCACGAGTCACCACTGCCCATGGAATTAATGTAGAGGGGAAACCAAAGTCTTGCACTGTGTGTAATTCTCAAGAAAAGTTTATTTAGTTTTTTTTTTTTTTTTTTTTTTTTAGCAGTTTGTGGGGATGATAAGAAAGAAAAAATGCCAATAACAAAAGAAGAACATTTGAATAAGGTCTAACCAGACGTGATGCAGTTGGCCCTGCAATAAAATGATACTTTAGTTGTGACGCTACCTTACACACCAGTGGTGACAGGCAACCTCCGTTTGGTCATTGGTCAGTGCCCTAGCTGCCCCATGACAAAATCGCAAAAATACAGTCCTTTTTTTTTTGTTTGTCACCCCGTTGTATCGCAGGCAGTGCGAATGTTTTGTATCAAAACTACATGCTTTGTTTCTTGTGTAGTGGCAAGTATGTGTGATTAGGCCTTTACACTGTAGTTTTGTTTTATAAATAAACACTGTTTAAAGAACTACTGGAGGCAATTATAAGGAGAGTACTGTAAGTTCAAGCATCTCATTAAAACAACATCAGAGGTGCTGGTGAAAACAAATAGCTGAAATATTGCATGTTTTGGTAACCTTTTTACCTCAGGCTGTGTTTAACTGACACCTGGTTTTGTGCTAATAGACTGCCCCATGATAATCTGTACTGCTCAAGAGTCAATCAGTAACCTGCAGGAATTTTTTACACTTTACTTGAATCTAATGGCTCAGTATGGTGCACCAATCATTTCAATGAAACTCATTAATTACAGATAAAATAGGGGACCTGTAATAAGGGAAGAGGAATATAACAACCAAGATAATATAGACAGAGCTCTGGTTTTGGAACCAAAATGATATCATCTCGGATCACAATGTCTCTGCATGGTTGCTGCTCTTGACAGATGGAGACTAGGTTCTATTAACTTTTCCATCATCTTCATTTTATTGATTGATTATAATGATCCTTAGTGGACAATGAAAAGATAAGAATCCCAAATACTCCCACAATGTTAGATATTCCTAGAGGGTTAAGACATAGTTGTTATACACAAAGATTAGAGATCTCCTGCGGAAGGTCAACTTTGAAGTCTAAACCGCATATCCTAAAGGGACATAGGCAGATCCCAAAATCCTGAACCAGTACAGAAAATACCTTATATGCTCTTATCTGTACATTTCTTACATTTCTCAACCATCACAAGACAACAAATCAGTTCAGTTGTGCAGATAGCAATCCATTATGTTTGTATGAATGGTGGGTGGGGAGAGTTTCTGATCCTTGTCTCTGTTATCAAATGGACATCGAGTCACTGCTATTAGACTTGAAGATTTTTTTTTGTTTGTTCTCCTCCTAAAGCCAAACATCAATGCTTGTGGAGAGGGTGATTGTGCACATGTTGGGTGAAATTTGAAGATTGAGTCTTTCTGGGTTTGAAACAATTAATTAATATTAACATTACCAATTTGGAGAACATTGTGTGTCCACAGGCAGTATATTCTGAAGATTGTTGCCACTGATTTGAGGTAGGGATTATCGTCGTTCATGATAAAGAGGTATTACGGACATAGAAGAGTGCCCCAGACAGTAAAACAAACAACCTCTATACTCTTATTATGCCACCTTGCAAGCACATTCGGAATAGCCATAGTTTCCGAATCAACACGTGGCAACACTAGTTAAACATCCCTATAGGGAGTGCTGATTGTTTTTAATTCTGTGGCCGCCTGCCTTCTAAAGCTCATTTCTCATCTCTTATATATTTCATTTGTGATACAGAGATTCAGTGTTGTGGAAACCCATTGAGCAAAATTATACCCTTCACTTTGACCACGCAACTTTTGGGTTTGTGGCTGCTAAAGGCCGTAGCTATCGGCTTCACATTCGGTAGACCACTGTGTTCTTTCATTCTCTAAGTCAAGTTTGATTCTGGTTATTGTGGTTTTGACTGTAATTTTACAAAGCTGTCTTTGCACTGTCAGACGCATGTCGGAGATATGCCTACTTTCTTGCTGCACAAGCTGGAATTTTATAAAGAAGGACCACTGAAATAATAGCTAGATCTCAGTGGAAATCAACTTAACTTGAGGCCAGGTTCCGAACATATTTAATAAGTGCACTTTCCATCCCTTCTTGGTTTCCAGAAGCACTTTAATAATCTATTTATGTGCTTTATTACCTGCTTATTTATTATGTAAACTGTATAACAATTCATTCTAAAGGGTTTAGCGTGACTTAGAGGATCACACATCCATTCTTCAGACTGATTCCAGTAATCCTTGCTTGCCCCATTTGAGCAAGTCTATCAGCTGTGGTTCTGGTATAATATAATAACGTAGCTGTGCCAAAGACTACAGATTTGGGTAGGAGGCAATTTTTGAATCAGCAGTACAGTCTCTTGAACCAGAGGGACCAGTTGAAACCTGCAAAACTGCGTACTGACTATTTTAAAACAAACATGCTTTTTTTTTTTTTTTAAACACACATTAAATATGAAAATGGATATTATGGGGAATGTGTTTTAATGGCTATAGGGATGCTAAACAGTCCACAAATCTAAACTGACAATACCATCTTTTAATTAAGCAATTCATACTACTTGACAGCTTTTGCAGGTGCATTAGTTATTTTAATTCTGATCTTCATTGGAAAAAAGTGTTAATTAGATCATATTCCATGAATCCTCAAATGCTGTCCTTCGCACTTTGGTCCCTGACCACTGAGCTCCTCTTACCCTCCAAACAGCCGTATCTAGCAGTTCACCTGTGACTCTCTTTAGTTCAGTTGTGGGTTATTGTTTAGTTAAACAGGATATAGGCGATAAGGGCTTGTATAAAATTGTGCCTCATAAATATGGAACAATAAGTTCCCATTTAAAAAAAGGACACAGGCAATCAGTAAAACTTTAACACATGAGTTACGAAGACTGTTTTTTTTGTAAAAGACATTTTTTGTATTCAATAAAACTTTTCTACAGTGTTGTTGGATTATTGAATAGCTGACTTTAATTTGTAAAAACAGGCTTAAAAAACTAAACACGGGGGCTCCCGAGTGGCACACCCAGTAAAGGCAGTCTGCGCCCTATAGCCTGGAGATGACCAGGTTATTCCACTGCTGACTGTGGATGGGAGTTCCCAGGTGCACAATTGGCCGAGTGCCGCCCGGGTGAGGAGGGCTTAGTTCGGCCAGGGTGTCCTCGGTTCTCTGCACACCAGCGACCTCTGTACACTGGCCGGGTGCCTACGGGCCTACCTGTAAGTTGCCCAGAGCTGCTTGGTCATCCGACGTTGTAACTCTGAGAGCGCTGCTAGACGGGCCTGCAGAATGAAAAGAAGTGGACAGCTGATGGCACACGTTTCGGAGGATGCGTGTGTCCATTTTCGTCTCTCCGGAGTGGCAGCGGTGAGGCGTGTTGAAATGAAACCTCTACTAACCCAAAGGGGGAGAACCCCTCTTTGTTCTTTTTTTTATGTTGGTTTTTTTTTAAAACAACCCCACCCCACCCCCAACAAAAAGCAGGTGATGAGCGATCACTTGAAACGGATGTAGCTACAGTACATATACAGAAGTCATGCAACAACAGTTTTTAAGACCGAAAAGTACTTGCATCTGTGTTGGGAATGATAAAGACATACCAAGAACACGAAGATAGACAGTGATAATTGTTTAATGGTGATACTTGATTGTGTAAACATACAGATTTCTGGAACACAGCATAGTATTGAGAATAATCTTGTCACGGTCTAAGGTGTGGCTTTGTTAAACAGCAGTGCTTACCGACCCACCCTGGTGAGATCCTCTCACACCTCTGCGCTCTGGTTCTTTTGATCACAAAAAGATAGCTGTGAAAGGAACGTAGCCCCTTCATTCTCATGACCCTGTTAAGGCTCTGAGACACACAGTTATACTATTGATAAAGTAATTCGTATTTATACCACAATCATGTGCGTCACTATTGTAGACACAACGATGGGAAATGAGCCATCAAATACCAAATAACATTACAATAAGAAATACAAATTAACCGATGTAAAAAAAATAACATTTCAGGTAAGGTAGACCACATGGAAACGCACAAATGTCGACATGGTTAGAGATAACTGTGGCCAGCTCGCCACCTGACACAACTGTACACCTCTGGTAAAGGGTTTTACAGTAAATCTACTTTATAGATCTTTTCATCTGCTGTAGCTCTTACCTTCAAAGTAAACAGGTTGTTTCCAGTTATCATTTTTTTTCTTTTCAAACCCTTTCTTGTAACAATTTATTATGCAAACTCCAGTTTCCTGCATCTCCTCTAGAATCATTGGCAAGGAGTAAAATTGTCAGTCATTCCACTAGCATCTTGGTAATTTGCAAGTAAAATGGAAAAAAAAAACGTTTTCTCGTTTTGACAGCCTCTCCTTATCTGCAACTGCGATACAAGCAGCCGCATACACTTGCTGTGCCAGGCTAGCAGGTGAGTCAGCTAGACACAGATCCCAACGCCACTCACCACTTTCATCCAAAACCAAGGGCTGTCTTACGATATACAACAGTTTTTACATCTGCATGGTGCATTCTTCTATGCTGTTTACTTAAAAAATGTAATTTGCACAGTAGAACCTACTTTCTGGTAGAACTTTTAACATTTCTGAAAAGTACTGATTCTCATGACATGTTAGTTGTTTTTGATGAATTAATAATGAAGCAGTAATATTAGGAAGTGAGCTGGAAAGACCCCAAAGTACCAGAAGGTAAGAGGTTAACAGTCACCTTCACTTTTTAACAATGCTGTAGCCTGGCAGAGGTGTCAGAAGCTCCTGAGATGCTATGGCTGCAGTTGATTCCTTTTCAAACAGGGTGCTGTTCTCCACCTGTGGTGTTGGGAAATGCAGGCGGTAATTGGGTGCCATAAATCGTAGCTGGCGACAGGGTAGGTCAGAGCAGGCAGACAAGATTACTAAAGCATTACGGTCAATGAAAGACCTTGAATTGGAAGATTTTAATTAGAGCTTGTCTCTCGTTAGCTGAGAAAAAGCCTCTCTTTCTTTTAATAGGTTGCTTTGCATTTTTGAGATGGAATTATTAACAATAAACTTTTTTTTTTTTTTTTTTTTTTTAAGATTAGGATGGTATTTTTTTTACTCCTTGTGTGTCTTCTTGGCAGTGGCTGAACTTTAAGGACGTGCAAGATTTGTGGATGAGAGTGCAGCAGGACTGAACCTTTTTATACCCAGACTTGCACTGGAATGAAAATTGTATCCCTCTTGCATAGACACTTTCTTTAATATTCTGAAAGATTTAAAGATTGACCTCTTTTTCTACCCATTGTAGACTCTAATTTACTTTAAACATAAATGCTGAAAGTGGACATTATACAATTTTATACTCTGTCTGATTGTTAAATCCATTTTCTAGTTATGCCTCAAAAAATGTGGTCTTGAGCAATAAAATAAAACAGCAGCACGGTTTCTTTCGGTGCAGATTCTTTCCAGTTTTGGGTGTGATTTTATAGATGATGTGCAGAGAGCTCTAAGGCCAAACTCCTGCGGTTCTTATTATGGGGTTTCATCACTTGGCATATTACAATGAAATTGCATTCAAACCGTAGAGATTCTGCAATGTCCCCATAACAAGGGATTACAAGTTTTTCCATCTTATTCCCAACACATTGGTTTCAAGAACTGGATGTGATCCAGTTTAATTTTGGTAGTACCCTGGCACATTTTGCAAAGTGATAAAGTGACTGAAAATTTTAGAATGTTATATATCCAGCATGGGGAAAGTCTCTGCCCCATCTGGTGCCAAGAATCTGAGAATTATGTATTGGTATTATGTTTTATTTGAGTCTGCTTGAAGAGATCAAGGAAAAACTATTAACCTTAAGCACTTTATTATGGGCCTGGCAACATGCACCTAATCGTTTTAATAACTCTGGGTTTAGGACATTTAGATCACTGCATGTTACTGGGTCTGTTTTAACATTTTTACAGTCTTATTCAAATTAAAATCAACACAGATTTGTCAGCAAGGCTGTTTTCCTGGCGTACTCAGTTAGGTTTTGAAAACCTTAAAATAGAAGTATTAAGAATGAATTCGCTGGAGGGGCTGGCAGAAATCATATTCTGACCAAAGAATAACGTCTGTCAGTCTTCTCTTTATTTAAAATAACTTGTTATTGCAGTAGCTGACTGCCATCTCAAGTGTATACAACGTGTGCTTCGATGTTACTGCTTTACCCGAATGCAGAGTAAACCACTTTATTAATGGAGGGAGGATTGTACTAGGAGGACAAGAGCTAATTACATTTGAATGGTAAATTATTCATATCCAAACAGGCACAATCTTATCTTTTGCATCCCAAATGAACGAAGCCAGTGTTTAACTTCTACTGAACAATAAAGACAACAATAAAACATTTTTATTGTTTAAATGGATGAGATGGAATGAATCCAAGTGAGTTGTAAATTGATTTTTTTTTTTGGTGTGTACTGTGTAACATTAAATGATTTTGTCTGTACTAAATAAGTACAATGATTTGGTATCATTCATGATTCTAACCCATGCACCAACATGTGACCTGTTGGGAATGTGGTTCCTTATAGTGGCCTAAGTGACTCTGGATTGGCTTAACCAGTGCTGTATCCTCAGTTGACATTGACATGTTAAACTGTGCTGTTGTAAAGACCAACATTGAGTTAGGGTTAGGGTCCAATATGCTAAAAACTTTTAAATGAAAAGTTATTGCGTTTTTGTTTTGGCTTCATGCACACCTATATCCCTAAGCATAGCAATTGAATTATTGTAATGTTTTATAATTTACTTTGTATTTATTTATTTATTATTAGAACAGACAGCTGCCTTTGACAACTATTATGGCACAGTTGTCACTAGTCTGGGATAATAATAGGAAAATGACTGTACAGATTACATTGTTTCTTTTTATCTCTAGTAACATCTCGAAGAAGAATAGAGTAAACCAATGCATACAATGACTCTGTCTGACGGGTACTAGTAATTAAAGGGTTAACCACTTATCACTTTAAATATAACCACTTATTTTTCTTCCTTTTCCCACAAGGCATTGTAAAGGAGTTATAAAGAACAACAACTTCACATCTAGGATATACTCACATTATTGAAGTGCCTTGACAGCTTTTTCCATTGCAGACTCCAGGCTGTAATATACCCTCCCACCCTATCTGTTCGAAGGTACTGTTATATAATAACTTCACTTGCAAACTGAAAGTGCTAATTACTTTGGCATTTAAAACAGTCTGAGTATTTAAAAGAAAAAAAAAAAGATTATTTCAGCTTTGATAATGAAAATGTCAAGGTTTTCGCTATAAAAATAAATAAATAAATAAATGGATCCAAACAGTTTAGCAGACGTTAAATGCCAGTTTAACTGTCTTCAAGACTTTTGTATTGTTTTAATGCCTTTAACTACTATTGAATATATGGCTGTGTGGATATATAAGCTGTTGTTTTGCTAGTAAACTGGAAATGGCAGTAGTTAAAGACATGATTCAGGGGAATGGGGTGTAAAAACAAATTCAATGTAGTAAAACAATAAAATAAATAAATAAATAAATAAAGGATCCTTGTGGCTTAGTAAATGTTCATTGCCATACCACAAATATGTAATGCCGCCTAACTTTTTATCTCTAGCTTGCTCACAATTATTCAATCCGCATATTTTAATTGATAACACTTAATTGAAATACATTTCTATGAGAATTACATCAGTCTTTTAGGTTACCAGAACTTTTAATGATTGTCAGTCAGAATTTTTCTTTGTGGGTGGTCAAAATGGAGTATGTTCCAGGTCTAGAAGGTAGTGAGCTGACTGGTTAACATAAGATCCGTCATCAGACCTGAGTAAGCAGACCTCTTCCTTCATCTAAGAGCCGTGTTTATATCTGCTACTGGAACTGACTTGAAAACAGACTCAGCAGATCATCAAGATCCAATCGATTTCAGTTGGGGCTCAGTCCCAGTGAAGATTGCGGGTTGGCAGAATTTGATCTCTCTGATGGCTGAAGTTACCTTATGAGTGTCCAATGTGAAGGACGTGTGGGGCAGTACAAATATAAGTAGGTCGGTGAATTGATTTGTAAATCGCAATTCAACAAAAATGTGATACGTATGGGTGACTTCTGTTTGTCTGGTTGCTGATTTAGATTGTGGATTGTAGAATGCAGATCAAACTAGCTGCAGCCACAATTTGATATTGGAACAAGATGAGACAGAGTTCGCAGACTGGCTTCATGGTGCAAGTGGAAGTGTGGCCTAAGTGGAAAGGTCTTGAGTTCAAACCCCACCTTTGGCGAGGGCCCTTTCTTTGTTATCTTACAGAGTAATTTCATTACTCGGACATGTCTTGCATAGCAGTTTGGGATGTCTTTTTGCAGTAATGCACTGTGTGTGTGATAATATTACACATAGCAAGTGGTATGGAGGAAGCTCGTAGCAGGTTACGTTGTCTAGTACCGTCAGCCTGTCACTTTTCTAGAACATTTCATTCATCACAAAGGAAAGGGCTTTAGACCGGTGTAAATCAGTCCAGCCAAACGACACATTGTAAACAATTGAACTGTGAAGTAGCAGGTTTTAAATCCAGAGGTGATCCCTGATAAACACAAACAGACAGCTGACAATCTGTTACTAAACTAGTAAATAGGCACGTTGTCACTGCAGTTGTCATTCACACTCAACCCACATCTTGCCTTTGACCTCTATTAACAGTTTAAGTGTTAATACTTTCAATTAGCTGTATAATTTTCCAAAGCCGCTGGCCCCTTCCTGAACACGTAAAACGTTCACACAATTAGAAGCCGCTAATTCGGCAGCTTTTTAAAGTTGTAACTAGTGTTGATTTGACACTAGGAGGGAATATGTATCCATCTAGTGATAAACTGCTAGACTTTATTCTGCGTGTTAAGTGGGCATAGAGGTGGCACATCATGCTGTTCAACCAAATGCATGGTCATTAAGAAGATTCCTGGGGCAGGATGAGCATGAATTATAAGCTTTATCATCCCCAAAAAATATTGTTGCAATTTTTCCATAAGAAGAAGAGCTATGGTTGATTGGTTTAGGACAAAAAACTTCTATATTGTAAATACATTGTGACAGCAGTTTGTTACTCGAGGTACAGAGCTATATAGTTCGTCAGCTAAGACCAATAGAACATCACTGGAATTGCAGATAGTAATCTGTAATGCAATTAAAATGCAGACAAACTGTACTATGTTTGTTATAAATTAATGTATGAATTTGACTGTGGTTACACTGTTGTTCTCCAAGTTATCATATTGTATTGATTACTCAAAAACAAGTGACTCTGTGAAGGTTGAATAATGGTTTAGAGGGATATATTCTTATATAGGATCTAGGTATGCAATGTATGAATCATGAATGATACACAATTATTGTACTTAATATTCAGCACTAATATATCAGTTATCAATTGGTACATACACTAGTACATAATGTACATTACCCTGTTTAATATTAAACAGGATAAATCATGATATATATATGACACTTAGCATTATGAAATATTGGCAGTCCAGAGGATGCTATGGACATTACCAAGTGGCCTTATTCTTCAGCTAAGTGCTTTTGGGTTTGACGGTTTGTGAGCTTGATAATGGCCCAAGGGGCTGATTCAGCCAAGATGTCTGGAAAATGAGAACTCTGGGGCAGGGTTGGCAATCTGTGCGGAGAGGGGGATACTTCTAAAATATTGCCATGGTAAAACTGGTGAGCTACTTAGCAGTGTTTTGTGAAAACCATCCCTTATTTAGGTTTTTGAAATACAAAATAAAATTTACAAAAAGACTTACAACATTTTGACCCACTTAAAATATAAAAAGACATAATTGTGATATGGGAGGTTATTCATCTCAACACTATCAACTCAGTGCAACGATTATTATGCATATTCTTGTATGCCAAACAATGGGCTATGGAAATATGATTTATCTCATTCGAGTTTTGACTTATAAATAGCCATCATTAATGCAGTATTATGACTAAAGTCACCCAGTGAGATTCTCACTAATTAGTCTTATTATGGGCTATCTGAGACGCTGTCCCGTCAAAATAGATCTGGTTGAATTTTAAAATCATTACTGGATTATATTTTTACTTAATGTTATCAAAGAAAGAATGGATTCAAATGCAGGTACTCGTATGCATAGCTGGGTGTAAGCATTTAAAAGATTGAGACAATTAAAGTGTCAGTGAATAAATACTTAAAAATGTATACATTTTGGTACACAATACATTTATTAATACAAAATAAGCCTTAAAAATAACTGATCAATTATAACCAATTCACCATAAACAAAGAAGCTGAAAATACTGAAAGCTTTGTACCCTCTGCATGTATCATTCAGTCATGTACTATAATAATACTTAAGTTAAACCTTAAAATGACAAGCAATAAGAAATATTACACTATGTAGTAAGTGCAGTAGAGAGGGAGCTTTGTTTCAAGATATCCTACAAAAAAAAAGGATGATGTTATAAGTGAAAATGGGATAAAAAAAACCAACTGCGCTATGAAAAAATGATACAAAAAGGTCTAAGCCAAATAAAGTACAATAGGGGCTAAAATACCCCTGAAATGTATTATGTAACAGACACTACTACTACTAATGATGTACTTGGCCATTTTAATCTCCATAGTGTTCTCTGAAGTCATCCCTATACTTTCCAGACCCTGGGTACTCACCTACAACAGGACCTGCCATGCTACAATAAAAGCCTTGGATTAGAACATACAGTATATCTGTTTCTTTTATTTATTTATTTTACTTATTACCTATCTTACAATAATATGTTCTGTGTGCTTTCTTTGTTGTGCTTCTGTGTCAGTGAATTATCATGATCTATTCCAGAAAAAGATTTTTCAGGCAGAAACAGTATAAAATTAGACTTTATTTTATTTTATCCCTGGTATTGTGCTTTCTGCACAAGAAACAAATTGGCAAATGACACATTTTCATAAAGCAGTGTCATTACTGTGGTTTGCTTCTGCCTTTATTTAGATGTGCATGCAAGCAAAAACTCATTTAAATACATTTTTCAAAATGTTTTAGAAAAGGAGGCATTGCACAAAGAAAAAACACTTCAGTTTTGGTTTTCATTTATTACAGTCCTCATAAAAGAAAGTACTAGGATCACAACGAAACAAAATGGTGATCACTATGCTTAACATGTCCCTTGAAAGTTGGGTAAGTGTTTGAAAAGCGTGAAGCACAGCTCCATTTGTATCCTGATTCTGACTCGCTAACCAAATCTGAAGCTGCTCTTTGATTCTGTTTTTTATGCTATTGTTAATCCCTACTGTCCTACACATCACTTGCCATTTTAGAAAATTTTGCACAAATTCTGGCAATGTGGTAAATCGGTACAAGGTAAAACGCGTTATGATAATTATTTCTAATATTTATAGACTATGTAATTTATGGCGAACACTGACGTGGATTTTTGCCTGCAAATTCATGTGCAGCAACGTTCATTTCGACTTAATAAATAATGACAATTACTCCATACCGCCATTTTCACGTTGCACTGCTAAAGTCTTCTCTCGTTGGTCAACGAATGAGCACTGACACAAAGCGAAAGGGGTGGAGATTTGTGACTCATGCCAAAATTAAATCTGATAAGAATGAAAGCTTGGCCAATCAGCATGCAGTGATTATACTGATGTTAATGGTACCCAGTAGCAAATAACATTAACAGTATGAGGAAACGGAATGCAAGCAGCTCAAACTGTGCTGAATGAAAGCGCATTTGAGAAACGTTGCGCTAGTGGACTGTGTGAATGGATGAAAAGCAGATTAAGTAAGTCCCGGTACCCAGTACTGGCATGAAAATAAGTCCTGGTACGGAGTACTGATAGCATTTCACCTGATTCATGATATTGACATTTTGCTTGTACCCATTTTTGGGGGTAGTGCAGTGATCACAGCAGATGGTACCATGCTGTAGCTTTCGTTGAGTTCTGAGACAAAGGAATAAGAGAACACTCCATACTGAACTGCTAACACTGCTTCCTGAAGTTGTGTTCATTGGAGGTTTTGTAACCTTGCTTAGCCTTTGAGAACTAACGAAGATCAGAATCCAAAGCTGTATGGTTACAGGCTTAAAATACAAAGACCATACTTAACCTGTGGATTAAGCGTTTTGTAGCGTTGTGAAAAAATGTGATCAGAAAAGAAAATTAATCGGGGGGAGAAGAAAAAAGAGAAAAGAACCTCAAAGTGAAGAATGTAAACAACAGGGGAACACTTTCAAAATAAAACCAAAAAAAGGACTAAACGCACGGAGGACGAATCTTGGAGGTTAAATTTCCCTCTACGTGTACACAATACCCTCAGCGCAAGCATGCTGTCAGCTTTCACTGCTGAGCTCCAGGATGAAACCACTGTTTTGCATTTAATTCCCTTCTGCATCTACAAAATACTTCCCTACACTAGCATGATGTTTAATTCATTCTTTGGGAGCAGGAGGACACTGACAATAATAATAATAATAATAATAATAATAATAACAAAATCTGAAGATTTTATTTCTTTGCAAGCATGAAGGGATGAGAGAAAAAATGCAACACAAATGAATTAATGAGGAGAAAAGACAAGGAGAAAAACAAATACACAATTGAACTGAATGTCAGACAAAATAGACAATTTTATAATGGGGAAAAAAAGGTTGCCACTGTTTGCTTCTTGCTTGGGGGAAATTAAAGGGTATAATGCACTTCGAACACATGCCATGGTCTCTGGTAAGAGGAGCTTGATTAAACATCCTTTCAGAAAGACAGGGATTAGGAATTTCCCCTCGGATTTAGTGAAATTGGTTGGAAGGGAAGGCAGGCACAGAATTTAACGCAGCCGGGCGGAAGAAGAGAACTTTTGATGTGTCAGTCAATAGGCCAGCAATGTTTGATTCGATTGACCTCCCCTGCCTTGATTTGTGACAGCTGATCCAGCCCAGGGAAGGGCTCTGTGTGATCCCCGGCCACAAAGGAGGCTGAAATGAAGCTGTGCAGAACAGGAGGAGGAATCCATGTCTTATCCATGTATTATAAATGCATCCCCATAAAACTAGCATGATTTACAGGCAAATGTGATGGTCTGTTGTAAAGCAAGGGATGAGAGAGTCTCGCACATAATATGCACATATATATTAATCACAACCCACACATAACTATACAGGCTTGTGTTAACCAGTATGATTCATAGATCATAGAGAACCCCCCCCCCCCCCCCCCCCCCCCCCCCCCCCCCCAATCAATAGTCACATGTAATAAATTTTGTAAGATTTTAATCTATACGTGTTTTATCAAAAATAACCGTCTGGCGGGCACAGGTGCACTCATTTAATACCTTCTGTGGAAAATTATGGAGACACCTTGAGTAAGCGACAAATGATGTTCAGTTAATTTTGTAAGTCGTAAGTATATGTGAGACAATGAAGAGATACCAAGATATTTAGTAACCATGGGGTACGAGTGGGGAAAATGTGCACTACTAGCTCTTCGCATTTATTAATCTGTCCCTTGTACACAGTATACTTGTTAATATATTGCCATGCATCACTAAAGAGAGGTGAGTGTCAGGATTTGACATTGCTCCTGGGCTCTTTATTCAGCTTGTTATACTGTTAAACTATTTCATTTATTCAGCGTGAATGTTGCTGAGAGCTCATTTTTTATATCACTGAACAAATTCAGCCCGCTCAGGAGGGGCATAATGAAATTGCATAAATGTACTCTTGCCTCGGAATCCAATTTATTTCCCTTGTTTATTATTGAGAGACAGCCATTATGAAATGTGTAACTTTGCCGCTATTCGAATTGAAAGTGCTGGATTTGGGGCCCTTTAAACTGATGATTGCGCCCTGATTCAATTTGCAGCAAGTTAGAACACAAATATTCTAGCATAATTGACAGAGATTGGTGTGGTTTCCAATACTAATTCACCAGGCACAGTTTTTAGGTCACTGGGCAGAGTGATATATAGCTTAAAATATGCTTTGTTATTCCTTGCGCTTTAGAAGCCAGAGGCAAAGACAAGGAGAGAGCTAGGCCAGGATTTGAACCCGCTCCAGGCTGCTGGACCAGGGTGTTTATTATTAAAACTATTGTGATTGTTATTAGTATTGGTGACCTTTCTTGTGGGAAGGTCAATAAGGAGGTCCGGTCCTTTTGGAAAGTCATCACATTTATCCTGGATTGGAAAGGGTCTATTGGATTTTGTAGTTTTGGGGATATAGTAGCGGGTAGATATGGCATTTCTTGCTGGGGTGGGGGGTGGGGTCAACCTTCTAAAATATATTTATTTAGCAATTGGTTGTATTTAGTGAGACAGAATGGTAACTACAGGTAGAGCGACAACAGGAAAGTAAGGTTTTAAAGTTGGAAAATTCCACTGCTGTAACTGAAGTCCAGTAGTCCTGGATCAGAATGCCTGAAGGTGACAGGGGTTTGCTGAATGTGCAGCAAGATAGAGTTTGTTGTTCTGAACGAGGGCCAAGGCATAAATGGGAATGGAAAATTGCATACCTTCAGGACTGGGGTGAATTTTAAAGGGGCCATGTAGAAATTGTATGAATAGCTTAAACAATAAAGATTTTAGTGATTTTTTTATAAATATTTTCTTTTTGCACATCTTTAGTCTCCATTAAAGTCTAGGAATAAAAATATAGTGTTTATGATAATTTAAACTATTGTCACTGCAGCACAAATAGGCAAGTTGAGTCACAAACAGCTACTGCCTTCATTAGCTAATCTTAAACTTTTCTATTAAAATTTCTGAGAACCTGAGGAATGATTCTCACTTGGCCAGCCTGCTGGTCATGATTCCTTGTTAACCAGGGTCACTACACAAGGTACATGCTGCACCAAAAACTAAGATCGTGTGTGTGTGTGTATGTAGTGTTCAGTATTTATTTTACAACGGGGTTTCCCCCTCCGCCCCTGTACTGTGTTTTCTGTTTTATGATTTATTTGTTTATATAAATTTCGGCGAACGCCGTCTATTTGTTATGTGTAAAAATGAGGACGTGAGCCATATTTTTGTTTTTATGGCAGGGCTGTAGTTTGTGTATGTTTTGCAGCGTGGATGGGAAGCCCCATCCACATTAAAAACTCATGTAGAAGGTGGCCATCTAACGAAGTAATTAAGTGTTCCGCCTTCAGGTCTGACGTCACCACAACGCCATTTCCTGCCACAATATACCGTGCCTTATTTTACTTAACAGCAATATATACAACCAATGGTAAGACACAGACCTATTAATAGGTCATTGCAGACAGCAGAAGAACTCAGCTGTCAATTTAAACTGAAGAAATAATTTAAGAAAAAAAAGGTTATATATATATATATATATATATATATATAATATATATATATATATACTATATATATCTCTGATGTGCTACAGCCCAACTGAAGATGTTGGATTCATTTTTACTTGTTAGCCTGACCCATACATTTATTGTTGAACTCTGTGGCTACCAGGCATTTTTTTTTTATGTTCCAGTGCTATATCTAATATGGGAATATGCTGGATGCTGTGACCGATATCTGTGAATTGCTTAAAATCTTAAACAGTGACAGTTTGATGGGGGTTTCCCCACTGTTTTGTATCAAACATTGGTGTGTGTTTCAATCTGATTCTTCAGAAGAAGTCATTATCTCTGCCAACGTCCCTGAGTTTGTCATCATCTTCAAGCCAATTCTAGTTGTTAAATTGTTCCCCCCCCCTTTGTTTATGTACATTAATGAATATGAAAAGTGCGAGACTCCTGCAATTGTTGTTATTTTCACCCCCATATTCAGAGAAGTCTGTTATTCAAGCTGCTCTGTCAATGTTCATTGGAATATATGATTCCTCAAGACGTGCCATTGACTCAAACTAATCCCTCTTTGTCTCCATGAGCTGTAGCAACAGTCATGCTAGTTACCATGGGAGCCCATGTTAATGATGCCTGATTGGCTTAAAGAGAAAACAAAGTGATTTAAGTGGGCCTAGTTAAACTTTTCTAGAGAAAATATTACAGTTTTTCCCAATTGTTTACACACTAAAATTGAACTTGAAACGCAATCACCGAAACCTGAAACTCATGTACCAAATCCCTAAACCAAGTCTGCAAAATTCCTGCTTTACACTCAGTTTCCAATTCTATATTACACTTTTTGCAAAACACTACACACAGTTCTCTACATTAGGCACAACATTCAAAATTAAAGTCTCTGTAGTCCCTTTGGAAAGCAACGCCAATCACAATGCCAAGCTCTGTACACCAATTGCCAACATCCACTCCTCACAGGTGTAAACACTAGTTGCTGAATTGTTCACTTAGAAATCAGAGCTTTAGCACTAGAAAAGGCCACAGATGAGCTCTCGTGTTTTGGAGGAAAATGGAAGTCAATGGTGAAGCAAGAGCTAGAGGTCAAGGAGTGAGAGTAAGAGGAGGAAGAGGAGGACGAGGATGTGAGGAAGGACACAGTTGTCTCAGATGAGTTCAGGGCCACATTGGTTGACCATGTGCTCAACCATGGATTGAGTATGAGGGAGGCTTGGCAGAGAGTTCAGCCCAACCTGAGCCGCTACACGGTTGCTTCTATCATCCGTGCATTCAGAAATGAGAACCGGTAAGTTACCTACCATCTACACTATGCTCTTTATGTATGTATACTGTAGTATACTGCAGTCTGACATATCAGTAGGCCTATGTTACTTAGTGATTGTTGGTCAATGTTACAGTAATGTCATTTCATTGTCAGGTATGTTGTCATCTGGGACAACGTGAGTTTCCACCGGGCTGCTCTGGTCCGCAACTGGTTCATCGACCACCCCCAATTTATTGTTCTATACCTCCCACCATATTCCCCATTCCTAAACCCAGTTGAAGAGTTTTTTTTCGGCATGGCGATGGAAGGTGTATGACCGCCATCCCCTCCCATGCATGCCTCTTCTCCAGGCAGTGGAAGATGCATGTGGTGAAGTTGATGTGGGGGCTTTTGGCGGCTGGATCCGTCACTCCAGAAGATTCTTTCCCCTCTGTTTAGCCAGGGACAACATCGCTTGTGATGTAGATGACGTGCTGTGGCCAGACCAAAATAGGAGGCGGGATGCAGGCTAATTTCTTTTGTCTTAAATTTTGCATGTGTTTAGAGTTTTGAAAGAATGAGCCACTTTCATTTTTTATTTTTGTACAGAAAACCCTTTATCTTACTGAATGTTTTTCCTGGTTTTCTCCTGTTGGGTATGGAAAGTGTTACATACAAAACACAGGTGTTCAAAAATACTGCATTTTGGAAATAAATGACAATGTTTTTGTTACAGTATTGCATTTGTGTGTGTTTATTTATATATATTTGAGTAGGTGTACATTACTGTGACAATTTTTTACAACCGGCTACAGTGTAACACTGAAAATGCAAAAGGCATAAACCTACTGATGGGATATTCATAGTAGTGTTTTGTGTCGAGCACATCAGTGTGTTGTTGGTTGGTAGACAGATCTATTCATATTCAAAACAGTTTTGAATGCAGTGTTTGCTTTTGCTAGAGATTTGTAGAGTTTTGTGTTTGTGGTTTTGTGTTTAGAGTTTTGGGAAAATGAGCCAAAGATTCAGCAAACGTGTGTAAACAATTGGGAAAAACTGTAATATATAAGTAGAAATAAAATTAATATAATTCACGAAACGGTTGCACTTGCAATCTTTTTTTTTTTTAATTACTTACTTTTCTGTTAGAATAATGGTCGTTAGTAATAAACATTACAAAAACATATGACTTGTTGTTGAGGCTGCACAGGAAACAGACTGCCAAAAATATAAACTTAATATTTTTTGCATTCTTCCAGATGTCAATACGATTAGTAACAGGATCACATATTGTAATACCAAGTTGTACATGTTTTCTATTAGCTATAGTGCTTTATAAGATAAGCCATAGTCATACAATACACTGTATATGTTTTTTTTTTTTTTTTCTGGTGTGTACAAAACCCTTGATGTGGCTTAATCATCTGAAACAGGCTCTGGTGCAATGGGAATGAATGGAGACAGCAATTCATTTATTTCATTTAGAAGCTTTTTGGGCAGGTTATCCCTTGAGAATTACAGCAGGGTTTTATTTTGACACCCAAGTTCAGTTCTGTTTTAAAAAGCTAGCCTAGCTGGCAAAGTACAGTATTGATGGCAATGCAGGTGATTTCAATGCGTGTGAGACCTTTCTTGTTCCTTAAGAGATGTACGTGGTAATGCATGCGATTGCCCTCGGTAAGCCATTGACTGATAAAATGTGCCAAGCCACGTGGCCTCCATTTAGCATTCCATGCAGCTATTTGTCATTGCGAGTTATGGTGATATAATTGCGTGGAGACGAGAAGCTGATCCATGGGACTGTAAACTTTTCAAGGTGCATCCGCTCCAGGTCTCGTTTCGTTATAGCATTGATCTTCTAATCCAGGGTTACTCAGAGCAGGGACTATGTCCACTATGATTCTGCAAGGGTGGAGGATGATTGGATACAGATGGAAACTGGGAGAGTCTGCCAATATAACAAAAACCGAGTGCCAGACTGAAACTGCCTGACGTGCTCTGGAGGCATGTTTAAATAAGAAAAGTGAAGCTGGATATTCTAAATACAACTTGAAAAACATGAAAAGTCCAACAGAAGAATGTTTGTCAGTCTTCACCAGTGTTGTATCATCCTATGGGCCTAGTTTTCTGCTGAAGGCAGATCGCCCACTGCGTACTGTACATATATTTACTATGGGAAGACAATCTGCCTACATAAATATACCCTCTAGAAGCATATATCATTACTTACTGTGTAGGCCATATATTCCAGCTGATAAAGGTAGCTGGTTTCTGAAAGATTGTTGGTCGTGCTTCCTTCAGCTTGTGTTTTTTTCTTCCTACTCAAACATTTTCCGTAATTGTAGATCCTGATGTGAATTCTCTCCATCAATCTTTTCCTGTCTTTCCACCCCTATAACACCCCTCCCCCTCTGTACCTTTGTGTGCCTAATTCAAGACTCATGAAAGCTGAGGCGTTGGATATTGTTAAACCCTCATAGCTGTGTTAGAGTGTCTCAGCTCTGACCTGAATTCTCCTTCCCATTGTGTCCTGGGCCTCAATTAAGTAGACACTGACACATGTGGTGGTGGTGTTTTGACATTAGTTGAGACCACTCGAAAAGTGACCGCAAAGATAGTGAGTCACTAATACAATAACCAAACCACAGTTACTGAAAAAGGTAGTCATTTTAAAACTTACACTAAACTGTATGTTTCAACTCAGCCGGAGTTTAGGTATGTTTACATATAAGTATACAGTCTTGTTTTAGTTATGTTAGATTACCTATCAGCTTATATTCAAACTGAAACAGTAACAAGCACAAATGTCTTTTGTGAATTGTAAGAATATTACGAGCTTGGGAATTGCAGTTTTAAATAGGGCTGAGAACAACACTGCCAAGTATCAGCTAATGGAATTTCATGTTGAATGACAAAATATTTTATTTAACAGAACATCTGAAGGAGGAAACTTATAAAGCTTATGAAACAAACAAAAAAGGAAGTTAGACAAGAAGAACTTCATTAATTATCCTTTCGGTTCCCTCGCTCTCATGTGTACTGTTTGTTTGTTTCTTCTTTTTTCATTTTGATAAATGAAAGTTAAGATTTCATAAAGGGATGGCCATCACAACCCCCACAGCCCTCCCTTGCTTTACCAATGTTTTTTATAGTCTCCCCTCTTACCATCTTTCAATTTCTTCAGAAAGGCGAAGGAAGAAAATTTCATCCCACTCCATTCCTATGAAAGTTCTCTTCTTTGCTCTTGTCTTAATCATTTAAGTTCCAGAAATCCAACCTGTAACAGGTTTAGAACATTTATAACAAAAAAAAAAATCTGAGGGTAGTTTGCCACGGTATTTTCACATTGCTATATTTACCACTCCCCTTGTGAGGATGCTGTGAAAATCAATATTCTGTTTGCATGCACAACAAAACCTTTCCTTTAAAAACAAGATGCTGGGAGTCAGATGGTTTTAGTGCAGGTGTTCAGACAATGAAATGCTTTTAAGCTAACTTAACATAAGGCTGGCAAAGCTAGAACAATTCTGGAAATGGAAGAGGCCAATGGTCTGTCAGAGATTGACCCTTGCTAGCACACCATTAGAATATCTCATTTGAAACAAAACGCTTTAGAATTGTGGCACCAACATACAAGCCACAGGGAACCAAATGCTGAAGCTTGTATCACATGTCTAATTAACTATGCATGCTCTTAGTTAATTAACCATGTGATATTCAAATACTGCTGGTCTGATTCACATTCCCCAGCAAAAGCATCTTAATCACTAGCATACAAAAGGGCCTAACCACTTTGAAAAGATAGTTAATAGCTAACATTATCTGTGACAGGAGTGTGCTACTTAACGTGGCATAACAACCCATTGGATCTGCAACTGGAACCCAAACCTCAAAGCCTTTAGGAAGAAGGTCCTCATCTGCCATTGACACCTTGCAGATGGCTGGATGATTAACTTCAAGGAGAACTGAGCAAGTAAATGGTGTAATTGAGGCACAGGATTTTAGAAAGGCTTTATGAAAGGACTGACTTGCAGAGGCAGAGCCGGCTTCAGGAGCTTTTTGAGTGGGAAAACAGTAGTGGTCAAGAATAAAGAATTACTTATTCCCAGCAAAAGTACAGAACCTTTCTCTTCTGACATCGCTTGCAGCACTGCTGACAGAACACAATACAAGATTATACACCTTCCCAAGCAGGACACCTCCATTTCTCGAGCCCTGGTGCTGACACAAGGAAAACCTGCATTAATCCTGCATTCAATCTTAGATTGCAGTAATGCTGTCTTTCTCTTATTTCCCACCTCTCTTTGTTGGAGGTGGCTTGCTGTGAATCCTGATGCTAGTTAAGGAGACCCTACGCACAAGGAGCTGGGCTGCCTGTGCTACCAGTAATTGTTCTGTTTACATCTGCAGCCTTGTACCTTAGCGGTGCATGATGGCTTCAATTACTCCCCAACCCAACACTGCCTGGTTCTTTAGTAGATTAGCACTCTTTGTCTTTGTTGTTGCAGTATGTGTTATTCTCTTCTTACCTTTACTATAACAGTGGTGTTACAGAGCTTATGGATGGGACAGAGTTACATAGTGTTTTAGAGGAGGTGGGTTGGAGTTCCTGCTAATGGGAAATGTAAACTAACTGCACTTTCTGATAAACTGACATACTCATTATATTTTTTGCTTTTCTATATCTGTTTTACTTGAAATGTTCTGTAGGAGTCAGATTACATTGAAATGGCTTATTTTTTTGCAATAGACTGATACACAAACACTGTACTTAATTGTTTTATTTGTTGTCTTCAAAAGTGTTAGAGAGTTAAGTCAGACTTTAGTCCCATGTGAAAAATGCTTTCCACCCCTAAAATATGTCCTTTCAATCTAATAATCTTATAATCCTAGTCATTGTAAGTGGTGCTAAAAGGTTTTTGATAGTTTACAGTGATGTATTTTCATATGGTGAGGATGAATCTTAAAGGATCTTCAGTGCACTTTGTCAACAGTATGTCAGTAATTTTGGGGAGGGAAAGGTTTTTGTGTTTGTGTTTTGGTTACAAACAGAAAGGTTGAAGCCAGTGAATCCAAAAAAGATTAGTCCAGTTGGAAGCTTTCCCAATATTTGCTTACAATGCATTGTTGTGGGACCTTGGTTAACAGTAGCGTCCCCAGCGTCCTCGGGCTATGTCCTTTGGAGGCCATGTGACCATGAACCGCCTGTCACTCTCACGTCTAGGAGGAGATTAATAACTGACACAGTCCCGACAGCTAAAAATATTCTGTCTGTGAGGCTGACCGTCGAAGCAGAACCGCCTGACAGCTTGCTGCTTCCCCAAGCCCTTGGATACATCATCTCCTATCGGGTGTAAACAAAAGAGAGAAATGTCCCTTCTACCCTAACATGACCTTTACAGAGGTGCATCTGCCTGTCCACTCCTAGCATTCTGTCAAACATCTTACAAGGCTGGTTCTCTCTCTCTCTCTCTCTCTCTCTCTCTCTCTCTCTCTCTCTCTCTCTCTTTCTTTCTTTTTCTATCTGCTGCAACTTTTTCTTCTGCCCCCTGTAATTCAGAATTTACAATAACAGGTAGCTTGCTGTGGATTTATGACCACTAGTGTAAAAGGGCCGTTAGTCGGATAATGCGTCTGTATTGACTACTTAAGTGTGTTTTAAACAAAAAGAAATCGCTATGAGGAGCCTCAGTGACTTGTTTTCCAAGGGCAGGCTGGGGGCATTAAGAAATGCAACAATCACACTCTGTAACGCCAGTTCAAACGAGAACGAAATCAAACGCTTTTGCCAAGCTTGATCCGTCTGCTAATTACCTCTGAGGATAAACTTATTCTTATTTAAAACTCTTTTGAAATGTTCTAAGCAATGTTCTGCTTAAACCGTATTACTGAAAGGCATGCAAATAAAACAATTGAAAGCTAGACAGCCTTGAAACTGCCACAGAAAAAAAAGAGAGAGAAAATAGTTTGCACCAATCTTTAAAAAATAAAATAACAATTATAATAATTGATTATGCAAAACTGGAACTATACAACTTTAATTCATATTGATAGTTCAAGGACTTGAATCTTGAAATAAAAACAAAGATATGTCATGTCCTGCACAAAAGGAATACATCTTTGGTACAGAAAATCCCACACGCCATTTGTTATGCATTCAAACAGCCCTTTGCAATAACTGTGTTTCTACTATGAACCAAGGTTGCCAGGAAATGTATTGGACTGCAGAAAACACAGCATTATAATATGTAAATTCAGCAGTCAGTGTGGGCTTAAAGTGAACATTTACACAAGTGGAAGTTTAACAAAGCAAAGCTTACCTTAATTTTGTTCAATATTACCATTACATTGAATACTTTCTTTATGCTTTATTATGCATTTCTATTATAAAAATAATTAAGCATCTCTCATCAGAAATTGCAAACAAATTCTTACACTGACGTAATGTTTTCCTGACTATAAACAAAGCCATAGCGGTCACATGCAAATTGACCCCTTAGCAATCATGGGGGGCATAGACAAAACTCAGGTCCACAGTGGCTTTGCTTGTGGTCATTCAAAACATTACGTCACTGTAAGAATTTGTTTATAATTTCTGAAGAGTTGCTTAAACTAATTTTCATGCTAAAATTGTGTATACAAGCCTGAAGAAATTAATCAAAGTAACTGGAATATTAAACACAAGGAAGGCAAGCTCTGTTTTGTTACACCTTTAACATTGCCTTGCATTCAAATTAACCTTTTTTCAATACTCTTACATTTTATTCCACCTTGCTTGTTTATTACTAGTAGAGTATATTAGGCACTGCCGACTACAAAATAGGAAGTACTGATTACCCCAATTGTTAGATAATATATATTTTTTTATTTGTATATTTTTT
The DNA here is from genome assembly GCF_017654505.1 of Polyodon spathula. Lineage (NCBI taxonomy): Eukaryota > Metazoa > Chordata > Actinopteri > Acipenseriformes > Polyodontidae > Polyodon > Polyodon spathula. The sequence continues at coordinate 25,720,448 of NC_054553.1, forward strand.
GTTTCATGTGGCCCTGCTTATTTAAATGCTGCCCTTGACTTTATTACAGATGGTTTACACGCTTTCAAAAATTCATGAATATGTGTCAGCCTTATCAAACCAAGCAAGCACAAAGCAGGGTTAATACATTTCATTTGCGAGCAACATGACTAGGAATGACTTAGAATGGTTGGAAACCCTATAAAAATGCATGGGAATGGTAAAGCAGCCACTGAAATGTCATTTGAAGCCAGTTACTGTACCCTTACATCTGCCCTAATCTGTAACATGTTCTGGCACTTTATTCAAAAGACAATCTGTTTAATGTTGAAAGGAATCTGTTTAATTCCTCGCCTTCTGGCATTACTTAGTCGTGGATTCCTTAAAGTAGCTTGGGGTTGTGTGAATGTGAAAGTGTGCCCCTTTACTGTCCTTTAAAATGTAACCAGTGTAACCTGAAGGTGCTTGAATCTGCTGTGTGAAAGCAGCAATGTCTCCAAATTGTTCAATTTGTGAGGTATATGAAATAAAGTAGCCCCGGGACTTTGGAGTAAAAGAGGTTTATTTATTCAGTGAAAGGGAGATTAGAAAAAATACGTGCCTACCAAGAGGGAAAAAAAAAAAAAAAACTCTGCACCTTATAAAAGTCTTGACAATCCATCTAATGTAATCGCTTTGGAGCACTTTAAAATACATTTATTACATTGATCAAAACATACATTCACAATTCATTTGTCTTAAAAGTTCCATAATGCTGTGGTTAAAATATGTCCTTTTAGTGATAGGAGCTTGAATGAATTAGAATTAATTATTGTTTAATTCTTCCTATATTTCAGTGATGGCATGCCCTGAAGGATAATTTATTTTATGCTTAAAAAAAGGAGAGCAGCGCTGACTTCCAGGAGAGAGTGTTTAATTACACTAGATAGCCTGATCTCCTTGTAATTATTCCAGTCTCTTTGGATTTTCCTGGCTCCGATCCACCGGTTGATGCTATCAGACCGCAGGCAAAGAGAGAGAAAGGGAGATACAATACTCTGATCTCAAACTGTGGGAATGTGTCTGGACATTTTTGAAAATGTAGGTGCCCTTGTGGACCTCTTCCTCCAGCACACTAATGTTTTACAGAAACAGTTAGCTTATAAGCATCACACTGGTTATAAGTTTCACACTGTTTGGGTTCTAGAAGTATTTTACTGTAGACGCTAGCATAAAAGCATCACACTGTGTATTTGTTTTTTGTTCGTTTTGTTTTTTGTGCCTGTCTTAAAAATATTGGGACAGGCAGCAAAATTATGGAAAAGAACAACCTCAAAATCACTTGTCAACAGACATGGGTATGATTACAACACCCTTATTGTATCAGAAACTAATTTTATAAAACTCTAGATTCCTCCACCCACACAGTGTCATACTGTAGAATAAAAGAAGGCGGCAAACCTGGAATTTGTGAAATAGAGGTCGTTTTGACCTGATGTCACACAAAGCCACAAGAAGCGACATGTCCTTAAAAGAGATATTGGATTTTGTGCCCAATCAATCAATGACGAAGCAGTTCAATAAATGGACATCAGTGAGTCATGGGTACAGAGCATTCTCCTCTGCTGTGAAATAAAAGGCACGTTGTGTTAGAGCTTGTTGCTTTTCATTACAGTTACCATGCAGAATGCATGTTTTTTCAATATATTTGTGAAGGAACATAATGCAACAAATACAATGTTTTTTTTGTAAAAAAAATCTCTTTTTAAAAGAGAATATTATTGTTGACTGCTTCTGTTTTGGAGATTTGTGTTGCTTTGCTTACATATTGAACATCTACAAAGTTTGCACACAGTAGTAAAAAAAAAAAAAAAAATTCTATATATATAATCTCACACACTGTGATCAATTCAGCTTGCACACTATCTGCTGTTAATAGTTGGGTTATTTTGCATATTGATTGTTGCCTTGTCACAATCTTCTGCTGCAGCCATCTCCACACTATTGGTTAGCTGTCGATTTCAATAGCTCCTGGATTGATCAGTCTTCTAGGAATACTGTTTGCTGTTCCTTAAAATGGGCAACCACTATCATGGCCTTATCAAAGCTTAGCTTCTACCTATTTCATGGCCAACTAGCAACAAATACTTTAGACCTATAGAGGTGCTGTTTCTTAATTCTATATGACCAACCTTTGTTGATGTTTCCGTGCAGATAGGCATTCATTCTGTTTCTGTGATGATATATTAAGTGGCTTTTGTATCTGGGCTGTGCAAAAAGGTAGGACTAATGGCTAATAGAAGCTATATATAGACTGTTGTTGTTTTATTTTATATATATATATATATATGCATGCGCCTTGCCCTAACAATGGTTATGCCCAATTGTGGAGCCATCGACCTGATATTCTTGTCTGAAACTACTGCTGAACATTTGGACACAGAAAGCAATGGTCTTCCATGAGGAGTCAGGTTCTTCAAACATTAACATAACTGCTAACGCAGGCTTGTGCTCGGATTGTATCTATGAGCGGAATAATGGATGTCAACACGATGATACTCTCTTTATATTGTAATCATTGGCTTTCCATCTGTTTAAAATGCAGCAGAGCCTCTGCAGGTTAGGAGGGGAATCTCCATCAATCTGCGCCCATCTGAGCCCTTGCTTCTCTGACCGGTTAATCACTCGTACTAATTACCATCCCCACTTCACACTGCAAATGCAAATCAGGCCACAAAACATATTAAAAAATGGGCCTGGAGACCCCCTTTACACAAAGCAAGCTTGTTTACCTCTCCTACTGCTCGGCATGCTTAAGGTAAGAGGAATAAACTTCACTTTTTTTTCTTTTTTTTTTTTTGGTCAGCAACGTAATTATTATTCCAAACTTAGATAAAGCAGTAGAGTCAGGTCATAGCCTGAGGCTGGTAACAGAGTATCGTTTTGTGCATTAGTCCATTAGCAGCCTCCTTAGCATTCTGCAGCAGGAGTCTCGTCAACACAAGAAGGGGTGCTTCAGACTAATGGAGCAGGACTTTGGGACTGCCTCTGTCATTAATTGTGTCTATAGCTGTGGCTTCTGGTTTATCATGTTTGGATAGTTTTCAGCACATCTTTTTGGTTTAAAGGAAGCACGTAATGCAAGCTACCGTCCAGCAAGTATAGTAACTTATAATAATACTATAGTATTTACTATAATACTATAGTAATTTATATAATACAGAGGGACTGTTTTTCTCAATGCTACAGAACAGTTAAAGAATAACTTGCTCATACTGTATGCTATATTAAAATGGCTATGTTCGCTCTTTTTTTTTTTTTTTTTTTTTTACTTCCAAAACATTTGCCGGCTTCTTATTGAACAAAAATCAGTGTGCAACCCAGATGTGCTCCGTGGATCGCAGCTGCTTGCGGCAGAGTACCTTATCTCTCCTGTAGAGGCTGCATTTGTTTGTGAACACCATTGGGACAGTGTTATAGGGGAGCAGACTCCCCTGTTTTTTGATAAGACATTTTGGTTCTGCGATTCCTTGAAGAAAGTGTTTCAGGACATAGCGTTGTGTATCTAGTTGTGCATGACTGTAAGTGGTATTGAAATGAGCAGAAGCACAGGGATTGGAATGGTTGGGAACTTGCTCTGTTGCAGAATCTTAGTTTATAGACTAATTGTATCACTTTTAATCTTTATGTACTAGTGGTACGAGCTACTTTGATACCTTTAACATCACATGCTGTATATTTCAAGTGGTGTGTGTGTGTGTGTGTGTATATATATATATATATATATATATATATATCTTTTATATCTTTTTGGTTCTCTAATTCTATAAGAATGGTCAGGCAAGCAAAAGTGGTATATCAGGCATGGTTTATCTAAAACAGTTTCAAAATGTGCATATGGGACCATGTTGTGCCTATTTTAAGGGACTCATTAATATGTCAGCAGCAAATGTATTATTATTAGGAATTGAAATAAGTGAGGATTTAAAAAAATGTCAGTGCATACACAATATACATGTATGTCACAGATTCCATCCTGTAAGTGGTGTGCTTCTGCGTGTATAGTGCTGTGAGATTTTAATAAAGGACCCGAGAGGCATGGCTGATTACATCACGTTAGCCTTGAGGCTCGGTTCACTTTAAGTTGGTGTAATAATCCACAAGAGGCTGCATGCTGTCACAATTTATTTCATTAACAGATGCTTGATGAGGGAAGCAGAAATAGGAGAGATCCAGGGACTTTGCATTCAATTAAAAAACTAGAACATTGAGTCCCATGCTTCTCTTCCATGGAACTCAAGTTAAAGTTTCCTGGGTTGTTTTCTATAAAGTTGTTTTCTGTAAAAACCTACACATGGATACAGTTTGTGAAAATCTACATTGGTTTGTGTTGCGGTGCAGCTTGTCCCCCATTGTACTTTCCAATGGCCTCACTGTTGATAGCCATGCTTGACACGTGTTGGCATAATGATGTTGCAAGGCTGATAGGCAAGAGTAACTCTTATATAAGAGCCTCTGGTTAAACCTGTGTCTTAAAATAATTATCAGCCAGCATGGGGTGCCTGCTAATTGCACCTCCTTTGATCGCTGATGCAAGTGCTGCTTGGATGAATGTCCCATACACAATAGTCAATGGAAAATCACGAAGTTTGCACTGACCAGTCACTGTTGGTTTTTGCTATGGGCTGTAACTCTCACCTGCTGTTTTATGTTTTCTGCCAATTTTTGCAGATTAATTAACTGAAATGCTACATATGTTGTAAGCGTGAAAAGAGTGATTTGCCAGGATTTTCAGTACTGCTGTCAAGTGAAGGGATGGGTGCCGCAGTGTCCAGATTCGGTATTATCTGTTAGATACATATACTCTGGGCAACACAAAGTGCCTCAGTAATTTTCCAATAAAAATTTAGCATATATGTTTAAAAAGGCTATATATCTTAGTCATATGTATGCATAATCACCCTGTGTACTTGTTAAATGATGCAACTTTTGTCCCATATGCTTAAGACCATTCACAACTTACTACCATTGAAAACCACCCTTTTCAGAATGGCTTGGGTTCAATGAAAACTCCACATGATGCAGTTAGGAAACTGATTTTGTGGATTATAGTACAATAGGCTAAATTAATTATTTTTTTCACACTGACACAGATGACCCTGGAAGGTTTGTCTGAATGTGTTGGTTTGGCTTGGTAAAAGCATGGTAAACTGCAGAATATCCATGCAGATTCACCAAGTTCAACGTTTATAAGGGAAAGGCTTAGTAAATGTGGCCTATAGTCATAATCCATAGGTTATTTTATGGTTGGATCTGTCACGTTCAGTATGTTTGTAAAATATGAAAAAAGTATGCCTGCTGATTTTTATCGCTTTGTTCAGCATGATCTCTTCTGCAAACATAAGTGAGATTCTCCAGTAGACTCGAGATGCTGAGGCATAAAATGAGATGTCACAAACAGACATCGCACTCCCTTCGGGAGACAGCCGTGAATACTTATACCTAGATGGAATCGCACAATTCTACACAGCAGACTTTTACCATGGAAAGAGATGTCGTGGAACACTGCTTAACAGGGCTGGTCTTATCAATGAGAACATTTTGTTGTAATGACAGAATCTCCATTTTTAGTACACGCAAGCCACTTTGTATTAAATCTTGGACACTTAACGTGCCTTTGTAAGCTGGCATATGCAATTATCTGAAATAGGATTCTGAAGATGTTTTGGACATATTGATTTTAAGCACTTCTACTACTTTTATTTGAGACTTGTGTCTATCTAAAAACACATATTAAGGATGTATATGTCTTTTTTTTGTTTTGTTCTTTCCATTTTAACTTGAGGAAAATGTTAACAAATAACCTTTTTTGTAGACAAATTTAGGCTTGCAACAACCTGTGACATACAGCTCCTATTCAGTCTATGGGGCAATATTACTCATCACTGGAAAAACAAACCAAAAAAAAAACTGTTACTTTGCCTTAAGGTTTTGGAACAATAGTACTTTATATGTGACTTGTGTTATGTCAGTTTGAGTAATTGGTAAGTGTAGGTCTGCTGTATGAAGTTTTGATCATTGAGTGTAGAAATTCATGGTCAGCTAACATTAAACAAACCAACAAAACAGCTGTTTGCTGCCAATTATTTCATTGCAAAGTTGTGAATCTCTTACCATGTACACTACAACACTATAGACGTGCTAGTGTTCTGCTATTGTAAGAGCTATTAGATCACTATATTAGACCAATTATTCTGCACAAAACAAAGAACTGTAAAAACAAGGCAGCAGTCTCAGAATATAAATACTCATCCTGCAAGGAGGGAGAAACTAAAGTGTAGAAAGCAGAGCATAATAATAATAATAATAATAATAATAATAATAATAATAATAATAGTACAGGGCATCAGAAGAGGCAGGAAAAGAGGACACGGCACACCTGTCCAGTATTCAGGTTTCATGGAACCGTGTTTGTAACAAAGTTTCATTTACCATAATATGTATTTTTTATACATTGCTTGATGGGTTGATACAAGCTATTGCCAATGTGTGTTTTCATGTCATGGGGTTTCTCTAATTCTTTTCTGAAAGATGTTTGTTAACACTCTGTAACAGATTAGACTTTCATTGCATAGCAGTTAAAGCCATTTTAGTTTTTGCTACGAGATACACCCGAGCATGGGGCCTCCAGGATGTGCCAAATACATCTTTAGAGAGGGCTTTTAAGATGGCCTGAAACTGATTAAACAGCAATGCAATTGGATGTTTATCAGTTACACTGCACATGAACAGCTTTTGGGTCCGTCTAGGGCTGTAGAAAACCAATTGATATTGTTAAACAAGGTCTTGACCCATCGTTACACTGAACCAGCAGATAGCACAACCAGATCTGAACTGCTTTGCTAATCGTGCAGTGTGAAAGACGAGTCCTCTTCTTCACAGACTAACACAGTGCTCCGTGGTGGGAGTTGGGGACAGGCTTCGATGATAATGAATGGAGACTGTGAAATCGTTTGTGCACGGCAAGCGCTGCCTGGCAGGCACATCCCACTGCCCGCCTCGACTGTCGTTCTGCATGTCCGAGTCCCACTCCAGCAAGCACAGCGGCTCTCCCAACCGCACTCTCAGCTGGATCTGTTTACAGCCCCAACTGCTAACTAATGTGTGGGAGAGACTGAAAGCTGGAGAGACAGGTTTACTAAGCCTTTGCACCACAGTGAAGTTAGCTTTCTGGGTACATAGCAGGTGTAATATTTACACATGCAGTAGCTGAATAGAGTTTTTTAACCACATTGTGAGAAGCAGCACACTTGCTTCTGTTTGCTATGAATGGTAACACCTTATCTAACAAAGGCTGAAAGAACTGAATCTATCTAACCTGGAACAAAGAAGACTCGAGTGGACATGATTGAAGCCTTTAAAAACTTACTGTAAAAGTAGTAATACAGTAGTTAACCCAAACCATTACTTTAAGTGCAGTACAGAAACCAAGACCAAAAGACACAGTTGCAAATTAAGTGGAGCTAGACTTAAGACAGAGGGATAGAGACACTTCTTCACATAGAAAGTGGATGGAATGGAGGCAGAAACACTTGGATCCTTTAAGACCCAACTTGACAAAGTTCTGAGTAGTTTTTCGAGATTTACGATCATACTGTATTTACAGTATAATCGTAAATCTCGAAAAACTACTCACTTCTAAATCTTTTGTAGTCATTTTTGTATTACTTTAGTATAAATACATGTTAATTTGGATTCATATGTTGTTTTTTTCTGACCTTATGTGAACAAAAAGACACACATTTGCCTGTTTTCCCATTGGAAATAGTGATACTTTGAAATATCACTGTCCTGGTCACAAAAGCAAAGTTTGTGGGGAATAATAGCCATTTTCTATACTTTTGAGGCATAAGCAATTAGGAAATAACACTTACTACACAGGAACAAAAATTATGTTACATAGTGTTATGAGATGGATGATTCTTGATATCCCAAGAGAACTTCCAACATCTTTTGTTCCAAGATCTGCTGTAGCCGATCCTTCTTGATGATAGTGGAGACAGTGGAGTGGTGCTGATTGTGGGGCACACCGATAAAATTTTATACCTTCAATCCTTTTGGCAGGTTGTGAAACTCTGTGTGGAATAAGCAGTATATTTTTCAGTAAGTGTGAGACCATAATACAGTCCTTGACAGGGCATTTTGGTTGAGATTTTAAACCATTTTTTTTTTCTTGTTTAATCCCCTGGGACTACTTTGTCCCATTTCAACCTAAAGAAAGTCATTTAATTGGTTTGTACGCACTAATGAGTTAATCTACCTCAGGCTGGGAGCTAATTAAAGGTACATTTTGCCCTCCGGGGGCCCTAAAACAAGGCAGCATGTGAGATTTTGAGTGAAGAGGTTGCTGGATGGCTCGTGGAAGAAGTGCAATGTGGAGTTCCTGCAGTTTTAATGATGCATCAGCTGAAACTTGGAGCAATGTCATGGCCTTGCCCAAGCTGCCTAGGAGATCCTGGAGTAATTTCTGACTGCTTTAAAACTGCCTTTCTCCCTATACTGTATTTTATGGTTAAAAAAGCGAACAACTCCCCTTTCCTTTGCTAATACAGTAGTTGAAGAACAGAGTTGATATGAGTCATGCCAAAGATCCTGAAAACTTCCTTCATTAGTGGTTTATAGGGATGGTGAAGCCACGTGTTGTCCGATTTTACCGTGTTTACGCAAAGTTTGCTCCAACTGTTAACCCTTTAAGCAACAGCCATATTTTTGGATTGTCATTGGCAATCCTGCTTTAAAAAAACATTGGGGCAACATCTGTTATTGGTTTAAGAGGTATAACTAAGAATAGTTCTGTAGACTGTGCCTTCTGATCAGATGGAGATCATCGATGGCCGAGTGATGGACATCTCCTCTCGCTAACTAAAGCAGGCACCGTAAGTCCTGTCTTTAGAGAGAGGGTTAATTAAGCCCTTCAATTAGGGCTAAAATGCCTTTTTTCCTTCCACCACTTCTGTTATATTAACGACCCAGATGCAGTTTTGTACATATTCAAAAGTCATTAATAGTCAGTGTGTTACTGCTACTGTATTGCTACAAAAGAGATACTGTAAGAGACTTTTAGAAAAAAAAAGGCTTATTATGAATTGATTTACAAAACTCCTCTGTTATCAGAACAGCCCCCTTGTTTACCAGTCATGTTGTGTGCAATGCACTTCTGCCCTGTTGTCATGGAGAGCTCGCTAACCAGCCCTATATCTCTGGTATATGCTATACAGTACGTACGTTGTATATTTAGTGATACAGGGGGTGTATAGGAAACAATTAAATTTTACAAACAGCCCCACCCGACTTGTACCCAGTTAGTTTAGGTAATGGAGGTTTCACTGTCCTATAATAAATTGTTGCTCAGGCATACATAACACACCGCTCGTGAATCTGAGGCCAGCCATTTGTGACACAAGCTTGGCCTGTATGACACAATCGAAGAAGCAGAGGGCACTCACAGTTCTAGATTGTCCAAAGGCCTGTGAAGCAGGTTTATCTGAACTGATTAAACAAGCAGGCTGTCCCTTCTGTGCATGTGTGGCATTTCTTGCACGGGGGTATCTTCAGCATAAATACGAACCAAGTGCGATAACAACCAATAAAGTACTAGTGTGGTATAAATGAGAGGGTCCTTGTTAAAATGATTATTACTGACAGTGTAAGTAGCATTACATTACTTTTTCTGAGTGATCCTTATTAAAAATACTCAAATATTGTGTTATTGTTTTGTATCTTACTGGCAATGTACTGAGCCACCAAATTCTCAATTCCTTACATAATTGGATGGCTGCTTACGGGTTCTGTTATAAAGGGGAAAAAACAAAACAAAACAAAAAGCCAGGACTGCATTTGTGTTTTCCATTTGCTTCTCTCAGACATGACAGGAGAAATCAGGACAAGCTGTTTTCTGTGCTGATAAATATTCGAACAAGTGGAGCCTGACAGGGTGGAGTGGCTGTAGTGGGATTGGGATCGACTGGCTGCGTGTCGCAGAGGTGCCAGGGCTGTGCTCCGAGACAGTCCCCTGAGCCGCCCCGGGTCGCCAGGCCACTCCGAGGTAGAATTCTTGATTGACACTAAAGCGTTGTGAGCGAGCACTGAATGGGAGCTGTCAGTTTCTAAACAGTGACACGAGGATGGTAGTTTTAAAAGGAAAGGGCTTTTTTTTGGGACCAAATTAAACCACTGATCGTCGACTTAAAAAAGCACAGAATCCTTTTTTTATCTAGGATTTAGAACAGGATTTGATGGGTTAGATCCAGGTTGTTTTTATAATAATCACTGATACTTCTGTAAAGGATAGCTATGAATACCATTGAAATATATATATATATATATATATATATATATATATATATATATATATATAAATATATATATACACACACACACACACACACACACACACACACACACACACACACACACACACACACACACACACACACACACACACACACACACACAGAGTTTATTTTTGGTATGTTTATTTGTTTATGATTTAGTGCATATGTGGTATTTGAAATACCCGTCAGAAGTAGAGTGTTGCAAAGGGACAAGGTAATGGTTGCACTTTGGTGTACGTGATGCACTTATGGTTCTAAGAGCTCCATTGAAGACACAGGGGTGATAAACGTCACAGTTTTCACTAGGATGCAAGGACTAAGATCAATTTCTTGATGAGTCTGCAAACCCCATACCCCATTCCATACCTTGAAGTATGCGGTTAAGTGAATATAACACCTGCCGCAGTCATTAAATATTTAGACCTGCTGAGTAACATATTGCTTTTGTTAGCAGTATATCGTAGAACAGGTAAGTAACACTGGAATAAATTATTCAACAGCTGTACCAGCACATCTGGGTGTCAGCAATACAGAAACACTGTTCATTTCAGAGCAGAGCACATGCTTGGGTATGGTTCCCTAGTCCTGATCCGTCAATCAAACAAAGAGAAAAAGTGGTCTGCAAACAGCATTATTCTAGTTCTGTCAAAAATGAGACGGTTTCAGTTCTTTTTCTGTTTTTAATTTGCTATATGGCGAACACCTACAGTTATGGAGGTGGAAATTTGTTTGGTAGATTTTTTATTATTCTTTTGAACAGCTGGGCCTGTAACAACAAGCGTGGCTTGTTAAAGAGGGACGGCTTGAAAAAATATAGGAGGTTGAGTAATCGCTCTGCAGTTGCTAATTACCCCACCTGTTCCTTTACAAGACTTGTCAGCATGTCATTTTAAAAAGACGAGCTGGACCCCCACAACCCCCCACCTTCTCTCCACCACATCCACACAAAAAACAATAGCACTTTCCATCTCCATGTATTTAGATGTATTTACACATCGGCTTCTCCAGTAATAATTTAACTGGTTTCTAGAACTCATGCTACCACAGAGAGAGAGGGGGACTAGGACATCAAAATAGCTAGAGAAAAAGTGTGTGTGTGGGGGTGGGGGTGGGTGTAGAGATGCAGAGAGATAGCAAAGGAAAGGGAGAGGATAAGAGAGACAGTGATTAACCACTCCACCACTCCCCCCCCCCCCCCCCCCCCCCCCCCTCCCCATGCTATTTATTTCTATCTCAATCCTTGCGGTGTAGTTCTAGAGAGCGGGCTGTGGGGACAGACAGCCTGAAATCATTTTACGCTCCCTTTCTCCGGGAAGCAGACAGGATATGGATGGCACTCCAGTCCTGCACTCCGTGGCGACACTGTGATTAATGGCAGTCATTTTTTTTCCCCATCTCATTTTGTTAGTGTCAGTTAAGTGGGCCGGAGGCAATAATAAGAAGTCAGCCGACTGTGAATCCCCCCCTCCCTTACACACTCTAGAACCCAGCTAAACCCTTTAAAGCAAGTCGCCCACAAAGTGACAGAGTGACCAAAGAAAGACACATACACAGAGGAGAAACACACAGATATAATGAGAAAGAAATGTTTAAAGTATTGGTCAGTTGTACAGTTGTGTCATGTAGTAAACAGTAAAAAAAAAAAAATATATCGTTGGTATTCAGATATTCTAAAAATAAACCCAATCTGTGCTAATTTTACGCTTAGGACTAGAAAGCATTTACTAGTAAGCAAAAGCTTTATGACCCCCAAAAGACCCACCCAGCACAAATCAAAAGAGCAAGCTCCCTACAGAGCTATAGCAGCAGTTGGCGCATGATTGAATCCTGTATGAAAGTCTGCCCAGAGACAGTTGAGTAGCCAGGTCATGTCATCATCTGAGGTCCTGCACAGTAGAGCAGTGAGAGAGGAAACAATTGAAATGAGCAGGGCTGTGACACCCTGTTCACTTACTCTCTCTCAGAAAATCAATTTGTGACACGACCTGCGTCTTCAATAAATCTGTGGGCTCCCTGATAGCTGGCGCTGACAAAGCCACAACGTGGTGACAGCTATATCATAACAGCAAGAGAGAGAGAGAGCAGAAGGTCTCGGACATGTGATTTTATTTAGTAGCTCTTATTCTCTGTTTCTCTCTCTCTCTCTGCTCTCTCACTCTGTCTCTGCTATTCTCTAGAGTCCAGCACTTCACACTGCCACAGGCCTCTCAGCAATGCAGTCACTACCTGTCATGATGAATAAGTCCAGAGGCATGCAGGATTGAGGCTATATATAAGGGGTTGGTCCGAATATTGAAAATACCTGGTTTTACACTATCAAAAGACTCTCAGGGAGCGCTGATTTGATGTGACAAGTGTTCTGGAGGGAAGGATGCATTACCATTTAACAATAATAAGCGCCTCTAATTCCTTCTGTGAAGCCGTAGTGAACTTTGAACCCGTGAGGCTTTTTTTTGGAGACAGCATTGACTTATGGATACCGAGGCTAAAGAATGTCATTTCTTGGTGTTGTATTGCCCATCGTAACTGAAACTGCAATAGTGTGTGTGCTGATGAACACTTATGTCAGCGAATAACGGCTGAGCTATATTGTCAGCACTTAAAACAATCCCATGGTGAATCTTTTCTTATAACTTGATAGGAGTTTGTTGATGCAGCAGTAATTGTCCTTTCAAGAGACCCTGTGCTGGAGTGCAGAACGATGGGGGGTACATCGTTGTGCAAAGCTGTTTTTAATAATCAGCCATGCTATTCAAAATGATGTACTTTGCATGCTAGGTATCACAGGTATGTTTCTTGTCTTCATTCCCATGGATATTCTCTAACCTGCCTCATTACAGATATGATTTAACTGCCGGAGAGAAGATTACACCTTTTTGGTTTGACCTAATTTAAGCTCTCGTTGTCAGAACCAGTGAAAGCGACCCTCCTAGACCCCACACTGGGGATCCTGAATAGGAAGTGATTTGTACAGGTTGCAGTGTGTGGAATCCCTAATGGATGGGATTCAGGTTCTCCTGTGCTGTCATGTACAGTAGTTCATGTACAATAAAGGATTTCATAGCAACGTCGTCTTTATGTTTTTACAAAGGTGTTCTGTTTTTTTTTTGTTTTTGTTAAAGCTCCTTTTAGGTTCGAGTTGTAAATCATTTTCATGTAGTGTGGTGTAACAGACAAAGGATTTAACTGTTTCGATAAAATAAAATAAAATGGGCTCCCGAGTGGGACACCTGTTAAAGGTGCTCTGTGTGGAGTGCAGGATGCGCCCTATAGCCTGGACGTTGCCTCTTTGAGTCCAGGCTATTCCTCTGCTGACTGTGGACGGGACCTCCCTGGGCATAGTGCACAATTGGCCGAACACCGCTTTTGGGGTCGGGTCTGCCACATTGTCCTCGGCTCAGCACTCACCAGAGACCCCTGTAGACTGGCCTGGTGCCTGCGGGCTTGCCTGTAAGCTGCCCAGAGCTTCGTTGTCCTCCGACGCTGTAGCTCTGGGTTGGCTGCATGGCGGGCCTGCAGAGTGAAAAGAAGCAGTCGGCTGATGGCACATGCTTCAGAGGACAGCTTGTGTTCGTCTTCGCCGCTCCCGAGTCAGCACAGGGATGGTAGCTGTGAGCTGAGCCTAAATATAATTGGACATTTCAAATTGGAAGAAAAAACAGGGTAAAATTAATTGTCGACTACCAAATTATTTTAAAAAAAAAAAACTAACAAAAAAAACAGTTTAGCAAGAAAGATGATAAGTTATGACTCTGTAGCCAAGAGGTTGATTTGATCAACCTACACAATGCCAGGAAAAGTCATCCACCCTCCTCCACCCCCCTTCCCCTGTGTCTATCATCAGGGTTGTAGCTGCCATTACTGTTTGTTGCCATGGTAAAGCTCATTGCATTTAACAGTTTTTAGTCTTGATTGTTGCTATGGCGAAATACATGTTATATTACCAAAGGTTAACTCAAGGGTCGTTTTCAGTGTTACTGCATATGAACTTACATTGAATAATTTCTAAAATAGTCCAGTAATAAATATGTGCATAAGTGCATTTAAAATTATAAAGTGAAATCTGACTGAAAGTTTGTAGTTTTTTTTTTTATTCTTAAGGTTTTATATACTTCTGGATAATAATGTATTTAGTTAATGCAACAAAAGAAAATTGTTCATAACAATTTGTTTCAAATTGTTCGACAGTTTATATTTGTCTTTTATAATAATGAACAATCAAGCAGTGAAACACAAATCTGTTGAATGTAATTGTGGGCTGCTGTTTGAGTTATTTGGTTTGAAGGCCCTGCAAAAGCAAATGCTCTCCTTCAAATATTGCTTGAGAGATGGTGCTCATTTTAAGGCAGTCCTTTAATACTGTGGAACTGGTTATAAGATCGTATGGATATGGCTCCCATTTTTCCTGTGACATATTTCACTAGCACTTGCATTAAATCAGAAGACCAATAACATGTGACTTTATAGTATATGTGTTAATGTCATTAGCAGAGCTACTTTGTAGTAGTACCAATAGCTCTATTAATTGCTGCTAAGGGTAGTGGCTCAAAAAGCATACTCAAGCATCTGCGTTATAAAGCAGAAACACTGTATATTAAACAGAAAGTGGCTATTAGGATGGGTAAGTACATTGCTGTCACTTTGCAAAGTAGTACATTTAATTTGGAAAATAACTGCCAAGGCAACACTGAGCCGTGTACATCACATATGAAGGCGTTATAATCTGCCAACCCTTTTGATCTTGCTGTGCATATCTGTTTTCCCCACTTTTACCTAACTCGAAAACCTTAGGAATGGATGAAGTCTGTTTGAGTTTTATTTGTGAACGTAAATTGCAAATCTTCAACTTGGTGAGAGAAATGCTGCAGGAACAACACTTCGAATCTGCTTTCTGGTGGCGTGTTCTTTTGTTGATCAAAATGCAGCTGCCATCCTTTGCTGAGCCGCCCCAGTTTATCATTACTTTTCTCTTTTTTATATGAAAGAAAATAAGTTGTTAAGATAATTAAGGTGCCGGGTAGAAGCAGCTTTGGAGATCGACATCAGACGGCTGCTATTGAGTACGGTGGATAATAGCCTGCAGAGTCTTGAGGTTGAGCACTGAGCTTTGTGTAGCTCCTACCAGGGTCTGCATGTTAATCAGATCTCCCATCTTTAATGAGGGATCTAATTAGGTAGAAAGGGAATTGCTCTGAGCTGAGGAAAGCTGATGAAAGAATTTGAATTCCTAGCTTTAAACCCTCCTTTTTTTATGATGTACCTTTATTTAAAAAAAAAAAAAAAAAAAAAAACTTTTTTTTCTGAAAAGATAAAGCAATAAAGATGTTTGTAGAACTTTTTCAAAAAATAAAATTAATGACAGTTTAGCAAAGAAAGATGATATGTTATGAATCTTTAGCGAAGGGGTTGATTTGGTCAACTTACACAACGCCAGGAAAAGTCAGAGATCTATTTTAAGATAATTTTAAAGCACTGGGGCAATAACCCTGAATTGTATCTACTACCTACACTATCCTGATTTTATGGTTTATTGTAGCAGGGTATAGGCTGATCAAATCAACCCCTTTATTTGTGATTTATTTCTTATTATGGAGTCAATTTAGTAAGAAGACACTGGGGTCTTATTTACATGATCTTGAATGGCTCAACATTCAACTCTATACAACTCTATACTCTGTACTCTGTATTGACATCTTTAATAAATACAGTAAAAGTGCAGTGAAAAGCCCCAAGATGAAACTGGTTTATACATTTTGGGGTGGCGTTATTAAGATATTGTTCTATTTATAACATTGAAATAAACGTTGCTGTTTCAGTTCTGTCCATATTGCAGTATTCAGCTGTGTTCCTGTGGTAGGTTAAAGGACTTGGTCTGTTCTGCTAATCCATTACCTTTCAGAAGCATTTAATCAACATCAAAAAGAATAAAGAAGCAGCAAATAGTATTGAACAGCAAGGCACAACGGAGCGAGAGATGATGAACGGCTAACGCTGCACAGCAATAACATTAATGATAGGGGCTTGTTTCTGTGTAGCACTACAGCATGTACTTACAATGATGGTGCATCAGTGGTAAACACCAGTGGAGCGCACTGTTATGAAGCACATTTTATATGGTGATCCATAGTGGTTTGATAAGAGGGTAACGTGAATGAGAATCCACTACTGTTTTGCTGCAATAGTGAGAGTCGTGTGATTGAGTGATGAAGCTGCTGTAACTGACACAGGAATGAAAGTTGGGCACAACATGGTTAAACAGAGTGGTTTAAACTGTGTGACATGAGCAGATCTCCGCTATTTAAATGTTTATTCCTAGTTATTTATTAAAATCTTAAAGATCATGCAGCAATTGTGGTAGGAGAGATTATTTATGTGGTTCATGTACACAGCTAAATTAAAAATGAAAATAAATCTACTGTATTATTCCAAATCTAATGAAATTAAGATGCACGTCATGTACACAAACATTTTAGAATCTGCCTTGTCGTCTTTATTGACTTTCTTAAAAGTTTTACCTTTTGAAGGTTTGCTTAATTGTTTTTGAAGTTGAATTAAATGATTTTAATAGCAACAACTACTTATTTATTCACCAAGAGAATATACATTCTCAGGAATTTAGATGTGTCCAGTCTGTATCTAACACCCACTAAAATAAAACATCTCATTACCCCTCACATTTCATTGCCAGAGAGGTTGACTACAGAGACGCAACCCTAATCTACAGTATAAGACTCCACATGATGCTGAACTACATCTCTGACTTTATTTTCCTCTGCATGCACGGTTGTACTCCAGGCATGCAATCCAGTCATACTGGCTATTTAAACCTCTTTGCACCACGAAGATCAATCGCTGGCCATAATATTAAAAGTGTTTGGTGTTCAGAACCATTTTTGACTAATGCACAGCTACATGTGGTATGTGTCAACACACCATATAGTGTTAATTGCCATGATTAGCAATCGATTTTGTCAACCTATGACATAACCTGCAAGTACTTCTTCTGTTGGTTCTGCATCCAGCACAATTCATTTTGGAGGGCTTTGCTTGTGATTCTAATGCAGCCACTTGTCTTTTCTAAGTTGAAGCCTTTTGAGGGAGTAATTCCTGACAGTGAAAATGGCTAAGGAGCGTTACATATTTGATTTATTCAGTAAAAGCACAGGGGCTTTTTCATGCACTTGTTGGCATATAAATCTTTATAAAGGGCATATAAAAAAAAAAAAAAAAAAAAAACACTGCAGTGCTCATTGGTTTGAACTAACCCTTCAGTTTAATTTGCTTTCAGAAGTCGCTACAATCCTCATTATTGCTGCTATTTGTGGGTGCTGTGGGTTTTTTTTAAATTCTTTTCTGTCTTCATGGCACTGGGGTTGTTTTTAGACAGACAGTTATCAAGTCTTTAGCTTTTCCATGGATTATTTTGCCAGTAATTACCATTGATCACTATAAGGCTATCTTTTTCTGTAAAATGAGAACAGGATTTTTCTGTATGGGGTGTAGTTCTTTGAGATTTTAAGGTGAAAGTCCTGTTCTAACACATAACGATACAGCTAAGTCAACAACTGGATAGTAAAGGTAAAGTTAATTAAATTAATTAAATATTTGGGACACGGCACCACAATGATTGCGAACACCCCACAAAGTTAAAGGCATTCAATTCTGGTTATTTTAATGGTTATGTACGTCAGTGTGGGCTTCTGGTAGCCCTAGAAGACTAATAACTAGGCTAGTAAATGGTCCTGCTAACCCTAATTATGTCAGGCAGGTGCATTTGCAAAGCCTGAAGAAACCTTCCTGCTTTTAATCAAGTTCTGGGTTGCTATATACAAGGATGAGGAAATTGGTTGCTCACTGAGGCTGGAGGGAAAGCAGCTGTGGCATGGAAACAATATCAATGTCACACATGGATATCAAGTATTTGGGACCAGTCTGGATGGGAAAAGGGGGTGCATGGTTCCTATACCTGTAGTCTGAGACTTGGATCTTGTGCATTTACTAACGGGGGAGAGGAAATCTCGGTTTCCATGGTACACAACAATATTTGTCTTGTGTTGAATTTTTAAATGACCATATATAAGTGCAGGGAGCCATTGTTGACCAGTGTGTTTCAAACCTATAGAAGAATATAGGAATCTATCTTTCTTTCTTTCTGTCTTACAGTAGCGCTTTCAAACAGGAAGGGCCTGTTAAAAGCTCTAATGTGGTTTAGAGCAACAGTGGGTTTAGCTATCAATTAAAAATGTGTCATCATTATACTTCTCTGGAAGAGGCAAACCTGCTTAACGATTCAGAGAATGTTGGCGTTGAGCAGGAGCACTGTTTATTCATCACCTCGCCCAGTCCAGCTTTGTTAACTGCAGCACAGTCCCTACAACGCAAGATATTAAAATAAAAGACAAAGTAGGATCAAAATGGCATCATTAAACATTAAATTGACCCTTCAATGTTCTTTACTTTTAAATCTGTATTTTTTTCATGGACGTTTTATAACCCGTAAGTGAAAGACATGATGCCTAGAAGCTATTATTACAAAGCTGTTGTTTATTTGTTTGCTTGGAAAAAAAAGCAATTAGTGTTACCTGGGATGTTTTTGACAGATGGGTTTGAAATTTCATTTTCCACCCAGGGGATGTACGATAAAAAAAAAATCCTGCTTATATTGGGCTGAGGACATAGCAAGTACAGTACCTGAAGATCTAATTTATCCAGGAGTGGGGAAAATAATGGCGAATCTAATCTAAACAGGAGCGTATCTAAATACCCTTGAACTATACAGTATATGTAGTTATCCCACAGGATTTGTTGATTCATTACTAGATGCGGTAGATAAAGATCCTTGATAGAGAAAGTTTAAGGGCGGCAGATTTTTTTTTTTTTATCATCACTGTAGGTCTCACTGTCCAATCTTGCAGTGATCAATAAGGAATCTGTGTCCACCGCTAAGAAATAAAAAACAAAAAAACAGCAGTTGTTTTTGTGTAAGCTTTCACTATGCATGCATTCGTTTTCAAGCAAATAAAAAAATGTGATACTAGTATTTTTGGCAAGGGTCATATCATTGTGTAATACTTTAAAGCACTAAATTTAGACAAAAAAGATTCATGATTTTCCATCAGGCAATTTTCTTGCATTGCATGCAAATTAGTATCCTGTTATTCCAACCTGCAATACAGTATAAACTGCCTATTGACTTTATGAACCTTAATTTTTGTGATTCTCCTTTTCTGCCAGCATCTTCTAAATATGCTGCACTTGCAAGTAATGTAGGATTAACCATCTCTTCAAGCTGGCAGACGCACAATCTATATTTTAGACTATAACCATTGAAACAGGAAAAGTGTATCCTCTAAAGATGATTTTAACTCTGTTTTCTAACGTCTTTCAGTAAGGTCACTTTGCCCAAGCAGGGCTTTGCATGCTCATTAAAACAGAAGAACAAGTAGATGGTAGCTGTGTGCTAACACATCATCCCTCTCTGATGAGGTTGTAATGTTAATTGAAGATACATGAGATTTAGAAAAAATAGATGGTACTTTCTCAGATACACTCATTTTTTTTTATCACATTCTTATTGAGTTTTAATTCAAACTCTTTGCTGGACTAAATAGCGCATCTGCTTTTTCAATATAGCGTTCTGTTTCCAAGGCAACATAGATTATAATACAATAATGCCACAATAGGGAGAATTTACTCTTTGATATGATTACAGGTTGCATTCAAAGAGAAGAATACAATAAATGTAATATTTCTACAAATGCTTTCGATATTGTAAAAGGAAATCCACCCTGATGATTTTCCACTTCAAGAAGGTTGGACAAAGGTGCAGCAAAAACGAGCAACCCTCTTCTCCAGGAAATACAGTATATAGATTGTTTTAGTGACACTGTAGCACCAAATTCCAAGCAGCTTTTCAGAGCCAACTGATCAGAAGTTACAATCACAGGTTAATTCAGAGGTTGAAAGGTTAAAAGAAGCCATCTTCATACTGTGTTTCTCATGAAAAAAAAAAAAAAAAAATTGAGCTTTTGTATGAATCCCAGTTGAAACAAGGACACTCAAATTGTTCTCCTCTGTAAATAACCCTTACTTATTTCCACAATTGTGACGGGAAGTTTTGTATTTTTCTCAGTCAGCAACATCTGTCATTCATTTGACCTCCACCACTTAACATGGAGTGTCCCTAGTGCAGTACATCCCCTGGGTCTACAGCAGGGCTGGAGAGCTCTGCTTTGGGATGTAGGCTAAAGCACACATTATAGTGATTTGCCTTCCGACACAGGTTTGTGTGATAATCATAGGCTATGATGAGTCTGGCTTTCAATAATGGACAACGTTTAACCCATCCAGACATTAAAGTCTGGACTGAATGCAGGCTGTACTGTATATGGTCTAATACATGGGTTTATGACCTATTTTTAAAATGTTTTCTGATTATTCCCTGTATTTTTGCATACATATGTTGAAATTGCATCTCTTAGTGGGGGTGGGGGTTATGAATAGAATACATGCCACCTTGTGGTTAAGTAATGTAACTTAATAATTTCTTGATACTCTTATTTACAACACACGTTTGTATGGAGAAAATGCTACACATGTTATTGTCGCGTCCAGGTATATATATCTATATATATATATTATATATTATATATATATATATATATATATATATATATATATATATATGTGTATGTGTGTGTGTGTAATAACAATAAGCATAGTTTTGCCTCACTTGTTTTTTTCAGATAATACAATCTAGAAGAGGAGATGCAGAAACCTTAATCTGGTGACTGCAGGAGCTACACTATATCTGATCTAGGAAGGACTGAGGATTGGAGACAGGACAGGTGAGTCGAAGTACCTGGGTGAAGAGTATGCCTGACCCTTAATCTGGAGGTGCTTATACACTGGTGTGATCCGTGCGCTGTAGTCCTTGAATTACTGCATCTGATTCCCCATGGATCACCCCAGTGTTTCTTAATAAAGTAAAATCAATCAATGTATCAGTCTTTAATCGTAGACTTCTGGGGAACAAACCCCTTTTTTTTTTTTTTTAGACTGTTTACAATCACATTCATAAAGAAACAATAAAATGTTTTCCTTCCAAACCTGTGGCAGTCTAGTATTGCATTCCCCCAAAAATTGCTGCTGATGCAATTATGACATTTTCAGTTGAATTCTTGTCTAAATCTTCTCATTTTGGATATCTTTAAAAAAAAAAAAAAAAAAAAAAAGGTAATTGTTGCATCTTATTTTATCGCCTCAATCTGTCAAAACAATAAAAGGAAATGAAGGGATTAAGCATTAACAATAGGTGGGTTCCAATTTCTCTTGCAGTGAATTAAGTCCAGTCAGAGAAGGGAGCATGTTGCCTAGGAGAAATTAAATACTAGCGCATTGAAATTCTGAGGAATCAAACATGAAAAGATGTCAGAACATATTAAAGTACAGTTTTTTTTTTTTTTTAAATCTCTATCAAGCAATTTGTTGCCAGGGTAACAAATTACTATTTTTTCAGGGAGAAGTTTTTGGTATTATTTATATAGCTGCAAGTAAGTCTCATATCATAGAATCTTATGCAATACCACCACATAGAGGTTCTGCATTAGCATTCCAAAGGTTCTTCTCTGTCTGACAGCACAGGGCCATGCCTGAGTGATGGCTCAGTAGGCTCTACTCCACCATTAGGACAGAAGTTCGGGGGGTCAGATCCTACTCAGGCTGTTGCCACCCCTAGTGTGGCGCTGCACGAAGTTGATGCACACTTGAATGAGGCACAGAGCTGCGGCCCGGTCCACAGGTTCCAATAAAGCATTCCTCAGCTCTTGTCGAAAAAGCAGCATGGGCCATATTCAATAGTGTCTGGGACAAATTGGTACAAGAAGGCTCATTTCCCCACCCCAGCGTGAGACTCTGTGTAAACAAGTGTAAACGCTCCAAGGGCAACTCTGTATATGTAATCTGTGGGAGAACATCAGATCTTCTGCTCCTTTACAGCGCAGTACCAGCAACCAGCTCACCTAGTCTGTCAGTTAAAAGAGTGTAGGAGCAAGAGCCACAATCACCTAAAACGATGCATTAAAGATATACAATAATACTAAAGTATAATTGTGTTGTAGGGCCCTATTTTCAAAACAGGTCTGTTTTCAGGAATGTTTTTTTTAAAGATAAACAAGCAAATAACCCTTCTTTAAAACAGATGAAAAGAGTTTTGTGAACTATAAACTCGATTTTATTAATGAAAATGAGCTTAAAAAATAAAGTTTCTTAAATCAGTCCTTAAAGTCTTGTGAATAAGGCTCATAATGTCTCTTGCATTATTTCCAAAGCAACCATTTTTTAAATTTTTATTTCAAACAGTTAGGAAGGTTTATGCACTATTAGTAATACTGAATCGAAATAACCTTGAAATGAACATATTAGCATAATAATCCCACATTTACTGACAAATATCCTGTTCTATATCGCAGCATTTCAACAAAATCCAACTACTGCCTAAATATAGCCTTTTACATGTAAGAACATGCTGTAGGTCTCTGTGGCCTGTATTCAAAGTATGTGGGGGAAAAAAGAAACATGCTACTATATGTTAACTCAACCTACCAGAAAGCAGACATCTATACACTAAATAACAATGACCTTGATCATATCGTATCTTACTTGGATACAGCTTCCAAATGCTTGGATGAAACAAAATGTGTTCTTAGCTGGAATATTTTACAGCAAAATAAAACTAAAAAACCCCAGAGCTTGGTGGCGAGGAGAAGTGTTTATTGAAAAATTTACGCAGAAAAAAAAAGAACAAAAAAACCCAGACCTTCATGTATAATTTACAATAACAAACAGGGCCTATTCACAAAGTTTTAACTCATGGTTTATTAAAAGAGTGTTTTGTCAAACATAAGATTGAGTTTGATATCCACAACAGTGCTGCCCGAGAGCCGTGTCATGCTTGGCACAACGGTAAGGATTCGTATACCGTCAGAGTTGATAATTTTTTGTATTCATTGTCGCCGAGACCTACTGTCAGTATGCTTTTACAGTACTGTGATTAGGCTAACATATAATAAGGCTGTATTTTGGAACCACTTGTTGTAAGTCAGGATAATTGGCTCTTGTATACTATTTTCAAGATTTTTATTATTTCTAATCGTGTATAAACCTTCCTAAGTGTGAGCTCTTATACCAGTGTCTATTTTATTAGGCTTTCTCAATTTTTTATTATTTGTTTTTTTTGTGTCACAATGCATTATTAATGTGCTGGTTTTTGCTGGGCAAGTTGCAGATTTGTTAAGGTGTGGATGCTCTCTGTCTGTCTGTCTGGAGCTCGTAGTATACATTTCATCTGGGTGTGAGTTCTGCTTAGTGTTGAGGACTGGAAAAATTTACTAAAGTAAACAGAGAAGGAGAACACTGAGCGGGTGAGTTATGGGCCTCCTGTACTCGTGAGCAAGTTTGTGGTACATGACAGGGGTAGCAGTGTGGTGGCAGTGTTTATGCATTTTGGTTCTTGATGTAAAGGAGTGGGAGAAGGTATTTTGAAAGGGGTTTATAAAACAACTGCCCCCCAAATCAGCAGCGAGCTTGGGGGGGGGAAGGGGGACGGACGACACGTACTTATTTGGGGAGATCTCCCACAGGACCTGGCTAATGGAAAGAAAGTCTGTTCATTTTAGGAAGGGTTTCACATTTAATTGTGTAGTTTTCAGTTTATTTTACTAGTACTAATATGTATTCATTGCCTTTAAACAAAACTCATGTGTGGACACATGTATGCTCTCTGCTTGCAACTACTGTAGGTTTAGCAAACAAACATTTTGGCTAGTACCTCAGTTTTGTCTTTCATTTTAAGTGGGGGTTCACAACTTTTACAGGGATCCAGTAATAATTGATCCTGATGACTTATAAACAACACCCTTGAGTGTATCTTTAAACCTGATGTTTCAGAATGCCTATTTTGTCACAGGCAGCAAAATGTTAAACGCAGTTGATTTTTGTAATACAGCAAAACAATAAAACAAAAAAGTTTTACAAATTACATTTTAAACCCCATGTCCACGAGGGAAGGAATGCGCCCGGAGAGTTTTTGTGATTTAAGTAAAGAGGAAAAAGTGTGAAATATGTATTTTCCGCACATCCCAGCCAAACAATGACACATGGCTGCCCGTATATCATCCTTGAGTGATTCAGCGGCTGACATCTATTCATCACTCTCGGGCCTGTCGGCCTGTTTTTAAAGGCTGTTAAAGTGACATCTATCACGACAGGTATGTGACGGAGCCGAAAGGTTGGGGCTGAAAGAAAATATCCATCAAACTGGTTACAAAGAGCCTGCGTTTGCTCCAGTACTAAGTTTGAACCAGAGTCCAATAAATAAAATTATATATAATAATATTAAATTCTTTGTGACTAATAATAAATAACTTTGGTACCCATAAGAGCCCTTAAATTGGAATTCTGTGTTCGAGTTATGCAGCTGTTTTGCTTTTTCTTCTGTCTTAATTTAGCTGAGGTTCTGTTCTCACCCAGTTGTTGGTGATTTTCCTCCCTTGAGTAGACAGTAATCACAGTAAATGACAAATGTCAGTTTCCTGCAGCTTTGACTGGGGTATGCAGTGCGTGGTGGTATGTTTGAGTAGTCTTCTGTCCTGGTTTATCATGTATACAAGTAGAAGTTCATGGGACAACCTCCCATGGCCCTTTTGGATTTCAGGAGCAAGGCTGCAGTTCACTGCAATTTTGAATTCACCTCCTTTATCCCCAATAGTAGCAAGACTATTTTGGATCTTTTATTTGTTTTCTTGGAAGTCACAGGCTGTTCACATTAAGATAATTCATAACACTTTGATTGTATTCCTTAATTAGGCGCTGTGACAAGTAACAAAATAAACCACTGTGGGTATTCCCGGGTCCTGGATTCTTTCTCTCCTTTATTCCATCACAAAACTACTGTATATATCATTTTCAAAGCCGGTGTAGTTCTATATTGATCAGACCTTGTCTACAAAGTTTGGAAGCTGTTGCAACAAATAGCTGCAAATTAAAAACATCAAAGGAAATGCTGGTACCCATGGAGCAGCCCGAGGTTATGAAAAAAACTTTGCACATGAATGAGCCTCAATTAAAAAGTCAGTTTATGAATTACGGAATCAATTTAGATCAGCTTAAAACTAATTGAGTCCTCATTGAGACCTGCTGAGTAGAAACACACCAGGACACCAGAAAAAAAATTCAATCCAGGGGTGTAGCTAGGTTGGAATGGGCCCCGGTGCAGAATTTTTAATTGGGCCCCCGTCCCCTCCCACATTCACCTAAAAGATGGTTTCTTATTCCAAAGCAAGATGTTATTACTCTGTAAATAAAGACATGTATGCACTCAACTATTTCAGCGGTTTCTTCCTCTCTTTCAGCTCAGCAAAGTCATCAATGATTTCTGGCACATTCAGCTTCTTTGCACGTTCATTCTCGATTGATAACACAGCCAGACCAGTCAGTCTTTCTTGGAGCATAATGCTTCTGAGATAGTTCAGTTTTGAGGAGTGCTCGCAAGATGCCTCTGTAACTGGTATAGCCTGAAATACTGTAGCATGCATGCAGTGCAGATTTGTGGAAAGCTCAAAGAGATAAAGTATTTTTCAACCATTAAAAGTGACGCTATTTCCAGTATTGTTGATTTCTTAGCGAGTTCAGGTTTGATACATGATCGAAATTAAAGAAGTTGGCCAGGTAGTGAAGGTGACATGCCCATGTCATGTTGCTTGACTAGAATTTCTCCAGCTGTACAACACCTCATCAGTTGCCGATATCAGTATCGATGGCTGAAGAGCTTTGAATGTAGACACTATTTGATTGAAACTTTCAAAACACTGTTTAGCCTGTGTGGAGGCTATGTCTAGTAATGTAGCATAAAACACGTTCACTTTTAACCTTTTTTCTGATCCTCACAGAGCTTCGAAGCACTGCCATGTTTCCCAGGATTTGGCAATTTCTACAGAGGTTTTTGACTATTTTTTATAGATTGACTATATTTTTTACTTGTATTTATTCAGTCATATAAAGATTATAACATTTCATATAAGATTTGGCAATGTACTTTGTGATATTTTGCTTTGTCTTGACAACCACATAATTGCTGAGACACTTCAGTGCTGAAACTCTGTTAGTTTTGTGTTTGGACAAGTCTTGTGTCTCTGCAACGGTCAGTATGGATATTTGAAATCTGATTTTTTATTTTAAATCCTTATAAAATTCTACATTTTTTACAACTAGTTAAGAAAGAGTTGTTATTATAAATTGTATTTCTTTTTGGGGGGTTGCAACTTTGGGGGTTATATATCTATATAGATCATTCCACGTCAAAAAACATTATATTATTGGAAACATCTGCTTAATGCCTTATTGTGCATAGATTGGGTTTTAATTTCTGATTTACAGTTGAGAAACTACAAGGGCTGTAATGCAAAGTGACCATATCCACGCCCATATATTCGGCACTTTAGGGTTAAAACCTGAATTACTAGCGGAAGGATACTTGGCAGTGTGTGCTGGCAAGTGGAAAGGTCCCTGCAAGTCCTTTAACTCATTTGTCATTAGTCGTTAGGCCTACTGTTTAATTTTATTTTAGAGTATTTTGAACAGAAAAATTAAAAAATGTTCACATATTTTATTTGTCCCTTTTGATGTGTGAGTAAGCCCTAAAGGCTTGTGGGCCCTTGAGCAGCTGCACCACCTGCACATATGATAGCTGATTCAATCTGATTACTCCAAGGGCACAGCAGCTCTACAGTGCCTAATCCCATTTGACACTCTCTGCTCATCTGTAGCATTGTTTAACTCTGAGTTACAATGACTTGCTGTTATTGTATTGTAGTTATTATACATGTAGCATGCAGTTACAATGTAGTTACTGTGAAATATGATTTTGTATAAATCAAACATGTGTCCAGAGCTATTGGAACACCTTGAATAGTCTGTCAAAAACAGTTTACAATTAAATGTCTAATATTTGATGCCCCTCATTAAATGGGCTTTTGAACCTTATCTATTCTGTCTCAGAACTGTTTTAACAATGGATACAAATCATTTTTAAACCTCATTCAATCTAGTGCCTCCAATTCCATGGTTTCAATCTTTGTCAGCCTGTTTTATAAGGCCAACCGTATTCAACTGGACACTATCCAGATATCCACTGTTAATGTAATGCCTTGCATATGCTGTTCTCATTACAGCGCAGAGACATTCATCTTCGTGATTTAATGAAAGGTTCTGATTTCTCCTGAGAGGCTTCAATACATTTGCTGAATAATCACTGTATGCCAAATTAATTTGCTGTATTATGGTGTATCCAGAAATTACTAAGTTAGTCGCGCAGTAATTTGCCTGTCATACTTGTCTCCATCTGCGCATTGGGTTGCCTTGCCCTGTGGATTTCCACATGTGCATTAGGGACACCAGTGTCTGCCGAAACTCAGTGCTTGGTACACATAGTTGAGAGGGTTAGCATGTAAGAAATGATACATTAAGAAGAAAGCCTTTTTAAAATCTTTAAACAGTATGAACAGTATTGACTCTTGTTACTTACTGTGTTTAGAACAAGAACGATCAACTTGCTAAGCACTCTACAAATTCCTGTAAATATAGTTCTATTGTACATTTTTCATAACATATTAGGGTGTTCAATTGATCTAAATACCACCACAAGTTAAATAACAGTGCATGGTAGTTATTATTATTATTTTTTATAAAAATATGAAAACATCAGTTGAATATACAGTACACTTATAACCTTTCCACAGTCATTTAACAGTTTTCCTACAGAATGCATTCATCATAGTTTACCATGTAAACCATGCTCTCTGGACTTTACATTGGTTAACAATATTCTTAATACACTTTTGTATGGTTTTACTTTGAGGAACTTTTACTAAGGAGCCCTATTGTTGTTAACATTTGATTCCGAGAAGACAAGTGTAGATTTAATCCTTTCGATGTAACAGTTCTGACATTTCAACACATCTTAGGCTGGTGGGAACATTACACTGGGTATAAAATGAAGGAATATAGCATTACATATAACAATGAACTCTGTGGCTGTCTCTTTCTTAGTGTTTTTCTGTCTTGATTTCTTTGTGAAGCAGTCCCCATGAGATCCTTGTTTTTCTAACTGCTTGTCGGGCGCCTCTTAATATCCAGCGAAGTGTCAGCCTTGGTGCTTGAAAACTCTTACAAGATCTCTCATCTTAACATTAGGACTGTACTTCAGTAGATTTTCAAACAGTCAGATACATCTCTTATTGAAAGAGCTCTTTAATCTGCACTATGTGAAAAGGAGGCATCTTGGCTGGGTTGGAGATGACTGCAGAGGAGTGAAAACATCTGCAATACAATTGGGCTGATATTTGTGTTGTTGTTGTTGTGTTTTTTAAATCGGCGGCCATAATGGAGAAACAAGAAACCAGGCGATAAGTCAACCTGAGGTTGGATTTATTCCACTCAAGTCGCCTTCTCCTTTTCGATAAAAATAAAACAAAACAATGACTCACCAGTGTTTTTTCTGTCTGCCTGTTCAAGACAGGAAATCAAGCATTCTTACATCCCTTCCTGCACTTCAGTCGGTTTGTTGCAAGATAAACTGATTGTTCTGCTTCATTGAACTGAATGGGAGAGACCACTTGTATTGTAATGTGCAGTTAATAATAATAATAATAATAATAATAATAATAATAATAATAATTATAGCGCTTTTCACACCTAGGTGTCTCAAGACACTGTACAAAACAATCAAACATAAATCAGCATTACAAAGCACAATGAAAATACATAATTAAATACAATAAAATAGGTAAATATAAAGATAAAATCGATCATCAGAAAAGTACAATATATTATAATAAACAGTGCAGACTGCAGCAGAGTCAAAGTGTTAAAAAAAAAATACAAAGGATGGCATTGTTACCTGCTGTATATTGTGCCAGTTAGATGTGAATCTCTGGTTTGACAGATACAGCTCGGGCCTCCACTACTTGTACTTCATGAATCCCATCAGTTGTATGTTAGTCAGCCTGTGCGTTAAGGCATTAGTAACAATTAAGAGTGGGAACTGTCTCCAGATGTGCTGCTAAGTACCAAGTTTACACTTAGCTGAGGTTGCATTAGTCCATATGGAGAGACTCTGGCAAGCTTCCATATACACAAAAAGCGTTTTTTATTATTGATAAACAAAGTTTATATGACAGGTTTGCCAAGCCTCTATCACTGAGAACAAACGGCTACACTTGTTGATTTCTGCTTTCGTGAATTTCACACATTGCAATGCAATAAACATCATGAACTCTAAAATCACATGTCTAGTGATGCAGGCACGATTGCAAAGCTGACGGTGTGGAACTTCATGCAATTTGCATCAAAAACTGCTCAGGACTTATGAAATGAGTTGCATATAGGAAAGGAAAAAAGGAAGACATTCACGTTAATAGAGTAAAATACTACTGCTGGCACAGTGTGCATGTATTGTACAAAATAGCAGATTCAGAAGAATAAGGCAACATCTGTTGGTTTAAATTGCAAAGTTGCAATTACATTTAAATTAATTTAAATGAGAGGCTAAATTACAATCAAATTAATAGGAATTGAATTCTCTTCTTCAGATTGTAGGAATCTTTTGTTTAATACAGTAAAATATGAAGCATCCAGACTACTGTGGGGGGTGCAAGCAATCTGTTTTACTAGATACCCACAGGAAAGCATTGCAGGACTGAAAAACGTGTTGTTTTTGTACTTTTTTCATGTACTCATTCACATACTGAACTTGTATTACAGAATGAATGAGCCACTAATTATTTAAAAATGAATAGCTTTAACATATTTATTTCCATATGTATTGTATCTACAAACAATTCATGTTCTCCACACTTTTGCCTTAATTCATTTAAGAAAAACAGAAATACCATTAGATTAGTCATTTTTACCCAAATCATTGTTGGTCTCATATTAAACCCAGAGTAATAGTCCTGTAGAGCTTTGTGGAAGGGGTGTGGGTAATTCACTGACTAGGAGACAGACAGGTGTAATTGAAAACACCACCCAGGTGCCCAGTTTTATTTGAGAACAGTTCTTGCTTTTTCCGGCAGAGGGCACTGTTGACCGTGGGCTGCCTATCAAAGATGATAGACAGCGCCACGGAAATACCACAGCTGGTACGCGAACAGCAAGTGCACTCGCAGGTGCTCAAAGAAATAATAATGAAAACAGAAGGCGAAAAGAACAAGGGAAAATAAAACGGTAATAAAACTACAAATAAAAGGTGCTTTACTCGGCAGCGTTATCCCGGTCGCCACTACCCGCACGACCCAGATCACCGTCCTACTCTGTAGGCTAGCTAGCCTGCTCTTTTAAAATACGCCGGGGTCTGCCCAAGGGTTCCCCGCTCTCTCTGTCTCGCTGTGAAACTCTCTTTTGTTTCAGCTGATTCCCGGTCCTGGATCAGAGCTTCCGCACTCTCGGCCCATCTAAGTGGGCAGACCTGAGGAAACAGAAGAGCATTTTTTTTATAGGGCTAGCAATCTGCCAAGACTCGCCTCTCAGCCATTCAGAGAGGGGGAAAGTCCACACACCTACCTTCCCACCTCCCCGTGTCACTGCCATGACTCACAGGCGGTTGTTGGAAGACTGCCGCCCTCTTCCTGCAGTACTGTGAACACGCCAGCAGAGTCAGCACAGATCTCTCCCTGCTACAAGCTTATATTCAGAATGCAACCAACACATTCATGATATATGAATACAGCCTGCGGCATCTGCTACGGATTGCCATAAAAAATGCAAACAATCAATAATAAATTACAGTATTTTTCTATAGCAACATAAAGACTTAAAAAAAACAGATTGGATTCATAGTGTCTGTTAATTGTAATAAATTGTATATATAAAAAAAAAAAAAACCTTATTTGGCTGTCTAAGTTTAGTTAGTTAATTTGTTGATATGCTCGTGCTCGACAACAACTAACCAACAGCAGTAAGCAAAAAAAAAGCCCCTCAGATGGTCAATAAAGACACCTGATAATGATAATGTACTTTGCAACAGCATGGTTTCTTGGCAGAACACGTGCTTAAGGAACAAATGTCTTGGTGGATGTATCTTTCCATAAAATAAATGATATTCCCCAAGGTCTGAGGCATATGTGCAGCACCAGAAAACAGGGGATTGTTACAGAGCGAGCAGACGCCAGCCACAGTGGTCTTCTTTGGCATCCGCGCCCAACAGCACTGTGTACAGATCGCTTAGTCAGCCTACTCTGGCCGGCCGCAGTCCTGAACACACGTGTCTTCACATGGGTCCTGGCATGGACTGCCTTCCATTTGGGCCCCCAGACCAGGCAGAGACAAGCAGGAGGTTGATGCATTTCCACGGTGACCTGCTCCAAGGACAAAAAAGTTCAGTGTTGGAAAATGCTGATCATTGATAACATGCATACATCAACATTCTGGGAAAGATTACTGCACTTCATATTCAAAAAGTAATACACAAGCTTAATAAATTCTATGTGTGCAGTCCAAATTCTATGTGTGCAGTCCATTGTCACACATTCAGACATAAGTCCCACTACCTGGATTACCTGGATTGTCATGAAGGCACAAACAAATGATCCAATCAGGTGTGTGTGTGTGTGTGTGTGTGTGTGTGTGTGTGTGTGTGTGACTGACAGATATGCATTATCAGCATGATACCTCAACATAGACAAGATCTACAAATAAGCCAGCCTTTATTTAAATTCAATTCAAGACAAAGTGCCAATAATTTGGTGTCCTTTTTAGCTCACTGAGTGTTCTGTTGTCTTGGCTGATGGATGCCGTTATTACATTACGAGACATCTACTATTAATAAGGTAAGTAGAACCTTGCACATATCCCCAGTGCTCAGATTATCAGGGTTAGAGAAACAACACCACCAGCCACTTTACATGCAGCGAACATCACTCCTGGGGAAAATGTAGACATCACTTTTCTCTCTCTTTCCAAAGGCGCATATAAATGTTGGTAGGTGCTGTTGTGATTGATGGCAATTAGCATTTTGTAATGGTAACAGATGTTTGTGGTGCCTGGAGGCTGGTACCTGCCGCCCACTCTGCCATCTGCTTGGCTGGGCAGTGCCTAGGAGCCACGCGCTGTGAGCCTGTAGGCACGGGCAGAATCTGGGAAGAAGTCGACGAAGGGAATCCGCATGTGACCAACAGTTTGACCTGGAGATCTGCCCGGAGGGGGCTTAATAGTCTACAACAGATAAGATGGCTGTCGTCTGCCTGGTATTTGTATATTAATTCCTTAGAGGAATTAGAGGGGAAACCCTTTCTGCAGGTATGCACTTTGATTTCTTGTTGAATACCACGCTGGGAGCATTTATTATCTTGGTGATGTCTGAGCAATAGTGCTAAATGATAGGGTCGTGTTCACAAAACATTAACCAATCGAGGTAAATGAGATAAAAGCAAACGTAAAGAATTAAAAAAAAAAAAAAAAAACATTTGATCTTCTTTGATTAACATGCTGTTATTCTCAGAAGTGCTGTGAGTCTTTTTTCTTTTAAATAAAATGTAAAAACAAACAGCAGCTTATGTTGTACATCTTCGCTAATGTTCAGGTATACAGTCTCTGTTTCTGGAACAGTAATCATTCTCTCAGCTTCCCTCTCTCCCTCACAGCCATCCAAGCATCTCAAGGCAGCAATCAATCCAACTCTCTGTTCAGCAGTCAGATCTGTGTGTTTCTGACACTGGCGCCCCCCCCCCCCCCCCCCCCCCCCCACACACACACACACACAAACACACACGCACACACCCCCCCCCCCCCCCCCCCCCAACACTCCCCACGAGCTTGACCACTGGTCGTATGATTGAGATTTTTAGAGAATCAATTCTCTAATCTTTCCCTCGCTCCCTTCTAATGTGTTATACATTCTCTCCTGCTGCACACTGAGAGAGGAAGCCGATGCTTGGCAATATCCCGGTAAAGGTGACCCCATGAGCAGATTAGTTTTTAAATCCTGGAGGGAGCTGTGAAAGGCAAGCTGTGAAAAAATAACAATAAAAAAATCTCGCTAAATTCCTTTTTTTTTATTTATTTTTTTTAATGCTCATCATTGTGATGGATGGCAGTGAAGGATTGAGACTCCCTCCCCCCCGGGGCGGGGGGGTGGGGGTGGTTGTGTACTGTGTTTCACGCACAGAGCAAGATCATTTCTGTTTGTGGACAATGGATTGAGATGTAGTTTTTGTTCCTTTCCAGTGCAATCTGCAGCCTACATTTCTTGCTTATTTTTTCCACCAAAAAAACGAATTAAAAAAAACAATTGGTACACTTTGGAAATGGCATAATCATTAATTCATTAAATTGGTAATGCACACAGAGCCATATAAATTCTAATAAAATAGCGTTTAACCCTAAAAATGAAGATATTGATTAAATACTGGTGTTAAGAATATTAAATAGAATACAAATACAGTTTTAAGAGCTCCGCAACAGAGCAGGATTGACGGTTTTAGGGTGCTGATTTTAAGATCCTCTTTACCCTATTTAAGATCAGTAAAATAGTACCCCACTCAGTTGTTCCAATTGACTTATGAAAAGTCAGGTATTTACTGAGTTCACAATATGATTTAGCACAGCTGTATAACCTTGAGGTCCCTATAGTTACAATACCAGTGACATTACCACAAATTAATATCAGATATGAGCCAACCAAAATGGTGTTTATTTTTTTAAATCACCATGAACCTAAGTCATATAAATTGTTACAGTATCATACCTTATGAGTGTACCACAAGAGCAGGCTTTCAGAGCTTCAATGGCCATATTTGTTGAACCTCTGTTCTAATGGTAAAAACATGAACAGTGAGAATATATATATTATAGATATAATAGCTTATTTATATAAAGTAACTATACGAAACATTTGTAAAATATATATATATCTTATTATATATATATATATATATATATATATATATATTTTTTTTTTTACAAGCGTATAGTTACTTATATTATTAAATCATTTATAAAAAATAATCCAAATAATTCATACGGTTTGTTTTGGAGGGAAATAAAATCATAAAATATCTGATGACCCTAAAACAGACAAAGCTCATCAATAATAATTACGTTGTTAAACTCTTTCACAAAGTGATTCATTACATACAATTTGCATAATGCTTTGTTTGCGATGTATTAACAATTTGCTATATACAGCAGTATAATTTCCAAAGTAACAGCGGCTACTTCAAAGTGATTCTCTTTTTGTTTTAAGTACATTTACATTTATTTCTCTGAAGAGACTGGTTGATTGACTGGGTAAACATGCCCGCAATAGTAAAACAGTTCAGCTGTCAGTCAAAAAAAAAGTAATTAAAGCACATTATTCTACTGAAAACTCATAACCTTGAGCAATGACATGCAAATTCAGTTTCAAATGATAATTGAAAGTGTTAATATGACACACACAGGATATGGGTGGACAAATATAAAAAGAGGTTGCGTTGATATTACAGGTTAGGGTCCTTTGTGAAGGTATCCTCCAAAGTAAAAGCTTTGTACATATTTTAAACACCCAAAACCATCCTAGCGCCTAGATAAAACTCTTTAACATTGCTTTGTCATTGCGGCTTTATAGCGGTCAAATAAATGTGTTATTATTATTATTATTATTTTACAACCACATGTTGGTGTATGGTAATTGTGACGACATTAATATTATATATATATATATATATATATATTATATAATATAATTCTAAGTCACCAATGTCTTTTCCCGAACATTGGTCCTCCAGGGGTCAAGTTTCGGGGACTGATTCATTGTGTGACCCTGAGCAAGTCACTTAACCTCCTTGTGCTTCATCTTTCGAGTGAGATGTTGTCGTAAGTGACTTCAGCTGATGCATAGTTCACACATCCTCGTCTCTGTAAGTCGCCTTGGATAAAGGCACCTGCTAAATAAACAAATAATAATAATTTGGCAAAATAACCAGAAACAGACAGCAGTAATTTCACATCATTATTAACAACATTACTCTAAAAGACGATCTGAGTTTAGAAACAGTTACACTTGATCATACTTGGTACCTACCCATTCAAATTTAACTGATACATTATTGTGTTATTTATCTGCTGCACTGTATTATCCTGGATGCTCTTCTGGAGTGCTATATCTTTGTTTTTAGTTGTGTCTTCAATTAAAAAACAAAAAGAGCTACCAGTGGAAGTTTCCCTAAGCTTTGCTTGTGTTTGATACTGGTAACTTTATTTTAGATAAGTTTCCACAAGTTCAAACCCAGTTCATTTTATTTTTCATCTGGGGGAAAAGGTTTTGTGGAATATGTATTTATGTAGTTATTATCTGGTAATTCAGACCACATTTATTCCTCTATTTTGTGTCTGGATTATTAATACATTTTCCCAAGAAAAAGTATGTATTAAATTGAAATCCAACGCAGGTTTCAATGTTTATCCGTCTCTTGGATAATACTGTGGTAACCCACTGTCTTTAATGGAAAGGGCAGGCATTACAAATACATATAGAACCTTAACAAAACTGAAGAAGCAAAATGTTTATCGTACAATGCCACTTTGACAGATACACCACAGTAACCTACAAGTAACAGCCAAATGATTGAGCACTGATTTAGTACACAAATTACATGAAAACTAGAAGCGATTCTCTCATTGGCAATTGTAACTTGTTGGTTATGGGGAGTACTTTAGTGCTTTATAAAATCAAACCGCTTTGATGCTTCACCTAGTATTGTTTCACTATGGCTGTGAAAAGTATATATTTTTTTCTTGATGTATTGGCTACTGATATAAGAGTTTAATAATTGGATTGCGGATGGATAGAGAGCTTTAGTCTCTGGGGTTATCAATCCATAAGTTAATTTCATCACCATTTTCTGAGTGTATATCCAGAGGACTTTCTGAGGTGCTTATAGGCGTAGGTTACAAATGACTGTTGGCTCTAATCTAGGCATTACAGTAGAGCAAGACAATACATCTTGAGCCTCTCCGGAAGAGGGAAGGGATAATTTAATCTTGTAACATAAAGATTATTTTTGATTGGAATGGAGTTTGATCCGTTTGTCTCTTTAATTCGGCTGTAACCGGCTGACATTTTCACTGTATTTAATAAAAAGCAGCACTTGATTCGCGGCCTAGTGACAATCTTTTATTTACTTGCCATGGATAAAACCATTAATTCATGGTAATTAATGAGTGAAGTGTCGAGGGCCGGGGTACAGACGCATCCTCTGGGAGGCTCAGGGAAGAGACTCATTCATCTCGATTAGACGTACTTAACTTCAGCCCTCCTCACACTGGCTTTACATTTTAATAATAGCGCAAGACACGAGGCACGGCTGCAGCATCCTCAAACAGGCAACGGTTGCTCAGAAGATATCCCCTTGTTCACCTCTAAGACAGACAGAAAAGTTTACGCCAAAACTTCAGTGCATTTAATTTCTCAATACCTTTGCAGATTAACGCATAGCACATGCTACAATACTGCATTTGTGTTGCATTACCAGGTGATAATCTCACTAAACGGCACACCATTGATAACAATCAATATTCTTCTTACGTCAACTAATTTTCTGCTTGACGTTTTGTATGTCAAAGTACTGTAGAGCTGCTGGTTAGAACCCCACTAGAAGACACAGGAACACTTAGTCTTTTTTTTCTCTGTCACTCATCTTCATACTTTCAAAGCATTCAGTACAGTGCTGCTTAGATTAATTATACATGACAATTTAATTAACAGATTACATAATTACCCTTAAGAGATTTCACAGAACATTGCTGCGGGATAAAGTATGTTTTTGAAAAATTTGTACTGTTTTATTAAAGCTATAATTACCGTGTATTGTTTACAGTTGTCGTGTTTAAACTAGCAGTTACAGTGTGCTTAACATTTAATATAAAAGTAAGGTAGGTTTTGTGGTGTGATTTGGATGTAACGAGATTGATTTATTTTAAGATCTATTTTAGTACAATTCATAGACGTTTGTCAGTATTTCTTATTTTTCCCAGATCGCACATATACTGTGGTTTAAAAATAGTGCTAGGTTAGCAGGAAATGGCATCCATTTATTAAGATTTAATTCTCAAGTAGTGTCAGAATTGGCCTGGGATATCTTTCCTATTTAAACAGCTTGATCTTGATTCTGCTCAGGTTCCCAATGCAGATTTATCTTGTGTTTTCTAAACAGTTGACAAGAGAAAACAAATTCATCTCTGGCATTAAAACACAGTGACTGCAGCAGCTTCCGAGAAAAGCCTGTCCATCTTGGCACCATCTCATCCTTCTGATGGAATGCCATTAGCTTTATTAGAAATCAAATCAAAGCGAGAGACACTTCTCATGATAACCAAGAGGGGAGCACTTTGTACGTCTTGGTTAAGCACATTTACACTCCCTTTACTTTAACCCAAGTGATAGATCCCACGGCCTCTGTAACTCCATCCTGAATGTCATTAGGCTGTGGACACTGTCTTGATGTCAGGATTTGTGATGAGAAAGCTTGTTTTTTTTTTGTTTTTTTTGCCATTTTTTGTACATGTAGGTGGCTGTTTTGTGTGTGTGTGTATGTATGTGTGTATATATACAGTGGTTTGCAAAAGTATTCACCCCCCTGCAAAGTTTTCACATTTTGTTAAATTACAAAAAATGTTTGCAGTTTTTCAAATAAGCTTTTTATGTCAGCAAAACTTGCAAAGAAAGTGTAGAAAATGAAATTTACTGGTTGCATAAGTATTCAGCCCCTTAAGTCAGTACTTGATAAAAGCACCTTTTGTAGCAATTACAGCTATGAGTCTTTTTGGATAGGTCTCTACTAGCTTTGCACAGTAGGATGGTGACATTTTTGCCCATTCTTCACGACAAAATAGCTCCAGTTCTATAGTTTATTGAAGATCAGGGTTGGGCAAACAGGACAATTCCAATTAAACATGAATCTGGGTTCGAATGTGCACTGAGACTATTAACTCAAGACAATGACTGTAGATTAACAGTATCTTGATGTACTCCATTTGTAAACCCACCTGCAGTTTAACAGCATCATTTATGTGCAGTAACTGCAATTTACTATCACTTTTATTATGTTGCTTCTGCTGTTAAAGAGCTGTACTCTGCAGTTGCATTGCACCAGACTTCAGTCTTAATCACACACTGTGGTAGTTTATCGGATTATTACATACATTTACTGTGCTTAAATTGTGCCTGTTTTTGTGGAAGGTATGGAGGAAAAACAAAAAAAAACATCTGCTTCAAATACTGCAAGTATTCATAATATGAAATAGGAACGAGGGGCATCACACTGTCTTGGAGACACATGTTCACGGATAGACATCTTATCAGTACACACCAGTCTTGTGTAAACACAAAAGATTTTTTTTTCTATTTTTTTTTTGTTTTAAACAGTTTGATGCTGATGTGACTCAGGTGATGAGGTACCATTCAGTATTAAAAATGACAAGTTCTCTCAGTCTTTAATGCTGTTCTCTAAATACACGTGTATGCTGGCTTCAGCAGAGCCTTGTACAATAGGACATCGCCTTTTATCATTTTCCATTGAAATGAAAAGCAGAAGGGAAATATCACAAATTTGAAAACAAAAACAAAATAAAAAATACTGAAACAACAACAAACAATTCAATATTTGTAAACACTGTTTACAGTATATGAGAGGGTATTGATAATATCACAATACAATGGTGGAATTGTGTGATCCAAAAAACACTCCTATATCAGTTTACAGGTTTCAGTGGGCTTTTATTATGAAATAAAGAGCATTAGTTACGGTACTCGGCAACATCCCACTTTGCAATGGTATTGTTGTATTCTGGATGCAGGAAGTACTATTCCAGTGTGCAGAGTTAAAGTGTCCACTGTGCTGCAGTATACCGTGCTTTATCACATCAATACTGTAGAGTGTTGTATTTCATGTGTTTATTTATTTAATGTATTTAGGTGTGTATCAATGCCAACCCTCACAAATGGGATGACAATGTTCAAACCCCCTCTCTTCACCAGTCACGTCACATGTATTCATTCTTCAGCTGTCACTAGAGTTTAGCCAGAGGGCTGAGTTGATCTTTTTTCCCTCTTTTGTAGCATGTAGGTCCCAATTACAAAAACAGTTTTCTATTTTGACTTGTATGAAAATAGTTTCTGTCAATAAAAAATAAACAGAAGTAGAAAGGTGTTTGCCTAACATGGTAATGTGCGCTAGTAAATGATAATGCTCATTGATCTGTTAGTAGCAAGTTTTCACAATGCACATGTTTCCATAGTTACAAACATCCATCCTTACATCCATAAAACAGTTAACTGGTCCTAACAACTGGGGCTGAAAAAGCAATGTTGTTTCAGAACTGAATGTCTAAAAAAAAAAAAAAAGGGTATGCCGATAACTGTGGATAATCTGTTATACAATGACATTAGAAATGTGTGTAGCAAAGGAGAAGCCATACTAATGGGGGATTTCAACTTCCCCCAAATAAAATGGGAAAACCCGGTGGGTAGCGCGAAGGATGAAATAGAAATGGTGGAAATGACAAATGACTGCTTCCTAACACAATTTGTGAAGGCACCCACTAGAGGGGAGGCATGCCTTGATTTAGTCTTTTCAATTAACGAAGATAGAATAACTAAAACAGAGGTCAGAGAACCACTGGCAAACTCAGACCACAACATGGTCTCATTTGAAGTGTTTTTTAAATCCCCAAAAGTAAAGACTAAAGCTAAGGTTTACAATTTTAGAAAAGCAAACTATGAAGGTATGAAACAGAGACTAACAGAAGTAGATTGGAGTAAAATAGACAAAAAGGAAGTTAGAAAGGCCAAGAGAGAAATAGAAATAAACATTGCTAAGGGAGCTAAAACCAATTCCAAAATGTTTTTCCAATATTACAACAGCAAGAGAACATTCAAAGAGGAGATTAAATGTTTAAGAGATACAAATGGCAAAATCGTAGAGGAAGAAAAAAAAATAGCAAATATGTTAAATGATTACTTTTCACAAGTTTTTACAAAGGAAGATACTGACAACATGCCCCACATGTCATCCAGTTCCTATCCAGTTTTAAATAACTTTAGCATAACTGAGGCAGAAGTGTTAAAGGGACTAGGAGCTCTTAAAATAAACAAATCCCCTGGGCCGGATGAGATCCTCCCAGTAGTACTCAAAGAAATGAAAGAAGTAATTTACAAACCGCTAACCAAGATCATGCAGCAGTCTCTTGACACAGGGGTGGTACCGACAGACTGGAAAATTGCAAACGTAATACCGATCCACAAAAAGGGAAACAAAACTGAACCAGGTAACTACAGACCAGTAAGCCTGACTTCTATTATATGCAAACTTATGGAAACTATAATAAGATCCAAAATGGAAAATTACCTATATGGTAACAGGGTACTGGGAGACAGTCAACATGGTTTTAGGAAAGGGAGATCGTGCCTAACTAACTTGCTTGATTTTTTTGAGGATGCAACATCGATAATGGATAATTGCAAAGCATATGACATGGTTTATTTAGATTTCCAGAAAGCTTTTGACAAAGTCCCGCACAAAAGATTAATTCTCAAACTGAACGCAGTTGGGATTCAAGGAAACACATGTACATGGATTAGGGAGTGGTTAACATGTAGAAAACAGAAAGTACTGATTAGAGGAAAAACCTCAGAATGGAGTGTGGTAACCAGCGGTGTACCACAGGGATCAGTATTAGGTCCTCTGCTATTCCTAATCTACATTAATGATTTAGATTCTGGTATAGTAAGCAAACTTGTTAAATTTGCAGACGACACAAAAATAGGAGGAGTGGCAAACACTGTTGCAGCAGCAAAGGTCATTCAAAATGATCTAGACAAGATTCAGAACTGGGCAGACACATGGCAAATGACATTTAATAGAGAAAAGTGTAAGGTACTGCACGCAGGAAATAAAAATGTACATTATAAATATCATATGGGAGATATTGAAATTGGAGAAGGAATCTATGAAAAAGACCTAGGAGTTTTTGTTGACTCAGAAATGTCTTCATCTAGACAATGTGGGGAAGCTATAAAAAAGGCTAACAAGATACTCGGATACATTGTGAAAAGTGTTGAATCAAGGGAAGTAATGTTAAAACTGTACAATGCACTAGTAAGACCTCATCTTGAATATTGTG
This sequence comes from Polyodon spathula, assembly GCF_017654505.1. Lineage (NCBI taxonomy): Eukaryota > Metazoa > Chordata > Actinopteri > Acipenseriformes > Polyodontidae > Polyodon > Polyodon spathula. The sequence goes on from NC_054553.1 coordinate 25,762,012, forward strand.
TTCAGTTCTGGTCACCTCGCTATAAAAAAGATATTGCTGCTCTAGAAAGAGTGCAAAGAAGAGCGACCAGAATTATTCCGGGCTTAAAAGGCATGTCATATGCAGACAGGCTAAAAGAATTGAATCTGTTCAGTCTTGAACAAAGAAGACTACGTGGCGACCTAATTCAAGCATTCAAAATTCTAAAAGGTATTGACAGTGTCGACCCAAGGGACTTTTTCAGCCTGAAAAAAGAAACAAGGACCAGGGGTCACAAATGGAGTTTAGAAAAAGGGGCATTCAGAACAGAAAATAGGAGACACTTTTTTACACAGAGAATTGTGAGGGTCTGGAATCAACTCCCCAGTAATGTTGTGGAAGCTGACACCCTGGGATCCTTCAAGAAGCTGCTTGATGAGATTTTGGGATCAATAAGCTACTAACAACCAAACGAGCAAGATGGGCCGAATGGCCTCCTCTCGTTTGTAAACTTTCTTATGTTCTTATGTTCTTATGATAATAATAATATGGGGAAGACTAGCCTCTTCGTTTAAACGGTAAATGCTAAATTAGTTTGTATGGAAATACCACATGTTAAATCCTGTTCTATATCAATTTCTAGTTTAGTATTGCTACATGTAAAGAGGTCAACGGTGAGCCAAGCGAAAGCTACGGTAGTTAGATTAGTTGTATCAGTGATATTGCTATTCTCATCATGTTGATTAAGTTCCCCCAAGAAAAATATCTGAAGCAACATCCACAGGCTGGAATCCCCCCTCAAAATATGCCTGAGGCAGGATGAGCTTAGCAGGCTTGCGGTATTGTCATGAAAGAGCCTGCAAAGCCGAGCACCCACTGCAGCACCACGGAGTGGAGTTGCTGGATTAATTTTATAAATAGAAAACCGCTCATGGCTGCCTAAGGAATACTACATATATTCACAGGCAAAGAGTGAGACCTCTATTTCATGAGGTGCAGAAGGCATAGGTGATTTATCTAAGGTCTCTTCTCACACCATGACATCCTACAAGTGGCAGTCATAATATATTCCGCTACACCCACACAGACATACCTCTTTATTTCTCATCACATTCATAATTCAAAAGAAAATTGTTAAAACAGTCACCCCTGTTGTCATGCTATCAGCAAGCAGTTGTAGTATGTAATCCGTTGGTAGAATAATGCCACAGTTGTTCCATGTTCATTTTTAAATCCGTGGTATCACAATGACATTAATCAATACACAATGGTAATCCAATGCATATAATCGTGTCATATCAGTAGTGTTGTGCAATATTAGTTTCAAACACATTCCATTGTGTCGCCATTAGTGGTAGTGCTGTGGTTTTCTAATGGCTCTTTATTGGAATTATAATGCTGTCCCAATAGTAGTGGTTCAGGCTAGGATACTAATGCATACGTTTGAAATTAAGATCCAACATATTTAGATATAACATTCATGAGTTCTTGTTAGAAAAGGTGTTAGCGATGGACCACATTCTCCTGAGTGTATTGTACCCTTTTGAATATCCCAGTCAGTCAGCCGTAAATGCCAGAAGCCAGCATCTGAATAACGTCTTGTACATGTAAGCATGGCATTATCAAAGATATTGCTAAATGTTATTCATCCCAAACGTTTTGCATAGCCCTGTGGTCACTGGTTTCAGCTTCGTCTCAGACAATGTCATGCTCTCAGTAGTTGTCTGCGTTTCTGTCGGACTCCTTGATTCAATAAAGTGACATTGTCTTATCTCTGTTACACTGCCATTATTTGTTTCTCAGCATACTGTTCTGTGGGTTATTGAATTTGAGCTCTTTCTTGTGCATGTGTTTGAATCATGCATGCACAAGCTTGTGAGTGTTATTCTGTAACCTGTGAGTTAGTCAGGATAAGAAGTTTCAGTAAGCATTCTGTGTAATACTCATACATCTGTTGCACTCTATTAATCCCTTGTGTTGTGCAAACATTTGAGGTGTACTGTTATATGAAAGTTCTGGACTGGCAGGTGGTTTTGTTACTGCTTGTTATAACATCCACTTTAATGTCTTTAAGAAGTTTAAATTTTATATGAATTGTACGCAGTGCCTAGAATGGGCTAGTGTACAGAAAGATTAAGTATTTTCTAAAGCGGCTTTCTTATTGCTTATACAGTGCTTCTCCTTTCTAATGCTGTACTCAGAAGTCATAGTTAAAATGCCCTGCAATTTGTGTTTCTCTTAAACAAGAATGCTACTGTAAGTGGGATAGCACTGTGAGGTAAGTGGGAGCCAAGGCCAAACCACCTTACAACTGGCTCTGTGACATAAAGGCATGCCTTCTTCTGCTTCTTTTTATAGACAAAGATTCAATGTGTCATCTTCATTGGGGGCAGTACTGTACACCATTTTTATACCCCTTCAACACCCCTTTAAAATTTATATAATATATAATAACCCCATATAGCCCGTATATATATTTTAGGCTATTGAATATACGGTATATATATATTATATATTTAGGTATATATTTTAGGTTGAAGTCCGAAAATCCAGTTTCACTGTCCTCCCATTGTACCCAGGGTACCGTGAGTGGTTGGGGTGGACCGGTCGCACCACTCAAAACCGAGAGTAAGGGAGTTCTGGCCTCAACGGCCCTGGTTGGATCGCCGGTGACCGTATTTACGTCGGCCAGTTAGGCATAAAGTGCCCCCCAAAGTACGATTTTAGGCTGCCAAAGAACATTGACCCTGGCCACGTACAACTGCAAATCTCTTTCAGGTGAAGCAAGACTTCAAGAGTTGTAAGAACTTGAAAGAATCAAGTGGGACATCGTAGGACTAAGCGAAGTACAGCAAAAAGATGAAGGACTACTAGAACTCAAGAGTGGACATCTTCTCTTCTAGCAAGGAACTACAGATGGACAAACTGGAGGTGCTGGATTCATTGTCCACAAGAGAATCAAGAATAATGTAGTAGAGCTTGACAGTGTGTCAGAGAGGTCCGCAAGACTGATGGTGAAAGTTTCAAGGAAGTATGAACTTCAGGTCATCCAAGTATATGCACCAACAACAAGCTATTCGGATGAAGAAGTCTAAGATTTTTATGAACTACTACATGAAAATGGGAAGAGCCACTATACGTTCATCATCAGTGACTTCAGCGCCAAAATAGGATCCCAGCAAGAGGACGAGAATTCAGTCGGCAAATTTGGACATGGCGACAGGAACGAAAGGAGTGAAAGACTAGTCGAACATTTTAATCATAATCACCTTCTCCATTGACATGGAGAGGACCCAGCGCAGTGAAGAATTAAATTGACTACATACTCACCAATAAGAAACACACCATACAGATGTCTCAGTACTGAACAATTTCAACACAGGAAGTGACCACAGACTTCTAAGATGCAAAATGCACCTAAACACAGCACTGGAGAGAGCGAAACTCATGATGACAAAATCCAGAAGCAAAGAAGCAATCCAGAAGCAAAGCCTGATGTTTCAACTGGAACTGAAGAATATATACAGCGTTCTTAAAGATATGCAAAAAGATGAAGCAATCGACGTAAACAAAGTCTACGCAAGTAATTGTAGAAACAGCAAAAACCATCACTGGAACAGAGTACAAAATGCGACCAGGAGATCACGCAAGAGATAAAAGACCTCATAAGGAAAAGAAGGGAAATGAAACAAACAGCAGGTCTGAAGTCAAAGATTAAATACATTGAGCTCTGCAAGACAGTAAGAAAGCACATTACAGAGGATACATGGTCATTCAACTGTATGTTGGTAGAGAAAACTATATATACTTAAGACAATTTCTTTCGGCTACGGAGAACCAAATGTGCAAAATCAACAGATGAGCAAAAATGGGCTGGAGTGCCTTTTTGGAAGATTAAGCATGGTTCTGAAAGGGAAACTAACGTCATGCCTCAAGAGGAAAGTCTTCGACCAATGCGTGCTGCCAGTGTTAACTTACAGATGTGAAACCTGGACCCTCAATGCAAAAATAACTCAAAAAATACAAACGACTCGACGGAATATGGAAAGATGCATGCTAGGAATAACAAGAAGAGACAAGAAAAGGAAGGAATGGGTAAGAGCGCAAACAAAAATATGCAATATTATTATAAGAGTGAAAAAACTGGCAGTGTAGCAAGAAGAACAGACCATCACTGCATCAAGGAGATACTAGACTGGATGCCAAGAGATATAAAGCGACCAAGAAGACGACGGCAAGATGAAATTAGGAAAGATGCCAGAGAATCTTGGGGAGGCCTTATCTAGCAGTAGACTGAAAAAGGCTGAGGAGGATGAGGATGATGATGATGATGATGATGATGATGATGATGATGATGATATATCTTAAAGGGGAAATTCAATACACATTTTTTAAAAACTTTTGTAATAGTTCTAGGAAAGGGCACTGGGGAAGCCTGCCTTTCAGTTTCGTTTAGGGAACTGGTGTTTTGAGAAGGCTTACAAACAAACAAAAAAACAATTAGAAAACAGCTCGCCAGGCATAATGAATATTAAATATGAATGTGTTCCAAAGAGGTTTGTTTAGACAGATTCACAATAAAGAGCAACAATAATTCAGATATATTATATTGCAGCACATTTTTTTTAATACCACATGTGCCCTACAAACTGTGATACTGCTTCATTTTCATTTTGCATAGACAATTTTCCAGGATTGACGTAGGAAATGCTCTTAATTTTCTTGGGGAAAAGACCATTATCTGTTTTTTTAAATTCTCCTCCGTTTTAATCAGTTAACGTCATAGACATCAGCTCTATGTGACAGGTAAGTACAGGCATATTCTTACCCGCATGTGATTGAGTTCTTGGGGACAATCTGCAGAAGAAAAAATATCAACTACAGATAAATAACCTGATATAGAAGTTATTATTCTTAATTTTTTTTATAATAATAATAATAATAATATAATAATAATAATAATAATAATAATAAACCCATTATTTAAGCTTTTATACCTTAGAAGTTTCAATTGAAAGGAACACATAGCTTACTGTAAAATGTTTTACTGCTAGCTTGCTACAATACATCACGTGTTATTGAGGTTTGGTAGCTTACTACCTAACACAGACGGGGACATAATGATAAAACACTGCTAATGACTGGTATTCAAAACTGGCTTGCCAGACTAAATAATATTACAAATATTTTTTTCCTGTGCATCTGCTGTATTCTATGCCTTTCCTAACTGGTCTGTCTTTTAGACTGAATTACTGTGCTGGATTCCAGGGAGTTTATTTTCTTTGAATAAATGTTAATGCAGGATAAAAACACCTGAAGCTCAATATTAGTAAACAGTATTTAATATTTCTTGTGGGGTCTGTGAAAATGCTTGTGAGAATAGCTTTTGGGTCAATTACACCTTTATCTAGCAGGAGAAGACATAATAAAAATGCAGTTCTTGCATTATTAATGTCAGCTGTCTCCGAACAGCTGAATTGTTTTGTGCCTTTGAATCTCTTAAAGGTTGAGCTGGTGGAATCCAGATTGTATTCCTCTTTGTACACAGCAAGTCTCTCAGGCTTTTTTTTTTTTTACACCTTCAAAAAGAGTGAAGAAACTGTACATTTTTGCTGTATTTGAAGTAGATTATTGCCAAATCATTTGTTAGTCTTTAAGATTAGCAAAGATTAGCAAAATAATATTCTTTTCATATTATGGTCTACTGGTATGAATCTTAAATAACAGGAATAACAGAGTGGCATTTTTTTATTTTATTTTTTGTACCTTGCGTTTTTGATGTACTTTCCACACAGTTTTTATGTCTTCTTTCAGTGACACATTTGTGTCATTTCAGCGCAGCAAGATGATGTCAAACCTCCCTTCTAAACTTTATATTTTCTCCATTCTATTTTCTTCCATTAGTGACCTTGAATGTAATTCTCTACCACTGTGCTGCTGTTAAGTATAGAAAAACATTTAGTGACCATCAGACTGCTGGTTAGCAAATGGCTCAAAAGAGTGATACTGTTTTCTGTTTTTAAAGGGTTACAAAACAGCCTGGTCTTTGTTATTTTAAGCAATGCGGTATTTTTACCTTTGCTGTATCCCCTGTTATGCATGTTGCAGCAATATATATATTTTCAACAGAAATCCGATATTTTAGATATTTTTATTGATTTTGTGTATAAAAATAACAAAACCACCTGACTTACAGTGAAAAACACTGGCAAAAGTGCAACACAAGATACTGCAAAGTTAAAGTAATATTTCAAGGGTGTGCTGTAACCCTTTACATTTTAATTAAAATATGCAATTGTAAAGCGTTATGAAAGAAAAGACAGCACATTTCGTTTTAGTTGAAAGCTGTTTATTTATTTATTTGTTTATTTATTTATTTTTATGTTCCCAACCATGAGCTTTTTGTTTGTGCTCGCGGCTGGGTATTCCGAAACTCCTGGTGCGAATTGCGCTGGCTGTGATTAGCCTAATGAGTGATTAATTAAGGAGCCTGCCGGTGGTGGGAATGGAAATGTGCTGACCTGAGTTACTAGTGGGTGGGTGAGATGGGACTAGAGCGCTCCTAATTAGATTAACCCCTTCTCTGCCTGCTGCCATGAAGTGCTATGTGTTCATGGAATTACCCCCCTCCCCCTACTCCATCATGTAAAACTCCAAAGGCTGGGATACACATTTTTTGTGAGTCAGTTCATTAGGTGAAGATACTTTGGAGTTGCCTGAAAGATTGGAGCTCAGTAGTTACAGTACAAGGAAGTGGAGGCGAATGCTTTGCTTTGCTACCTCAATTTGTTCCCAGCTTTTCATAATTAGTAACTTAATGTTTGAGATTAATTGTGAGCTAAAATAATTAAAAACAAAATGATACACACAGCACACCACAGTAAATCAGAACTGGTTCTCAGTTGGTGCTGCCTGTTTAAATGAAGGATTTGAACCCAAAGCATCTCAGCAGGTTAACTTGAGAAGCCACTGACTAAAACAAGACAGGAAACAGTCTGCTGCATTCGTTGAAATAATTGTAACTCTTACCTGAACTCATCAGAGTCACACTTCCGTGAAATCAAACTCTCCAAACAGAACAGAACTGTGATCTCATGCAGCATGCTGCTGTCTGATCTAGTTTGACGTTTCCATTTACTGCTTGAAAAGATCTACATTTAGGCTTTGAAAGCTGCAAAGTTCCTTTGCACAAGCAGATTTTAGCAGCTGTGCTCTTATCACAGATCAGCTGCAGTAGATGGAGTGCTATTGGTCTTCCTCTGAGATCTTAAGAAGTGGCCGTGGAGAGTAATTAAATGTGGCATGGTTATCAAGAGTGCTCCCCAGCTGGCAACATGCAATGTCCACTACATGATTGCACAGCGGGAGAGGGGGGTCGGTACTGGGATTTCAGATTTAACTTCCCCTTTAAGAGAAACATTGAAATTAAGTGTCGCACCAGGTTAATGCCCGGTATGTCAAAGAGAGGGCTCGGGCTGAATCAGGTCTACATTCACAAAAAAAAAAAATGGTATAATCTCAAAGCTATATGAGTTATTTAGTGTGGGGTATCCCTTGATGAAGTTGAGTGCTGGCCTAAGTTTAAAACACTGTGTTGTCGTCCACATATTTTCTGAAAACATTTAAATCATCAATTGTTAAAACTTATAAATCGAAGGTGCATTGGTTTCCCTTTCATCATAAACCTTGTTGTCTGTAGGGTTGCCAGTTGTCTTTCTATTCACAGTGCTTGACTCATTGCGATTGTACTGTATATCAGGCTGAGTACTTGAAGGGTTAAAAACTAAACACATACAAAGAGACACAATTACCTCATCTCCCATGCAGGAATGACAATAACAGCAGTCAAGTGAGGTCAGGGTGCCACTTCCACTTGCATTTCCCTGCTGCTAATTGGCTGACACAGCTGGCCTTAGCAGTGACCCTGTGAGGAGATGGAGAGCGCCCTTTGATGGATGCTTGTCATTCATACAAAGTGCTCCACTAGAACCTGTCTACTTTCTTCTTTTAATTATTTTTTTTGGTGATTTCTGGTGATAATGACTGCAAGAAACAAACCTCCAGTAGATAAAGAGGGTTTACTGGCTTTTACAAAGCATAGTTCAGTGGCTGGAGTTTTCCCAGGTGCTGGGCTTTAACTGATGCCTAATCATTCACTTCTTAATTGTAAATTCATAAATATTGATATGGATTATTCAAACCATGTGTAGGTTGGCGATTGCGCATAATATCTGCTATTGTACAATAAAGAATTGAAACTCGAAAAATTCTGATACCAGCTAATAAAATGCACCTATGTGTGCTATTTCACAAGGCACTAGATGAACTACTTATTCCAGAGTTCTAGGTAAAGTGTCTCAAATGGGGCACCTGAATTTTATATATATGCTAGGAAGATACTTAAAATGTTTAATTTTAATTAAAATGTTCTATTTTAATTTACTGATACAAAATTGCTAATGAAGACCATGACCAAAGATCCGGTTAAAATATACAGCATAGAATGACAGTAATTTTGAGTAAAAGCTTATATAAGAAAACTATAACTTCTGACTAAATAAATTAATTAACCCATTTTGTGCCATGGTGAACGTGCTTCATCTTATTTCCCGATACATTATCATTCGTTTTTAAGCTTTTTTTTTTTTTTTTTACCATACTTTCCGTACCCCTTACAACATAGTTGGATGCTGTACCACAGTTCACTGGTATACAGGACAATGTTATGGTTTAGAATATGCCTAGCTCCATGTACAAGAACTTTTTTTTCTCATGTCAATTCAGACAAGGATCAGAAACGACACAAAAACAGAGACTGCGGAAAGAGAGAACACACACTGTGGAGAAGCAAGATTTGAAAAGGCCTGAAAGCAGTGTATTTGATTTAGTTCTGAGCTTTCTGTAAAATAGTTACTATTTAATTGGGTTGCCACAGCCTGAGGAAGGGAACATTGTATTGGCCCAGAGTGAAGACTGAAAGAAAGAAAAAAGTGTTAACCGAAAACTTTGTTTAATATGGGGTTTCTCAGTGTGATTGGATTGAATTTGTTTAATATGGGGTTTCTCTGTGTGATTGGATTGAATTTGTTTAATATGGGGTTTCTCTGTGTGATTGGAATTAATTTGTTTAATATGGGTTTCTCTGTGTGATTGGAATTAATTTGTTTAATATGGGGTTTCTCTGTGTGATTGGAATGAATTTGTTTAATATGGGGTTTCTCAATGTGATTGGATTGAATTTGTTTAATATGGGGTTTCTCAGTGTGATTGGAATGAATTTGTTTAATATGGGGTTTCTCAGTGTGATTGGAATGAATTTGTTTAATATGGGGTTTCTCAGTGTGATTGAATTTGTTTAATATGGGGTTTCTCTGTGTGATTGGATTGAATTTGTTTAATATGGGGTTTCTCAGTGTGATTGGAATGAATTTGTTTAATATGGGGTTTCTCTGTGTGATTGGAATGAATTTGTTTAATATGGGGTTTCTCTGTGTGATTGGAATTAATTTGTTTAATATGGGGTTTCTCTGTGTGATTGGAATTAATTTGTTTAATATGGGGTTTCTCAGTGTGATTGGAATGAATTTGTTTAATATGGGTTTCTCTGTGTGATTGGAATGAATTTGTTTAATATGGGTTTCTCTGTGTGATTGGAATTAATTTGTTTAATATGGGTTTCTCTGTGTGATTGGAATTAATTTGTTTAATATGGGGTTTCTCTGTGTGATTGGATTGAATTTGTTTAATATGGGTTTCTCTGTGTGATTGGAATGAATTTGTTTAATATGGGGTTTCTCAGTGTGATTGGATTGAATTTGTTTAATATGGGGTTTCTCAGTGTGATTGGAATGAATTTGTTTAATATGGGTTTCTCTGTGTGAATGGTAAGCGCTGGGGGGGTGAGCAGAATGAATTTGTGGCAAACACTGTGTTGGCTGATGAAGCATTACATTGCTTCTGCTCCAGTAATTGGTCATTGCGACACATTAACAGTAGTGCAAGGTGGTCATTCTTCAAAACGCACGCAGCCCACCTTACCCACAGTCCCAACCGCTGCAGTCATTCAGCGTGAAGGCTTTGCTCACTAACTGCCAGCGTTTAATCTTCAAAACTCCCCTTTTGCCCTCACTCTTCACACCGCACCAATCGTTCAAATTGGGTGTGAGATCCGGTGGCTGCCATAACCTGCAATATTTTCCAATGTGTTCCACCTTTATCAAAATGCTGACCATTTAGTTTTTAATACTGAAATGGAAGGGACCTCGTGCTGCCCCATATCCTCATTGCACCCCCTGTCTATTGCTCGTGAAGTATTGTATTGGCAGTCCAGCTGTGTAGTAGTGTTTTGTGTGTTTGAAAAACTGAATTACAGAAGAAAACCACTTTGACACCACTGGCTGCTAATTTAAGGTCCCTTTCTCATTCAGAAAAGAAAACCCAAGCTTGTGACCACTTAGTTCAGTTATCGAAAACAATTGCAAACATCAAAATGTAGGGGTGCTGTGTTAGAAATCCACTCACTGTTATTACACCGTTTATGATCTGAGAGTGTTTAGGTAACCTGGTGTGGAGCTTATTGTTGCCAAGTGCAGTGGACTTCACAGGAGGTAATGGAAAGAAAAACAAGCGCTGGCTGATTTATGAAAGAGATATTAAGTAATACACTAGCTTTGAAAAAAAAAAGTTTTAAGCATAAAGTAGGGCTACATCAGAATTAAGGACTGGGAATTTTAACGGTCTGGTAATGTGAAGGGATTATCTACTTATCTGAATTAGTTTAACTGTTCCTTCAGCTCAAGTGGTAGGATTCATGTTTGTGGTACAAAAGGTCCAGGGATTAATCCTCAGTTCCTGCTCTCATCCTCCCTTCAAAAGCGTTCTCCAAAATGATGGTTCAAATGGATTAAATGGCCTGTGTCCTGTTGCTATGCATGTACTAACACTAAGGCTTTTCTGTTTAGTTCCTCAGCTTTTGCATTCGAGCATGGTGTGACTTTATTCAAATTGTATAACCTCAAAAGACATTTGCATATATGCTTTCTTTTACACCTGGAGCTTTCCTGTAGAGGGTTAATGAATTTCACTTTTGGACATGTACTTCTGAAATCAACAGTTTTAAATTCTTATTTTATTTCGAGTCATACCTGCTGGAGATATGTTTTATTGTTTTTCATGCTTACTTGGTTGCAAGGGGGTTTTGTAAACACTTGTCTGTAAAAAGACACTTTTGTTGCTAGACTAAAACGTTGCATATGTTTTTCTCCTATTTTATGATCCAGTGCTTCTGGTGAGTTTTAATAAACAGGTGTATAGCAGTATATAAAACCACCAGTCTTCTTTCTCTTATATCCAAGGACAAGGGGGTAATATTCATTACAAATCAAGGTTTTAATCTTATCAATCACATTGTGAGAAACCCTGGCATTCCTGTAGGGAGAGCTGTTGTGTTAGTTAGTTACTTTCAGTACTGAAAACAGCCATAAAGCCTGGACCTTTTTGTTTTTAACAGTTTGGACTCAAAAAGCACACTTACAGACAGCAATTATTGGAATGGACTTTTTTTAAGGAGTATGATTCCTAATGCTGGTACACTTTTGCTTTGGAAAAGAATCATTGAATTAATACCAAAAGTAGCTGTTTCTTACTGGTACTATTAATGGTTTTATTTTCCTTAAAAAAACTTTTCTATAGAGCATTTTTCTATAGAGCAAAGTGCAACCCATAATGTTGTATGTCATTACTGAAATGAAGAACCATCCAACTTGATGATGGCCCTGTGTTTTGGACTTAAAATGGGGGTGCACCCTTCTAGAGGCCTGCAGTACATATTATAGAAGTATGTCTATTAGTGCATGAACCAGTTATCAAACTGTGTACATATTATGTTTATTGTCTCTTCTACACCCACACATGGATTCTATATTCATTTCATTTAACCTTTATTTTAGCAAATAAGAAGATTGAGAACAAATTCTCATTTACGACGACAATTTGGTCAAGGTGCAAACATCACGCAGCACAAAGCAAACAAATACAACATAGAAAAAATGAATAAATAATTGACACATAAACAAATACACACACATGCATCAGACAATTGTGAATTCAGATTCCGATTAAAAAGATCCTCCGAAACAAAACACTGTAGTTTTAATTTGGTTTGAAATTCATTCCAGTCAAAAGCAGCCGCAAACTGAAATGAATTACACTGAAAAACGACGGACACTCTGGGAAGAACAAATCTGATCTTAAATTGTAAACTGAAGTAGAGAACTGTAATAGATTGCACAGATATAGTGGGGTTTTCCCAATCAGAGATCTATAAACTAACCTAAGCCAATGATCCAATTGCCTAGTGTGCAATGAAGGCCATTCAATCATAATATAAAGATTGCAGTGATGAGTAAGATAAGTTAAGATTTAAGATAAGCATCAGTTATAAATCTTATAGCAGAATAGTATAAAGCATCAAGCTTCCCCAAAGCAGCTTTTGATGCCATTTTTTATACAACATTCACCATAATCCAGTACTGGAAGAACAGACATCTGGGCTAGAGTATACCTAGCAGAACGTGTGAAACATGATTTTATTGCCAAAGAGAAAACCAATTCTAGATCTAACTTTAGATTGAAATTTATCAATATGGGTTTTAAAAGACAAGGCACTGTCCAGCCAAATACCTAAATATTCATAAACTGCTGCTTGCTCTAATATATCTTACTAGAAGTAAAACGTTATGCAAACACTGTTATGAGACCCTGTTGTATTTTTTCTATTAAAATGCATAAGTTTAGTTATATCAATGTTCAGCAAAAGACGCAAGTCATAGAAATCCTGCTGAATTTTGTCAAAGCTAAGTTGCAAATCAGACATTACTAATGGCAGCGTAGGACCAACTGAATACAAACTAGCGTCATCTGCATAAAGATGCCTGTTACTTGAGCATTATTATTAATATAAATTGAAAAAAAGGTAGTGCCCAATATAGAACCTTGAGGAACACCTTTAGTAACTGTGCAAAATTGTGAAACAAATCTATCAGATTTCACACACTGAGCTCTATTTTGAAATTAATTTTGAAACCATGCAAGAGAATTAATATAAAAACCAACATTGCACAACTTATTCAAAATAATTGAGTGCTCTACAGTATCAAAATCCTTAGATAAATTAATAAAAATAGCTGCACAGCTATAATTGTTATCAAGACCCATTATGGTATCATCTAAAACTTTTAAAACTGCTGTAACACAACCATGCCCAGAACGAAAACCAGACCGAATATCGGACAAAATATTATTGCTGATTCATATTATTCACCAAGTGATTTAGCAATTAACCGAACAAACTAGCATCACTCACTTGAAGGCTGTAAGCTCTTTTGGAATACTTAAAAGAAACTAGATCACATAAACAAACGTTCCTGCTGGCATTGTTTTAACCTCATTTATTAAGCTGCTGTCTATACAGTAGGCTTATACATTTCACTCGGCGTACCTAACTAGCCCGTTCACAAATGGTATGATTACAGATTCCATACAGGTGACAGGGTGGCATGCCTGCTATACACTGTAATCTTGGTTAATCCTAAAAAAAAGAGGAAAATTGTCAAAAAACCCCACTGAATGTACAGAACACAGTGCTGCAATGATTTCCCTTGATCCTTAGATAAGTATGCTTTCTATTCAGAGAACAAGGCGATGAAAGACGGTCATTGCCGCTTAGAAGCTCCCACCATGGATTGTGTAACAGTACACCTCAGGAACAAAAACAAAAAACAAACAATAAAAAAAAAAAAAAAAAACACGACAGGACCAAAAAGCACAAGAACATCTAGAAGCATTGCAAAGATGTGAGGCAGTCTTAAAAGCTGTCAAAATGTCACGGTGCAAACAGTGTTACTAAAATGTACAAGGAGGCTATTGAGTTTGTTGTCATGGAAATGGGAGTTGGAACTGGATAAACCGTAGGGTTGTAGCACATTGAGAGTCGTGTGCCTATAGTGAAGACAACACACTTTTATTGGGAAGCATGAGTTTTCTTCCCTAGGGATTAATTTGGGGTGAATGGTGAAAAGGTAAGAAGAGTAGATTTTCTCCAAGATTCATTTTTGATTTTTTTTTTAACTCTTAATCCGAATTAGCTGTCTTCCTCTAATTTATATTGTCCTTTGTTTATCTAATTGGATTCAAGATACCTGTTTGAATTGATTTCCAAAACCTCTACATGTTCTGCATGGAAAGCGGTTCCGAGCTGGAATTGAGTTGAAATCGGATTCAAGCGCACATCTTGGCATGTATGTGCTGAGCATTTGTGTTGGGCTTCAAAACAATCAATTCTAAAAAAGATTCCTTGTGCATGTAAGCATTGTAATTGCTCACACATAACTTTCACTCATTGTGTATCCTTTAGACTGCTAAAGACTTAAACATCATCCATGTTCTGTAAAAATATCTAGATGGTAATATTTGCCAGTATTTTTGTTGCTGTTTTTAAATTAAAAGTGCACAGAAGTGTAGCTTTATACTTTGTTTAAGTTGCATTCATTTTCAAATAGACTGTTTCAAGGCCTGTTCATCATCATCATCATCAATCATTGACGGATTTACATAAAACTCTTACAAAAACACAAATCATAGCAAGTGAGACTGAAAATTGTATAAAGTATGATTGATGTAGTTTATAAAGTTGGCATTAGTAAAGTAAAACTTTTGTCCAGAAACAGAGGTGGCATAATATCTGTATGTAAATCTGGGGTGAAGTTTAAATGCAGATTGTCATCACATTTAATTTCTAACCTGTTCAGTGTTCTATTGTGTTGATTCAGAGTCAGTTGCTCTTTTGTTGTTATTGCTGCAATCAGGATTGTTTTAAAAAGTCTTTTGGTGCTTGTATTCTGCATGTATTCTGGGACCTGTATTCAGTCTGTTAGTAGGTTAGATGCAGCAACTTCTCATACTCTGAAGAGAGGTGTTTCTGACCTCTTGTAGAACTGTCAACCCATGTATTGAATGATGCAAAATGCCAACAGTACAGCAGTGTATTATGTTAGTGTATCATTCACGAAGTAGCAAATTAGCATTAACAACTTTACAGTTTACAAAATATACCGTACAACTGTCAAAATTAAATCAAATGTGACACCTGGCTTTGGAGTTCTAGAAAAACAGTTCTACAGTGCTTTTTTACATTTTTTTTTTTTTTTTTTTTTTTTTACATTATTCTTCTCTAGTCAACGTGGTTGCACAATATGGTGCTTCCAGCTAGTTAGTAATCAGATTACGATGAAGATTCCCCCACCTCAGCTGCCACATTACTGCCATAGAAAATGCCTTATCACACACCCACCGGCAACTCAATATTAATCTGAAGCAACATAACAAAAAACAGCAGCCCACCTTAACCAATATTACAAGGGCAACAAAACTGCATGAATTAAATATTCTTCTCTGCAAAAAGGCCTCCCACATACTAGCCCATGAGCGCAACTCCCACTGCCTTGTTTCATAGCCGAAGCTCAGCAATGCTTTACACCCACTGTGTACTGTATGAGAAACATTAGTTTTGACAAGGGCTTTTCTATGAGTAATCATCTGTGCAAGAACTCAACACCATGCATTTGAATGCAAAATATAAAAAAGGGTCCATTAGTTAGCATACATTAAAAACTAAACAAAATCTGTATATCTTAATTCACACCTTGCGTGTTTATTACAATCATTTTAATGCACAGACACATCCATAATGTTACAGTGATGTTCCTCAGACAGTTTTGTTAAAATTGTGTTCATACTTTTTTCTGTAAAATAGTCAGTCATATGATCTTTATAGGGGAAGTGTATATAACATACCATACCTAGAGTTCTTCTTTACAGAGGACATTTAATAATGGTTTTACTAGCGTGTAATGACATTAAAATTTAATAGGCAATTAAAAAAAAAAAAAAAAAAAAAAAAAAATCTCTGCTTCAACCATGAAAGTAACAGCATACATTTCTGATAGCACTTTATGGCAACAATTTCATATAACATCAAATATAATGTACTAGGGATACCATTTAAAATATTGGGAAGAAAAAATTGTAACGAATTCTAATTTATATTGAGCATCATACCAGTGACTCCAAAAGTTGTTATGAGTTCCAGTGACATAATGGTCATTGCTTTGATTGTTTTGAGAGCATGGGGGTGGCGGCTCTTTTTAGTCTGACTGTTAATGGACCGCACTAATAATAACTTTGATGCAGAATATTGTTGTGACCACCAAACTTAATAGACAGCATGCCACTTGTTAACTAAGTTGGAACTAAGCCATAGCTAAAAATGGTCAGAACCACTAGCCCACCAATTAAAAAAAACAAAACAATTAAAAATGAGGGCCGCTTAACCTTCAGATAGCTAAGAATTTGGCAGTAATATTCTCTTACATAAAAAATGATGTGCTGAGCTCCTTTCAGAATAAACCTTCTGCGGTTTTAATGATCTGCAGTTAACATTCTCAGGGTTGTAATCGGTATATGATATGATGGCACAGCTATTTCAGGCTTGCATGCCCAGAGATAGACATTTCCCCTGGAACTCTTAAATGCTGTGAAAGCACAGGGGAAGGGACTGCTCTCCTCTTTTTCGTGTCAATTAAAGTTTTAGTGAACTCGGTTTCTTTGAGTGACCGTTGTTAGCAATGGATAGGTTAAAATGTAAAATAATTTCTGCAGCTTGGCTGAGGGTTACTTGATTAGCAATAGCCAGTTTCACGTTGAGCAGCATTCTTCCGCTGGTTGGAAGGGTTATTTATTTGGCGTGCTTTTGTCACATTCACTTTCTCTGTGTCATACGAACCAAATGAAGCTAAAAGGAACTCTGGATTTATGAAATGAAAAAGTTATCTGATCCCATAATTTCTGGTTCCTGGTATTGCAGCTGTATGTAATGGCAAATGGGATGTGTAAATAGTTTTCCTTGTGACTTTATGGGAAAGAATATTAAGCAATTGTACAAAAAGTGGTGTTTTTGTGCTACAGGTGTCGCTACTGATAGTAGAAGTCATTAAATGAGATTGCAGATGAGTGCACCTTTTCCTGACTATAAATGCAATATATTTTTTCTGTACAATATATGTTTTTCTCACTTCAAATAATAACAGTAGCCCAAAAACCCTAATTGAATATGTTGGTGAAGTACTGTACAGTACATATGCTCTGCTAGCGATATCATAATCAAATTACAGATGCCAGGACCATGAAAAAAGATCACTAAGACCTACAAGCATAGCATGTATAATAGCAGCAGTATGTCTAAGCATGTTGTAGTTTTATCTTAGAAGACGTCAGTACAATTTACAGTCTGCAATTTTTTCCAGTTCTACAAGTCTACAATTAAATTAAACAAATATAAATAAGGTACTCATTTAATACTGTATTATGGTGTAACGATGCCTGAAAGCAATCAAATTTTTTTTTTTTTTTTTTAATGAAATCTAAAGCAAAAATATATGCTGCCATCTGTATTAAACTTGAGTGCGGATCAGTGGAGGAAGACATGGGTACCAGCTGACCAGTCTTCTAACTACAGGGGCCTCTGCAAACCACAACCCGGCACACGCATCTCTTCTCGTTATCATGTCACAACGCTTAGGCTTAGGCAAATAAAAAGCTCATCTCCGGTACTGTCTGCGCATGAGATTTACAGCTAACCCCATCAGGTCCACAACTTGTTCCCTCTGAGCTTTATTTCAGTTATTTATAACCCTTCGAGGGTTTTTATTGCCAGCTGGGAGTAAATCAGAAGCACTGGATACCTTGTCATCTGCCGATTTTCACCTGGACGAAAATAAAGTGACTAAGAGTAAGGGAGGCTTTAAATACACAAGCACACAAGGGCAGATGAAGTGTACAAAGATCTGAAGCTTTTGTTGTCTCATCCTGAATGTGTTTGTTAAGCCTTTCCAAACTGCCAAATGAGTTTCCTTTTACATTTTCCAATACTCTTTCATGGTGTTCACTATCATTCTAAGTGGTTCTGGGTCATGTTGCTCCAATAGTCATTTATACCACAACTTGTCCTGAGAGTCTGGTCTCTGCGACCAATATTGGACTAGTTAGTAAATAAAAAACTGTGTGGTTCAAAATTGCACGGAACATCAGATTCAAACCCAGGATCTCCCAGGTTCTTATTCTTGGCAAGCCCAGCTCTGATTTAACAGTGCTAACCAGTAGGCCACGTGAGTAACTGTCAAGAAGACAACACTGTATCATGCTACCAGGCTTCTGTCTCTTTGATTTTTGTTGACCAACAAAATGCTTTACCTGAAAACTGCAGCACTAGAAGAGTAATCTGCTTTGACATCTTAGCATCTAATGGCCGTCTTGATCGATCCCTCAGCCAACTGTGGGCTAAACAAGTCATTTCTAATGCCGCTGATGGCTGTGATAATCCTGTATCTCAGATCAGTCAGATGTCCAGGGGGTCTGTAAAAAAATAAATAAAAAACAAATGTTTGCAGATTGAATTAGTGCCATGTAGATAGAGAAGATATAAGGGCGGTGAGATCGAGGTCTTTATTGATTCAGATCTTATCTCTAACTGTTTAAATAGGAGCGATTAGGCTTGAGCCAGTAAATCTAGAGCTGATCAAAAAGAAAAGGAATAGTTTTAAAAATATATATCTAAGATGTTTCCTAACTTTAGAGAATGTTGTGGTTGATTTTGATTTTCCTTCAATGCTATTTTCATTGTCACATTGGCACAATGCACAGCACTGTTATTAGGTAAAAGTTGTAGAAGCAGAGTCTGCTTGGGCCAGCACATTTTTAAACAGGAAACTAAATATCAGTCTCCACAAGGTCAAAACACTTAGCCTTGTTTCAGAAGCTGAATTTAACTGATCAGGTAAAGGATTCTACCTGTGGTGCATCAGCTGTAGGTTTCCTGCCTAAGTGAGCACCCAGGGGGATGTTAGGTTTGCACTTTCATTTATTCTTAGGCTTTTTATTTTTCCAATTTGTAAAATAGGAAGCTTGCTCTTGATCTGCATCTACCCCAGCATAGGGTTGCTAACCATCCAGGTTTTCTTGCAGAAATTGTATGTGTGCTAGTTTTTCAGCAACCAGTACTGTGTCATGAAGGCTGTAGTCGGTCCATAATGCATTTTACCACTGCACTTTTGAGACAGCTCGTTCACTAAAATATCTGGCATATTTGATAGATCTGTTCTGGGATATCAGTATATTCCTACACAGAAGAAGACACTTGCCTCAAACATGTGTTATGACCATCTGTCCAGAAGAGGCTTCACAACACCAGAGACACCCAGATGCCTTCAGAGTGTCAAAGTTGAACTGTTTTAGGGGACAGTGCCTTATCTACGGCACATTCATTAGAGAACACTACATGCAAATAAGGAACATCTGTTACTTTACATTTTACATGAAGATATTGACCAAGCAGCAGGATAAATGACAAACAATCCATTCTTATTTCACCCAGCAGAATTGCATTAATTCTGTTAATTTTTGCAGAATACACATAAGCAGAGAGATCCATGCATGTTGAAGCTGAGTTGTCTTAATTGACGATTTTTTGTAACAATGCCAACTTGTCTTCAAGAAGTAAAAAATAAATAACTAAATAAATACATTCCAACAGAACTCGGAAGGTACAGTAATCCCAGATAGGCTTGTACTGCCTTAGCAGAGCTCTAACGGAAAGCATCAACCTGTGACCTGCTTCACTATGTTCCATTTAATCACAAGCATCAATGTTTCAAATTATTGGAGCTGGTATTGAAGCCTAATCCTGCTCCAGCAGGGGTCACTACTGAGCAGCGGATTTATATACTGTAATCTGATAAAAAATACTTAATTTCACCTGTGCCTGACTAAATTAATTCCTTTTAATAATGGTTTTACAAACAGAGCAGAGATCTATGGAAGTGTCCAAGTGCCAAAAAAAAACCCCAAAACAGAAAGTATCTCCTATATAGGACTTTTTATCTTCTATGTAAGACTTTATATCTCCAACATAGGAGATATAAAGTCCTACTTAGGAGTTAAAAAGTCTTACGTAGGACATATAAAGTGGCACTAGGACGCTTGCATAGAGATCAGTGAAACATCAGATTTCCTAACTTTTTCAGTAGGAGATTTTTCCTGAAGTAACTTAAAAAAAGGATGGTGAGTAAGTAGATTCAAGAAAATGCACAGAGTCCTTTTCTTCAATCAGTTGTTAGGTTTATTGAAATATGCAGGGAGTCTGGTCCCAGGTACAGGACAAACAGAATACTCATCATTGCAATGTTTGCATGACATTAAATACCCTTCTGTGTAGATGGTCCACCTCCTCTTTCTCTGACACTTAACCAATAGCAAAGGTACTTTCATTTATTGTGTGTGTGTGTGTGTGTGTCTGTCTGTGTGTGTAGTCTAGTGTGACAACCTCTGACCTCAGTGCATTCTTCACACTCCTGGAGACAAAAGGTCCATAAATCTGCCTTTTGTTATCTTCTTGAGACCCCTTTGATCCCAGTGGCATTACCTCTTTCAATCTCTCTGAAGTATTTAGAGCCTGTGGTAATTGTAGTCCACAGCATTGTTATCTTGTTAGCTTGCAGTCAGTGTTGTGCAAGAAGCTTGTAGACGCAACGTCTCTATCAATGGTTAGCAGTACATGCAATTTGAACCAAACAGTCTGTTATCTGCAATATTAGTCTCCTTTCAGAAAAGAACACCAGTATAGCTCTGCCAGTCCACATGCGTAGCAAACTGCTAATCAATTCTCGATCCATGTTTTCCAACATTTGCTGTCATCGTTATTATCAGTATTATTTTTCCCGGTCGCTTTCACATGTTATTTACACTTTGAAATCAGTGGAACAGCACCGACTTCTTTGCTAATTCTGTCTTTGTAATATTTTAATAAATCACTTTTGACAGTGTTTGGTTTAGTACATCACTTACAGAGCCCCTGAAGGCTTTTGCGGCCAGCTTGACTGATATGTTAGGCTCCCTAGGTTGGCTCTAGCTGAATCCAAGCAGAAATCCTTTTGACTCCTGTGTGTGGAGTGCTGGGACACAGACTCACCCCAATTCCACAGTCTGACGACAGCTCTGTCAGAAACAGCCGCCTTGCTAATGGCAGAGGGAAAGTCAGGAAAAGATCCTGTGCGCTCCACTGTTGTCTTCCTAGTTTCTCTCATCTAACAGGGCACTTTGTACTGAAAACAGATACATGAATGCCTCCTGAAACATATAGTGCCCTAACCAGGTTTGAAAAAATAAATATCTTAGAAAGCTGTGTTACCCTGCCCATGTTGCAATTGGAAATTGAAACCATTTGGATAAAAGCAACAACATAGCTTGAAGATGTCATACATAACTCACTGTAACCCGTCACTGCTACTGTACAAGGAGCACAGTACCTGTTAGACTCATGCCTATTTGAGTAATGAAGTGACATGCAGTACATGTTTTAAGGGTGGAGGGAGATTGTGCTGAGGGTTAAACTATTGAAAAAAGGCATGCTTGTGTAAAATTGAGCATTGTTGAACAATGCAGCTTTAAACTGTAAATCCTTTCCATTTTTCTGTTTATCTTCCCTCTCTCCAGGAGCAATCAATACTGGTTGTCATCTTTGGAGCTAAGGGGAATAAATTGAATTCACTAATTAAAAATCCATTCATTAATGATGCTATTGCAAAGTTCATTTGTGATAATATTCTAATAAAAAATTAAAAAAAAAAGAAAATAATGATTTAAGTATTACATAAACTATCATGTTAAAGAGAAGGAACACCATCAGTGTGTGCAGGAAGCCGGGGGGCCGGCCATTCCACGATGATTGTTGGGATACAGTACAGTTTACTCTGTTCAGACTTGGAATAATTGCATTTTTATTACAAAATTCCTAGACGTTTAATTTATCTGCTTTCACTACATCTGGATGGCACATTCAGCCTTTTGTAAAGGAGTTATGTGCGACAAAATTAGTTCAAATGCATGGGGGGGGTGGGGGATTGTTCGCTGAAAAGGAAACTAATTGGAAAAAGAATATGCTGAAGATTGTATGGGAGGAAAGTTAATAGCTAGGATATTAAATACAGTTAGCATGGCAATTTTCTGCCAATTTCATAAGCTAAATAATGTAGGGTATTTTTAAGGGGATAAATGTCTCGTGAATTTCCAATGCAAGACCAAAGCAAAATGAATGTATAAATAGACATCTGCCTCTTGTACTTGTTGAGATAAGAAAACGAGGAATGTTTAGGAAATTGGAGTCCTCAAAAGCTGGTTTGATTCAAGAGTTTTAATTTGGACTATTTAGATACTGGGAGCATTAACCAATAAAGAAATATTCCCCAATCCGTTCACTACCACGGTCTGAGTCCCAAATACCAGCTATCTTTATAATTTCTTGCTGTTTTAGATTCATGTTATATATCATTTTCTATTTCTTTCACCACATCCTAGTAGGAAAATACACCGTGAATCTAAACAAGGAGAAGAACACTTTAGTTAAGATAACTGGGATATTTGAGAACCACAAGCTTTTTCGGTTTTACACACTTTAATATAATTACTTCACAGTAGCTATTCCTGGTGAGTTTAATGCGTTTATGAATATATTCATAAAGATACATGATTACTATGAACGGCAGTACTGCGACTCTCCTGCTGGTTTTGCTATCACGGTCTCCTACCCAGGGCAATGTTATTTTTTTACACCCCAAGGATATGAAAATCTCCTGAAGAGTTCTTTGTTTTCACAAGCGGTGTATGCACAGGTTCATTCCACAGTTAATTTGCGACCCACTGCCAGATATACAGCTCTGGTTGCAACACAGTATTGTTGCTTTAAAAAGGCATTCAACTCCATCTACTATTAGAAAATCGAGCAAGTTCGTGTTCCAGTAACGGTGTAGGATACAAGCCCAGCCAAGCTGTTGCCATTCCTCACTTGTGTATCTAGCTGTAGTGGCTGTAATGAATTGTGCCTATATGAAACAGATTTGCCAACATCAGCCCCTCCTGGAGGTCACAATCCGCGAGTGTCCGCTGGGGTCAACACATGTGAATAATGCATTGTCTTGGCGAAATTATGTGATAAATTGTATAGCTTTAGTGCCAATGACAATTGCACACCACAGTGGAAATAGGATGACGGTGGGTGAGGAATAAAATAAATAAATGTTATCACACTGAAGAATTCATGACTATACATTATTACAGGTTTGGGATTTATACTGGCTAAAGACAGGGTTCTACTCCCTGAAATTGGGGTTCACATCGATGTCACCACAAACAACAGTTGAAGTCTAGCTATTTCCTTTTTTAAATGAGTGCATTAAATGGATGTATATTACAATTTGAAGCACCTGCTGTTTTATTAGGTAAGGTTGTGATGAAATATAACTTGTTCTCACTCTATTCCCTGTGTGTCTGTGAGGGAATAAAACTTTTTTTTTTTAAATAAAAAATGTAACCACACTATTTATTTATTTATTTATTTTTAACACAAAACCACTAAAAATGTAAACCCCAGAATTGGGACCGCTATGAATTATTCTTGTCTTACTTACCTAATAATTGTGTGGGTATCACTTTACTTTAAGGGTCTTTCTTTATTAACTGGTCTGCACACTGGACCCTATTGCTGGTCCTGTTCAGAATAAATGTAGTAGTAACACTTGTCCCACAGTTTCTCTAAAGCCTATGGAGTTGTGATGATTGTATCTTCAGAGACTTTTTCAAAGTGAAGAAAATGTATAGAAAATTAAAAGATGAACTGCACAATGATACCAGGAGCAGTGTATGGGGTTAGTAAACATGGATTTTAAAACAGGCTGCACTGTACTTTTTCATATAGTTCTCTAAGAAAGTGTCTTGTACTACCCACTTTCTTCAGCTCTTCTGTAGGGTCTGGGTGAGTTTCCATGGAAACCAGGTTGGAGTTACTGTGCCAGAAAAATGTACCCATATGTTGTTTTTATATATTTTCTTATTCTGAGGGTTAGAAAATACATTAATTGCTTTAAAATATACACTCTACTGTATGCAGTAAAGCCTACTTTAAAAGCCACCTCTGTTGAAAGACCATCTGTCAAGGCTCCATTTTGTTTTCCTTTCCAATTTTTTTCATACCATCTTTCTGTGGAGAATGTAAATTAAGTTGCCTCAATTAAAGACAATTGTTTAGATCTGCCAGGAAACATCAACCACCTAACGAATGTTGGCAGTGCTGTGCATAGTCTGTCCTTTCCATTACCTGCTACAAGTGTATTTTGGTGATTAAATTACATTCATCTCAGTATTAGCTGGGATTCAGTGAATTACATGAAGTGAAACAGAAGTATTCATGTTGCCTTGTGATAAAACAGAGAGAGGGGAATATTTAATTGATAAAAATTGTGTCTGATCAAAATGCCAGTGTTCATACCATTACATGATGGCTCCTTGATGATGTGGCAATGTTTAGATAATGCCCGCAGGGAGATACAAGATCTCTTTCTAGGGCTCATGTGGAAGGGGTTCTGTGTTTCAGTGCAGGTCCCAGTGAACAGGCGTCCACCATCACAGAAGATTAGAAGGAAACAGGAAAGAAACCCCCCCTCTCACCCCTAAGATAGAGCTCCCTGCAGCCCAGGGCAGTTCAAGTATGTGGACAGTGTGGGGTAACTTGCTGTTTGAATTAACACAGGACTCCAGCATAAAGTATATATTTTTCACAAGTGTTTCATCTGAAACTTAAAAACCACTCAATTGTAATAGTAGCACTTATAAGAATCTAAGACAAGTAGAAAATCACTAGTTTAAGTCTTTGTCTGCTTGAATTAGTTATAACAGTTTAACCTAGCAAGTAAATAAACACTGGGGGAGAGGGTTTAGTTTTATTAAAATTATTTTCTGTCAATATCTTTCTTGGTTCATTTGTTTTAGGCTGAGTTGTCATTATGTGAGGGCTTATTTAGTCTGCTGACCAATTCACTCTACTACTGTAGACTGATAACTAAGACTCACCTAAGAATGTTTAAATAAAAATAAGTTTCAATCTCGGGCAGTGCTGAGGGCCATGCTCAGCTCTGACCTCATCTCTGGTTTGGGGATATGAACTCTCCAGTAGACTGGACGTACTAAGAATCTGATGAATGGCTGCAGCAATGGGCCATTTGTCTCGGTGATGGAGTTAGTTGTTGCCTTTTGAGAGGAAGAAAGAAAGAATAAAGAAAATAAAAGTAAACCATGACGGATCACTTTGCAGCAACTACAGGAAGGGCTGCTGGTCAGAACTGTATAGCACTGATACAGAACTGAACTGGTCCAGTTGGAGTTATACAAAGGGGTGTGTCCCAGAAGTGTCAGTAGCATGATTATACAGCATATTTCTGCATTGTGTTGCATGCATTTCCCTAGTGTGTATTCATAGTTTCTACATGTTATATGTTTTATTGTGTTTGCATTTATAATCTACATCAGTGGTACTCAACTCTGGCCCTCGAGATCCAATCTAGTCCAGGTTTTAACTCCAAGCAGGTTCTAATGTTGTTAATTGAAGCTGCTAAGATGCAATTAACTAATTTAGGACCTGGTTGGAATAAAGACCAGGACTGGAATGGATCTGAAGGGCCAGAGTTGAGAACTATTGATCTACAGTATACTCATCCTGTCACTTGAGTATCTCGGTATATCATTTTGGATGGTTTGGAGGGCTGCTGCCAGCCAAAATGTTAGGAAAGATGGTACAGTTGGAGCAAAGTTCAACTGTACCCATTAATGCATTTGGTTAACATGTCATATGAGGTAAAGCATACACAGATAGGGGAGAAAGCCACATGGATATGTGTTGTGTCTTTCTCAATGCCTAACACACCAAGGGTGCCCTCTAGCGGACGCAAAAAAAAAGTCAACTTTTGTTTCTGTTTTCATTCCAGTTTAAGGGGTCTTCAGCATGGTGTCTGCTGATAACAGACCGTTTTTCCAAGAGCAATTTTATGGCCATTGAAGGTGATATGGTGACCTGACATTTTTTACCAGTTCTATAGGTATTTCCCTAGAATCAATGTTAATCTTCATAATGCCCAGCATAAAGCTACAACATCCTGCAAACATTTGTTGATCAACTTAGAACTCTCAAAGGAGAGGATGAAAGCCTTTTTATATCATCTTTAGAACATTCTCACACCTTGCAGTAGATGTTAAAAGACAAAATCTTGGTAATCCTTGGATAAGACATTCTTTTAATGGGGTTCTGGCCCAGTAACTGTCTTAGTAGTACAAGGAAAGAAGAAAAATGTCTCTTATGACAAATACTTATCATTCAAACCTTTCCCTATATTGGCTGATACGGTTTTCTACCGCTGGTCTCACAGAAAGGCCACGAAATGGAGACTGAGCCACCCTTTAATCACTCTTATAGGTCTGGCCCTCTGAAGTTGAGACACAATCGCCGAGAATGAGTGGGGAAGCTCACATTGCTGCTTCCATTCCATTGAAAGAAACAAGCCCAAAGCACCTACCTTCAACTGATCTTCGCTGTATTATGAACATTCGTGATTAGGGGGGGGTGGATGGGGGGGGGTGGGGGGTCAGTGCTTTCTTTAGCTAGACAGGTCTGTCAAAAGCACAGCCAGGATAGATGCTTTCAGAAGCAATTTGTTGATCAGCAGATTGTTTATGTATTGATGATTTAGAGCTGAAACACTTGATTCTGATTGGGGGAATCAGAGATGAAATAATCTGATTGAGCAGCTGAAGTGACAGAAGCCACATTAATAGTGGCATATGCCTAGGAGAAAAACAGATACACAGAATCAGCCAATAAAATTAAAAAAAAAAAAAAAAGACTGCCAGCAATTACTTCAGCGCCACTGGGACACTTCCTGCTAATTTACAGCATTACAGCATTAGAGAGCTTTTATTAAAAGGGGGGAACATTTTGTTTTCCCTCCTGAGTCCACTAACACAGAATCCCTCAGCTCACACTATACACATTATTAAACATCAATTAACTGGGGACTTGTAAAATCATTTTGTCTGTGCCTCTCCCCCCCCAAAAAAAGATTTGAATAATTACTAGATATTAGATAAGAATGCAGGTGACACTGTGAATAGAACCTAATCAGATTTGAACACATACTGTGCAGTTTCCTTAAGACAAGCCCCCAATTATTTTTTTTATACTGTTTTTTTTTTTTTTCTGTACATGCGCTGGTTTTTCTCTCTCCCTCCCCTCATCACTTACAGATGGCTTTTGTCTTGCGTGCAGGTTGTGAACAGAGGAATACAACTGCCGCTCAATCCGAGGATATACCACTGTGAGTATTGTCATGTTTATTTTTCTTTCACCTTTTCTTTTCTGCCGTTTTTATGCATGAAGATAGACAAAACACAACAAAACGAAGGGAGAAATTCCTCTACAGCTGTCAGAAAGACAGGACTCTGGTTATTGCAAGTAGTGTGGCGTTTAAGTGTGAATGCTGGAAAACTATAAACTACTAGTTTCTTGTAAGTAACTATTAGTTTCTCATAAATAACATGCTGATAATCTTTTGTGTTTTCCTAACTGGTTGTATTGACATATTTGAATGTTGTGGTGTTTTCTTCAAACCGCGGAGTCCTATCAATACTAAATCAAAAATGTTTGAAAACACTTGCCTGTCACCGCTGTGCTGTGCTGTTTGTGTTTGTTAATCATAACCGAAGTATAAACTATAATCAGCAATACACACACACACACACACACACACACACACATATATATATATATATATATATATATATATATATATATATATATATATATATATATATATATATAATATATATATATATATATATAATATATATATATACACACACACACACCTAATAACACACATTATTAATAATAATCCTTGAAATTTATGCATCTTTTGTTGGTTTGTGTGTTGTTTGTTCTTCTAATTTTAAAATAACATTTTAAATAAAACACTAAAAGACATCACCTGGCGTTGTTCATCTGAGCTTTTGTTAACTTTTTTTACTGTTGCTAAGGATTTTCTGATTGATTCATTTCTCTGCTGACTTGAGTTGTTTAGTCTTGGACTCCCTGTACTTTTTTTTTTCCATTTCACTTCAGTGATAACATCCTTCTGAACAGAAAATGTGGCTGAACAATTAATATATGAGGCTGTAAAGAGTACATTAGATGACGTTGGGCTCTGGGCTTTTAACGTACTTCAAGATCCAGGGTTCTTATTATAAATCATAGCTCCTCTCTGCCTTTTTCAGCTCTTTGTTTTATTTTGATTAGCTAGCAGTCCTGGATGGATTGTGGGTTTTGAAAAAGAAAATCATAATAAAACAGTGTTTTACCTCCAGAGGTGTTTTTATTTCCTTTTTCAATATGATTGCATTGTCTATTTATGTTGTATTTATGTATGCGACTCTGCTGCTTTCTTCCCCACGGGAGCATTGTGGAGAAAAGCTTTCAGTAAATAAATGATCAGGTGGAGCTTTATGATCTGAGAGCTCTTCAATCCTGGCTACACCTCTCATCAGAAGCTTGTCTGGTCTGTTTCCCTCTTACTCACTTCTGCAACAAATGTGCAAAATTTTGTAAGTAAAACTATTCTTTTACGCACAGGAATGTATTCCATAGACTGTATTTTATTAATATTACATTTCATATACAGCCAACAAATATCCAGTAGCATAAATATAAACAAAACACAATTTAGAGACCAAGGCAACACCATTATTAAGAGTTTAACACCTTTTTGGAGAAAAAAACCCCAAAACATTCTATTAACGCAAACCCACTACCAAAATCACGTATTATATAAAAAAAACATAAATATAACTGACCCAATAATAACACCTTAAAGAAGATGAAAGAGAAAAGATACCTTTTGATTTGCTTTTAAAACTATAAAATTGCATTCCACTTACAAGACCACTAATTCTTTATGAATAGCCTGCTATTGACTTCATTCAGCAATAATCAAGTGCTAAAGAATAGCAGGGGCTCCGTCAGGGGTCACTTTGGGTCCAATGTGTATCAGCCCATATCAGAGAGATGGTGCTAACTCTGTGGAAAAGTGATTTAGTAAGCTTGTCTCCTGTCACTTTTTAACTTTTTCTTCTTTGAATAACCAAGACCTTTAGAGCCCTGGAGTGTCCTGCCAGTGATGATGTGCTTGTCCAATGTGTTACATGTTACAGTAAAATTCAGAATTTGGTCAATCTTAAGTTTTACCGGTAAAAGTAAACATTTATCAAATAAGGTGGTAAAGGTCAGCAATGATGACGAAATAGATTGCTTTTTGGACATTTACAGGTTAATCTTATGATTTACCAAAGTGTATTGGTAAATGCAGGTATGTCATCAAAGAATGTATTTATTCCTGCATATAAATTGTCAATTAATAAAAAAAAATCATTAGTGTCAAAAAATATATGTATTTCTGCATACACATTTTTCATTAAGAAAATAATCATGAATGAGCTTACAGTAATGCATAATTGAGCAACTCAACATGGTACTGAACAATATTGTGAACCACTTATGTAGAACAACACATCCTGGTGAATTTGCACATAAAACAATTCACGATAGTGTGAAGGGATATTGTACTCCAACTGCGTAGTGGTTTGATGAAATAAAAGCATTCTGTTAAATGCAAATTAAATCATTTAGACCTTTGTTTTTTTCAACAGAAAATCACACTTTGGTTATGACACAAAACTCAACAAATATAGGCACTAAATAGATATGCTGCTTGGTAGACTCTTGTGGCACTTGGAGTTACACAGGGCTCCTGAAGCCTTACAATACACGAAAGCGAGATATTCAGTCACTAGTCAAAGGCACTTCGTTGTTATTAATATTTAGGGGTAAATGTCCGAAGTAAAGAGTTATCATGCTTATTCCAGACATTTACCTTTTTGCGGGGCTAATGGTGACATTTACCAGTAAATCTTAAGCTTTGGCAATATTCATACACTGGTTCGTTTTTTTTGGTTTAATTAAAACTTTTAAAGCTTGTGTGTTTAGGGTTTCTCTCTACTGAAACAAAATAGCATCTGCAATAACAACTGATTGAGGTGTGTATCTCCATCTTTAAAGATCAAAGTTTTTTTTTATCTTTGATTAACATTTCTTTTCAATGCGACTAAACTGTTGCAGTCATGTGTTTTTATTACATATCTACGTCAGAATAAGGTCAAAACTGACATTAAGTCATAATGCAGCCTATATGAAATACCATCATTTAAAGTGTGGTTTCCTTTGTACAGCAAAGAACTGGTGTTTGTTTTAGTTATCAGAAAAATGGCAGTTAGCTGTTGCTATTTCATTATGTCACAACATGTATTTGTCTCAGAATCCTGTACAGGCTTTGGTGGGCTTAAAGTACTATATAGTTCTGTGAAACTGAAAAATAAATTATTTTCTTATTTCAATAAAGTATTAAAGCTGTGGGAACACAAACTTGGTTTCAGGAGACTAGGTTTCAGGCCACGGCATGACTCATCATGGGAGGCAGGATTTGATACAGCAATGTTGCCTCAAATTAGGTCTCCCAGTCTCTTGGAGCCAGATTTTAAGCCACTGTTCCTGAGAAAGTGGCTTTTTGTTCCCTCTGCTTAAGGATGTTTCTTTCCTTCAGTTTTGTACAATCTGTGTTAGATGTGCTTTGCTTTTCCCATTCACAGCCCAGTTTTGAGCGTGTTTGCCTGTATTCTATCGCATGGCAAAGTGAAAGGATGTAGCTCTTAAGTCTGGAAAAGTAACTTGAGAAAATTGATAGTGTATTCCACTGCATTGGATTTAACAACTGTGCAATCACCAGACCCGATCAGTGGAATTGTGAGAACTTGTTGATGGTCTCTCACTTAAACTGGATGATAGACCTTTTGACTGATCAATAAATTTAGCCAAGATAAATGAGAACCATTCTATCAATTATAGATAGTCAGGCTGTCTTCTACCAATGAGAATCAAGAAGTCCCCAGTATTTGTGAGGCAATATCCCCAGCATAACATGTGTCTAGAGGTGGATGGTGGGGATCTGGAAAGAATAACAATATAAATAGTTGGCAGCGAACACAGTTCTAATAATTACGCTATAAATAGCAAACAGAGATAATAGGCAGCACGCTGTTGTTAACTGTAATTAGATGGGTAAGTAGAAAAATATATCAGCAAATGCCGTTATCTCAATAGTTATTTATGCAGTTCAAACTGGAATAAACAGGGATTATGGACTGGTCTCGCCTTGCAGACGTGTGGATTATGTCTAGCATGGCCGTTTTATTGCTGTTATAAGTCAATAAAGAAGTTTTAGGTTATTTTTTATGTTGTTTTTTTGAGATGTAGTTGTGGAGTGCTTTATCGAAAGACAAGCTTTTAGTTTTGGGACCTACATAAAAGAGGCCATTTAAATTTTTTTACCTTTCACTTTTCATGAGTTATGATTATGACACTCATTAAGTTGTTCTGAACTATGCTGCCCAATGACGAATTATAGGCACTATCTCTCAAATAGCTGTCTGAGTCCTACTGTTTGTTTTCAAACAAATGTTCCTTGGCTCGTTTGAGCAAACGAGTATTCATTTTTTAAAAAATAAATCTTGGGACTTGCGGTGGGGGGGGTTAAGGTTGATAGCTAAAAGCTCTGAACCTAGCCTCACTTTATGTACAACTATACTACAGCATCTGTTAAAGAGACCCCTGTTTTCCCTTTTGGATCTTTGTAAATACATTGCATTGCTACCGAGCAATTGCCATGCAGTGTATAAATCAAGAGATTTACTGGAAACTCAGGAGATCATACTCCTGACAACAACAAAAAATAGGAGACATCATAAAAGAAAGAGGGTCAGTAGCAATACTGTAAGTGGAATTGCCTGTGCCCAAGGTTTGATAGAGCTGTGACCACTGTGAGTAATAAAACTGTCAAATTAGTCCCCTGCTTGTTTTCAGAATGAGTGAGGCTGTGATAGCAGGGAATGTGCTTTTAACCATCTGAAAGTACAATATTTGTTAGGTGCTGTTAGGACAGAGGCTGCAAAACAGGTAAGCTTTCACCTTCTAAGTAACCATTGATAGCCAACTAGCTAAATATCAAATAAGCCTAGATGGTCAGCAAAAATGGGGACTTCAATGTTCACGAACATACCAGTGTAATATCACGTGCATTTTAGCATTAATAAAAGCTTGTTGTGTTTGGCAACCCTTATATAATATGGCTGCTTTACAGAAATTCAGCTGGAGACAACCCTTGTTGCATTCAGCATAACTATAAAATGATCGATATTTCTTAAACCCCTTTAAGATAGTGCTTTTAAAAATAAAAATAAATCAAATAAAACATGTTCTGGACCAAAAAATTGATTGTCCTATATACCGGATGCAATGCATCAAATAAACTGTCAAAGGGAATAGAAACCATAAATAATAATGAAAGATTTTTTTTGTTTTTGTTGTAATCCTTATTGATATTAAATCCTATTATTGAATATATAACACATAATATCAGTTATTAAATAAAGTGTTCATTTGTTTACTTAAGATATATGTTTGAATTGCATTGAGCATCAGTTTCACCCATCAGGGCAAGTGTTGGTATTTGCTGGCTGCTTGCAGATCTCAGTTTCACCTCTTCAGAGGTCAGACACCGCTGCAAGGTCAGAGAGTCCTGATCGTCTTCACGGGCTTCGTGTTGGCTGTGGGGAACAATAGCTCCCAGGGGAGACTGTGAATTAACCCATAAGAGCGAGACGCTTTTGTTTACACTGCAGAATCATCCTTTAAAAGATTAGATTTAAAAGACTGAAAATCTATTTAACAAACCTTACCTTGAAATGAAAGGCTATGATACGCTTGTCTGAAACGATTGGTTAAGTGAGAGCCACGTTTCACGGGAGCCCTGTAATATTCTTTTATGAGGAGCTGTTTGAAGTTTGGACCTTTACCACGTAGCTTTGATTTCTGTTTGCTTGGAATCAAGAGGGAATCAGATTCCCCATGAAGTGTGCAAATGGTAATAGAGCCCTGCATTTCAAGATATGATTCACTACATTGATCTATTACATTTAGGTCCTTTATTCTTAGTTTTTTTTTGGTTTGCCAGATGTAGTTTATCCTTGAGAGAGGCATTTTTAAACCCACCTGCTCTAGAAAGCCCACCAGTATAAGGACGTCCTTTGAAATGACTGCCTTTTTACAGTACAGCATAGTCATTTAAAATTAAGATAAAGGTTTTCTATTTGATTACTTTATTGACTGTCTGTGGTTATAGCGCTGTTCTATAGGAGGGTATAAAACTACGCTGGAACAGATGGTTCAGAACTTGTGTTGGAGGGAGATCTGCATCAGATTGCATGTTTTTTGTTTTTGTCTATGCAGATTCGTACAGAACATCACTTGGTGTTCAGGCATGTGCTACATGAAGAAAGACTAGCAGCCAGCATGAATATCCTGTGCTTGCTTGCTTGAGTTTCATTGACCCTTCTTGTTTGTATGGTTGCCAAGAAACAATTGGCAGCCTGCATCCTACTGTGTGTCTTATTAAATTACTGGGGTACACCTTCCTAGTTTATTTTGAATATTTCTTTCACAGTAGAAAGGAACAAGGAGCCAGCTGAACACTGCAATGCTTGTGCAGGTCTGGGTGGATAGAGTGGGGCAGACTCTGACTTGCTCTCAGTGGAGCTTGTTGGGCTGTGGGCAACGGCAGAGTGAGCCAGTGAGAAAATTGCCCTTTTCGTGGATGGGCGACTTCGACACTCCGCAGAGCCTCATAGCCAACTGGACAACTAGCTTCCAGTCACCATGATAAAAACAAGCACACTGTGTAGCAAGAAGGATTCATGGATTTGTTCTTCTGTGAATAAAATGATCTTGGAAACATTGCTGTAATTGTAAACAAATAATCCACAGGTATAATTAAGTTAATGTAAATATTAGCTCACGTAACATACATACAGGTATTAATAACACATTTGTCTTATCTATCCAATAGTACCATGTCTTACACATCACCCACATCATTAACCCTAGGAGAAACTGCCAATCATACACATATACTGTAACCGACCCTAGCTTTGTTTCCTTTGTGAAAAAATGTGTTGCTACATACTACTGTTTAACACCACAGCCACTGACCGAGTGGCTGGCATAAGCATGTTACCACTTGTTTTTTATGGGGAGGAAGACCAAAGGAAGAGGAAACTTGTATTGCAGGTAGGAGTGTTCTTTTTGGCTATTATTGGCCCCTCTGTGCTATGGAAATCCTTCACGTAGGAAAGCTTATACAATTCTATTCAATTGAATTCAGTCTCAAGTTTCTTGAATTTAAAGGTGATCTGTGTATCTCAACCTTAATGAACCAAGGACCTCCCTAAATTAGCCTTCTCCTTGAAACCTTTGTATGTGTGTCTATATATATATATATATATATGATGTTTCGCCAGATAACCTTCCGCTGAGGAAAATAGTCCCTATCATAACACTATGTAACACAATTTTTGTTCCTGGGTAGTAAGTGTTATTTCCTAATTGCTTATGCCTCAAAAGTATAGAAAATGGCTATTATTCCCCACAAACTTTGCTTTTGTGACCAGGACAGTGATATTTCAAAATATCACTATTTTCAATGGGAAAATGAGCAAATATGTGTCTTTTCGTTCACATAAAGTCAGAAAAAAACAACATATGAATCCAAATTAACATGTATTTATACTAAAGTATTTACAGTATAATTGTAAATCTCGAAAAACTACTCACTTCTAAATCTTTTGTAGTCATCTTTGTATTACTTTAGTATAAATGCATGTTAATTTGGATTCATATGTTGTTTTTTTTTTTACTTTATGTAAACGAAAAGACACAAAAGCTCCCGTTTTCTCATTGGAAATAGTGATATTTCAAAATATCACTATCCTGGTCACAAAAGCAAAGTTTGTGGGGAATAATAGCCATTTTCTATACTTTTGAGGCATAAGCAATTAGGAAATAACACTTACTACCCAGGAACAAAAAAAAATAAAAAATTTTGTTACACAGTGAATTAGAAAGGATGACATACACATAAAAAAGGTTTTATTATTATTATGACATTGCCAGTTAAATTAACTGTAGGGTTGTTGAATAGTCTGTGTAGTATAGAGTCGGACTCGAAACTTGTTGTTGGAGGCGGGGCGTCATTCAAGCAGGAAGGGAGTGGATTGGCTGGTGCGGAAAGAACAGAAACAGGGTTGACAGTTTGACTGGCTGGTTTTGAGGCACGGTGTTGTTTGGATCCAGCTTATGACAGAATTGTTGATTATCGTGTCTTTGTTGTTGATTTGCATTCCAGGAGCTGTGAATTGGGTCTTCATTACAATGTCCTGTCACAGACATGATTTTCCTTGTCTCTAGACCAGCATCAGAAAGTATCAATATTTATGTAGCTTTTTATATTATAAGATTAGTTGTAGATTACAATATTAAGGGAAAAAGCCGGTATTTATGCGTGAATTGATTTAAAATTTAATTCACAGTTAAGCACTTAAACATTCCGTGCCAAATAGAAGCCCGCTAGATCTGGAAGCTGATTGGTGTCAACAAGGGTGAGTTAATAACTTTTTATATATATATATATATATATATATATAATATATATATATATATATATATATATATATATATATATATATGCGCGCACACACACACGTGCATTTGAAATAAAATTGGGAAAGGAATATTTAGAGTACTCTGTATTTTAAAATGCACTGTCGAACAAGCATGAGTCGCTCCGAAAGGTTAAAGGAGATGAAAAACCCCCTACTTTTTGAAAAGGTTCATCGATAATAAAATTTTTAACTTTGCAAGGCTCTCCGCATTTTCCCCCTTAAGGCTTGGAAGACGTTATTGAGAGTTGCTCTCAGTTTCCAGCAAACTTTCATTGTGTCAGATATAAAATGTGAAATTGCTTTTTTAAATTTTACCCTTGAAACACAGCGAATGCTAAATGTTACACCCTATTATTACTTGTTTTTCTCATTGCCTAATTTGCAAGTATGAGTATGGGGCTGCAGGCTCTTCTTATGTAAAGTTCCAAGGAGTTTTCAAACCACAGTTTCTTTCCTTGTTTAAACCCAGAGTCACTGCTGCTTTCTAAAATCTAATTCTGTGTTGCTTTGATACTTGAGGCTTGTCGTCAGACTGCAGATGCAAGAAAGCTACACAAAGCAATGTGTTTTATTTAGCTAATAATTCATAGGATTCAAACCAGTGAGCTCCTGATTGTACTGTATGACTTACTCCGCTGCCAGTACTGGATGAGCTACTGTGATGCCGCACAGATATATGCACCATAGGCTAGAAGTATGAATCGGTGTCATCTAGAGTTCTGTCACTGGCAATACATTGGAGTGCGCTACTGTAGAGGTGCTGGCACTTACTAAGACACTGGCTGATCTGTGACACCCAAGTATAACTAATGGGCAGCCTCTGAACTCATAGCACCACAGACTTCAGTAACAGTCACTCAGTGATTTCAAATAGTATTATAACAGTTAAAGAGACAGTAAAGAGAATAAAAAATAAAGCGAGTAAATGTCTTTTCAAACTATTTAGTCTTTGACAATATTGGAGGTATGTTAGAAAGCTTTACTTCTTTAGATCCATATTGTTTCAGCATAGGTTTATCGCAGATACGACACCCAACCCAAATCCACTTTTAAATCTGGCATTCAGTCTTTTGAATAGAGAAGACAAATGATCTGTTTTAGACGAACACAAAGCACCCTTATTTTTACTGTTGCACTGAAGCAGATTTCTCTGTTTATTTTTTGCCACATGCCTGTGAAATAGTTACATTCTTCAAAATAACTTTGCCTTAACGTGTAACAGATCCATTTCAATCCTGTAAATAAAGAAGAAAACTTTTAAATGAGGTCTTAAAGTTGCTCACTCTCAGATTTAAAGTCTGCTGTAGTAGTGGCTGCTGGTAGTTTTGTTCACTTTATACCTTTAACACTACCATCAATTAAATAAGGATTTTAAACTCATAGTCGTCATAGATATCTTCATGGATATATATATATATATATATATATATATATATATATATATATATATATATATATATATATATATATATATATATATATATATATTCCCTAGTCTGATTCACTAGATTGTGCTGCACTGCAGGTTGGAAGATAATAAATATGTTTTATTTATAGGTAGACGCAAGGTAGGTGACTCATGACTGGCAAGGTCATCTGGCTTCTCTCCTGGCTGGCTTGTAAGGCACTAGATACTTGACACTCTTATTTACTGTCTTTAACTCTATAGAGCACACTTACTGTACATGTACAATGCCGCTGAGGCACACTGAAATACTGATAGTTCTTTCTACCTGGACGGTGGTGGCTGGTCCCGCATCGGTACAGAACCCTATTGCAGGTGCAGTTTCTGGTATCTATTTATGGGGTTGAGGGATAAGGAATCAGGATAATAAGGCAAGGTTGGCTTGAAAAGTGAAGTGGATGGTGGACTTCATAAATCTTAGGTTGGTTTTAGTTTATCAGCGTACAATTTTATTGAAGGATACATGTTATCAGCTTGCTACTTGTTTATCATTGATATAGAAACTTTCCAAATACCCTTTAAGATTGTCAAACATGCTTTAGCATACACTTTACAGTCTTATCAACCTGTAGTTGTACAGGGGGTGTTAGTAGCAGTACTTGGGTGTAAAGAGATGGCCAGCCATATAAATAATACTGAAGCAATACCTGTAGTTGTTACCAACTCTGGCATCATGTGAAAAGGCTTTACCCAGTTATATGGTATTACAAGGGCAATATGGTTGGGTAATAAAACAATATCTGACTGCATTATCAGAGATTCTGTTAAATTAAGATGCGTTGTATAATTTAACCCGGTCATTGGTCAGGGATTCGAGATTTGTAGTTAGTCAGGGTTTTAATGCAATGCAAAACAGTTTGGTTAGGTTGTTTTTGAAGTGTAATGATTAAAGACATAACTTAGCCCAGCAAGGCCATTAAAGTTTGTGGTTATTGACTCTTAAATCTGTTCTTTGAATATCAGCTGTTCAGTTCCTTTAAGGGTTCAAATGCATAATATGATATCCTTAGGCATCAACATTGACAACTCTGGTTCACCCTCATTTGAATATGTAGCCTTGAGAAAAGGTTTGGGAGGGTGAGAGGAGTGGTAGAGGTTGGGAAAGTTCTTTATTTGAATCTGTCTTCGTAAATATGGAAGACGAAATAATTCATAGAAAGCTGTAAGAATGAGCGTTTTGAGAAGAAACAGCACAGTAGATTGCTAGCAAAGAGGGTTAGCCTTAGATCTATTTTTAATGGTCACCGTGGAGATGAGGAGCTTGTTTACATCGAGTTTGCTTCTACTGTTTACAGCTGCATCGGATTAAAGTTCTGAAGAAAGAAAAAAAATAAAAATACCGGTGGGCATAACTCTGGGAAGTGAATTCCACAGAGGGCACACGGATTCCCTGGATACAGCGAAGGCTGTTGCATCACATTACATTCACTGAGCAGCAGACCAGATGAAGGATATTTGAGGTTGAGGTTGTTTTAGGGGGTAAGGTAGCACAAGAATGAAAGTCACCCTAATAATACAGTATTTCCAATGCTATACAAACCAAGTAATATACACATCTCTCATCTATAAAGATCTATGCTTGTATGAAAAACAACCTTATTTTATGTGTGCGTTACATGTCTCTAAGCATGCCGTAATTCCTTTACCAGTCTGTTAAACTGTTGTGCCAGTACAGTCATTTTTATATTTTTACAGCAGTTTTAATCTGTATTTTTTAGCTGTTACTGTTCTTTTAGGATAACCTTGGTAATCAGTCAGTTTGGTATAAGTCTGTCTTCTAAAACTTGAACACTGACTGGGTTTGAAGTTTTACAAAACCGTACATGCACCTTTGGTTTAGTTACTGAGATGATGAGTCGGGAAAGGTGATGAAAAGGCTATGGTGTATCTGAGCTCTTCAGCATGTCTGGTGTTTTCTTGTGTACAGCAGCCAGACATCCATCTCTCGTGCACATTGATGTCACCTGACCTACCCAAGCCCTTGTGACTGATGATGTCAGCGTTGCTTCAGTGCTCTGCTTTAACTTTTATCTGTTTTCTCTTCCTCTACGAACTACCAAACTATAAAGGCAGCAGTATCTAATTCTGCCATTCCTCCCCCAGGGTGTGTGTTTTAGATTTATTAAAAAGCAATTCAATAGGAGAATACAATATAAGCGTATTAAAGTGTATTTAAAAAAAAAAATTTAAAAAGCATAATTATTTTGTGAAAGGAACATAAAACAAATAACTAATATTAACAGTTTTTTTTTCCCCTTTTCCGTTCTTCGTAATAAAAACCTTCATATCTCAGACTCGTGGTGTGAGTTTTATTTTTTATGAAGCCGCGTTTTTTATATTTCTACACACGGTGCTGTCTGTGGCAATACTTAGTACAGAAACGTAATGAAAATTTCTTACCGAGAATATTCAGTGGATTGTAATTTTTAGATTATAACTCGCTATGTTCCTTGTATAACATGCATGTATAATGCATATACTACCACTAACAAAACAAAATCACAGTATACTATACAGAATACAAAGTATACTGTGCACCTCATGTGAAATGAGCTGTCTACACATAACATGCAACAAATGTATAAAAGGTTGAATGCATTACTCAGACATAACTAAACCAGGTGCTTTTAACCTGACTGATAGTGGGGCTTGACCTATATGTGCTGACATCAGAAAAGTATTATATTCTGTCTCCAGTCAAACAGGCGTATCTTTACACACACACACACACACACACACACACACACACACACACACACACACACACACACACACACACACACACTTTTAAACTATTGTATATTGGTACTGTTTCCATGTAACAATATATTAGCTATCATAGGCAAGGATGAGAGTGTCAACTGAAATTCTAATATGTTTGTAATTGTCTAACAATTGAAATTGCTATCTGAAGGCTTTTCTTGCTGTGAGATTCCCGCTGCCACATGCACCCCCTTTTAAGAAGCCTTATTTTAAAGGAACTGGCACAAGCAGTCAGTGTATAATATAAGATTATTAGGCAAAGTACCACTCAGTAAACTAAATAAGATAAATAATAAGGTGATCTTTTGAATAAAAGAAACTGCATTAGTGGTTTCAGAGTTATAACAAATGGGTGATTTTTCAACAGTAGTTTAAAGCCTCCGTGATTGTTCAGGGTATAACTAAAAATGGACTGTAAATAAATTGCGTTTCAGCTTGATGGCAATTACTGTGTGCTTTAGATCTGATCACAGTAACAGACACTTCCAGTGTTTGCAAAAGGGATCCCATTGAAACGGTCTGGCACAGAACAAAGCTGTAAATCTGGCAATTACAAATGTCAGGTTATAATTATGGGTTAGAATTATTATTATTATTTTTTTAAAGCTAATCCCCTTTGGAGCCCTTATTAACAGCCACCTTCCACTGAAACAGTAGGCTGAAGTGATAATTTGTCTGACTGTATCCTGCTGCATTGAAATGCAAGTTGTTAGTCCTCTTTTCGGTCTACAGGCGTAC
Source organism: Polyodon spathula (assembly GCF_017654505.1). NCBI lineage: Eukaryota > Metazoa > Chordata > Actinopteri > Acipenseriformes > Polyodontidae > Polyodon > Polyodon spathula. The sequence continues at coordinate 25,802,582 of NC_054553.1, forward strand.
TCAAAACTCTTCTCAGTGAGTTTGAATTGGTAAAAGGCCAGTTAATCAGAGTGAGATATATCATCAGGGCTTTCTTGAAAGATGTTGCTGTATAAACAGATGGGATAATGTTTAACCCATTAACTGCCTGGTGTTTTGATTGATTCAGGTGCATATTATTATATAGGCTCTTTTCTTTCCGTAGTCTGAGCAAATGTGGTTCTCATCTAAACGAGGTTGTTTTTCCAAAAGTGTCCATTAGGTGGCAGTGCAGACACGATCCACCAGTTATGTCACCAGTTTTGCCAAACCAGTTTTTAGCTGTTGTTTTGTTCAGTCAGGCTCAAAGACAAAGCTGTGTTTTTGACTCTGGCATAAAAGGTGATGTGCATGCACTGTCTACCATTATGGTCCCTAAAGTTTATTATAAGGAAAACCAAAAAAAAAAAAATCTTATAATAACCAATTCTGCATTCAAAAAATCAATGATCTATTGGACTCCTATATTTTTTTTGTTAAGTCTTGTTACGGGTCTGAACTGACTGCAGTTATTCCAGCAGTCATAAGCCAACCTTTAATACATGTTAGTCAGTAGATCTGCAATTGATTACTTGCAGTAATTGATACAGATCCAGGTAACTATGGTGGGGATTTGCTGGAACCTGATTATTTTATTAGCACATTTCAACAAGGTACTGTAGCCCTAAAACACAGTATACAGATGCCGCATGAGTGTCATGGAAACACAATGGAGTTTTCTTTTGTTAAAGTCTGTTTTATTCTCTGCATTAGTATGCAAGTACAACGCTGTGCGACTGACAGTCTGCTTAAGGGCTAGGAGGGTAACATCTTTAGTTTAATTCTGCCTCCCCATGCACAAAATCCCCACTCCATATGCATGATGTTAATCCGAGACGTGAGCTGAATTCTGTTTTGGGAGCTGGGGAGGCAGTGTGGTCTTTCCTTTACTTGGTTCAGATATTTAAAACACGTTGCTGGAGTCCCAAGCAGCAGCAGTATGGATATAGACAATACCACAGCAAGCGGAAAAGAAAATTAAGCTGTGAGCTGGGGCTTTCGTGTATTGTCTCTTCTGCATGTTATTTCGTTTCATTTTTATCACCTTTTTGGTAACAGTTAAAATTAGGAAGCTGCTCAGCATATGAGAAAATAACTTTTAAAGTTCATAAAGTTTATACTCTTTTTCAGAGCCTGTTTTGGTGGATTAAATAATGTTTTGTGTACATGAAACTAGTTTTTTTTAACCTTATGAAACCGAAGAATCCCTTAGGTGCACACAAAGCCAAAACCCAGACCATAGCGAATATGGGAGTACCCAGTTAACTATTCCAGGACTAGTGTAACTGGGTTAATGCTGCATATGGCTGCAAATTATTATTAAAGGTGTTTTATTATTAAGGACTAGTGTTTATTTAGGGTTAAGGATTAATTTGTTGCACATTGTCAGCATTTCCAGACTCGCTCAGCACTTCATTGATATGTAGGTGTGCTTGTTCTCTGAATGGTATCAGTCACCCCCACAGCAGGGGATGAATGGAGATGTATCTGTCAGAGCGATGGCTCTAAACAGTTGCCTTAGGCACTCATTTTGTTTTATGATAAATGATAAAGTCCTTCCTCCAGCCAGTCACAAACATTGCAAATGCCATCATTTTGCTTTTAGCATTTTCTTGTACGTGAAAACCCGTAATGTGCATTTTCCTCAAGTGTATGTTATAGGTGACAACTGTGTTTGTTTTATGTAAAAAGTATTTGGTAATTATTATCATTTGCTGTATTGAACACTCCTAGATGCTACACCACATTTCTAATTAAGCCAAAGAAAGCTTCTGCTCTTGTGAATTTCTGTTCATGTGGCAGACTCAAAACATACGGGGTAAATCTGTCTCTGAACTGTACAAAATAACATTTGCTGCCTCAGTGCCTTTAACACTTTGCGATTCAGTTGTAGTTCAGCGAACCAGAAGCTTGTCTGGGTTAGTTCATGTTGTGTCAGGTTTCTATCATCACTCACAAGGCTAGTCTGCTTGTCACTTGATAAGAAAAGGATCTTGTATAACTTGTTAAAGTTTGCAGTGTTCTTTAACTGAACTACACTCTGATGCAAATCCCTTTTTTTTCTAGCACGTAACGGGTTGAATTACATGTAGATTTCTGCACAGGCTAGCAACACAAGTGGAAACGTTCTTGCCGGCGGTGCTTAGCGTATTTTGAAAATCAATTAAATGCTCAAATATCTCTCTCCCTGCTAAGGTCAAGGGAAACAAATGAATTATAGCTTAATGGCTTGGCTTTACAAACAGCACAGTGTAACTGCATGAAACTGGTATTTAAGTTACAATATAGTCAATTATGTAGAGAAAAAAAAAAACCTAGAACAAAACAAAGGACTCCTGTGTCTACTTAAATAACTAAAGATGAGGACAGCTTACTGAACAATAGCCACTACAGTAATTCACTTTCAAAGTTTATCATGTATGAACACTTGGCTTTATCTCTAGTACAAACTGGATAGAATGTTTTTTGGCGTTGTTTCTAATTCTGTTTATTCCTAACTTTTTTTTAGCATGTTGTGCAAATGCTTTACTGGATAAAAAGCTAAGTAAAACCAGCCAGTAGGAATTAACTAAATAAAAAAAAAAAAATGAAATTGTGAGCCAAGATCCTGGGTAAAGAATCAAAATACTGAGAGTCTCTGATAATTCCAATGCAGCCCTTTGTATCAAGATTATGAAAATGAAACATCTAACAGTGTGTGGAAATCTAGCCAGTGTATTTCAGTCTGAAATAAATACACATGAAAAAGGCAAGGTGTTAAAACCTAGATTTCAAGTGCTTAGTTTTTAATCATATCCACGAAAAACAAAGAACCAATGTTTGCATTGTATAGCTACATTTTCCAGGGAGAAAAATAAAGATTAAGTTCTTTATTATTTCTGAACTCTATATCAACACTATTCTTTTGGGGGAAGGTTTGTGCTCTTAGTGTTTTTGCACACACGCTTGTTTATTTTTCTGCTTTTTCTTTCTTTCATCAGTGAGTGTGGAATAAAAGCCCTTCAACTGCATCCGTATCGTTTACATAAATGTGATTATATAGCAATTTGACGGTTATTTGCATGGCATTTCACCCCTTTGTTACAGGAGCAACCAATTTTAACATTGCCATACAGTCTGGTTTGCAAAAGACCTGTGGTTGTCAATTCTTTTTCATTTTGTTGTCATTTAAAACCATGGCCCAATTCAGTCTATAAAATGTGTTGTGTTTACTGCATTTCAGAGAGGATTGCATTGAGATTTGATTAAGTATCAGAGGTCTGGGAAGACTTCTCTGGCCAGCAATTATAGCAGTCAGCTCTGTTCTTAGATCATGCTTTGAACTGAATTTCTTTTGAAGAGGATACCAAGTGTCAACTTAAAGTAACAATTGTTTTGTTATTGCAGCTTCTAAATATAAATTCTGCTCACTGGTTATTAGGTTTATAGTAATATACTAGATTCCATTTGACCATGGTATCAGGAGGGATAGAAACAAAAAAAAAAAAATGTAATCAGGGACCCATTCTGTAAAAATAACCAGCCTGGATAATAATCCCAAATTCACATCAGGTTCACAGCCTAGTGAAAAAGTAATAAGCAGCTTTTAGCCCCTCTTCGACCTCAGTGGTCATTACCTTTGACCTGTTGTGTTGGCACTGTTGGTCTGTTAGCGACTTGTAGGGACATTGACTATGAATTGAATATAAAAGTAAAGTGTAAATGCACTGAATATATAAGTAAAGTGTAAATGCATTGAACATAAAAGTAAAGTGTAAATGCATTGAATATAAAAGTGTAAATGTACAAAAAAGGTAATTCCAGTACGGCAGGTTGAAAATGATATAATTCGTAAGATATTAACGTTACATAAGGTACTATTTTAAAGCAGAGAAGTGGTGCTAACCGTCGTGTCTGGGTCAGTCTAAAAACTACAGCCTACCTAGAAGATAACAATTTCAATGATATATAAGACTCGAAAAGGTGCAGAGCTTTTTATATTAAGAATACAGTCATATGAACTTTTTTAAAAAGTGTTTTTGAAACATAAATATGATATATAAATAGGATTGGTTGGAAAATGTATTACATAGTCAGAAATCTGAAAGCTCTAAAGCTTCCTTTGTGAATGAAGGGTTAATGATTTAAATAAATATATTTGAAACGTGATTGCCTGGCTAGTAAGCACTAATTTTACTTGAAACACGGTTTTCTATCACCTGCCTCTTTTATTTCTTTGTATAATAACCAGAGATAATATAATATACCCCTCGAAGATAATCATACTAATCATATACAAATATTGCAGAGCCTGATTTATTCTTATTCTTATTATTTTTGGTCAATTAGCTCTACTTATGCTAATCTGTGAGTTTGTTAATCTTAACACAACGAAATCAGAACATGTTCTACAGAATAGCTAGGCTAATCAAGGTAAAGCAATTACTGTAGATAAGGCATCTCTTTCTTTTTCTAGTCTGCATCATGAAGCCACTTACACTTACTGTATTTTTTGTTCCTTTCAAATATAAATCAAGAACATCAATGATCTTAGGTTCTTGCTTATAAATCTTTGGGGGGGTGTTTAAGCACGGTGGGGTTTTTGTTTGTCTTTTCTACCTGCATCATTTTTACCCTCTGTTCCTCATAGCTTCTCCCCTGTTCTGTTTTTTTTTTCTTTCTCGTTAGCCCCTGCAAGGCTAATGAGGCTCTTTAATTTATTGTTTAGTGCTGTGCTCAAGGCTATGGGTTGGTGGCACACCTCCAAAACCAGTGCGTTCCATCCTTTTTGTTTTTTAATTTGATTTTGATTCATTTATACTCTGAAATGTGCCAGCACTAAATACCTTACAGAGGACCATGATTTACTAAGCCTTTGCATTGTCTTACTTTTTCAAGCAATACACATCCCAAGGTATTAATTTAAGTGCTATAACATGCACCTGGAATGCTTCATGCAAATTATGTCAAGGGGCCTTCTGCTCTTTCACCTTTCCATTCTTTCTGTAGCGGGCGATAACTCATGAACGACTTGATGGAATGTAATGTCACTGCATATGTAGAAGGTTTGGTGTTGTTTGCACCTATTCATTTAAGGGTGACAGACCCAGCTGGAATCATTGGAGTTACAGCTTAATGCTACAGCTGCATGGCCAATTCATCAATAAGTGGCGCTGTGGTTTTACAGCAATATGTGATCAGTGTTTTGATTTTACTCTATAAAGTATGCCCAGCCCTGTCAAAAGCAGGACAGCCTAGTCCAAAACCAGACTGATGGCACTCTTTAAATGTGCAGGTGATTATCTTTTTGAAAATAGGAAACTGCATGAAAGAAGGATATTGAGAGGGACTGCTAGATTAAAGGTGCCCTGCCTCTGTATATGAAACTGCCTGCAGTGAGAATGGCACAAAGCATTGAGAAGTAATTTACATGAAAATACACAGTTCCCCTTTACTCCTTGTATCCCCTATATAGCCCCACCACAGAACACTACACAGCTAGACTTCCGATTCTTACTGCCCTGGGGAGGAGACTGGATGGTATTTCAGACAGATTAAAAAACACCACTGTGAGGGAATCTGAATCCCTTTAACATTTTGAAACCAAAACAAGATCTGTATGTACTTTGCTAGCATTTACTTACTTTAATGTCCTCTTTATCACCCATTCACTTAGATGTAAATCCTCTGTCATTACCCTTGACATGTTTATCGTATTGTAGTGTCATCATCTGGGTAAACAGTCCTTTATGTTTTCTTTTTTTATATGACTCTTTTAAAAACCAACATCTGTATGGCTCTTTCAGTCAAAAAAGCCTGGTCAAGATAAATTACTTAGTAAGCAGCATAGTTGCATGGTATTATACATTGCTAACAGAAATGTAGAATTAAAACTCAGTAGAGATGTAGCGATAAGGCATGTCACTGGCACATGAGTCAACACAGAGTCTCCTGGGCAAGGCTAAAATAACATTGCAAACATGAAAAACAAGAAGCAATATTAAGATATTATCCCATCATGCCACCCATTGTTTCCTCACCACAGCCTCATGCTGTTGCTCTGAGCCTAATAGTTCACAGCTATGATGGTGTTATTAACAACATCTTGGAATTTCATTGGAAACCATTAATATCTGTCGGGAATGTACAAACCAACTCACCATTTCATTTATTTTCTGTGCCTTTGGATTTAATTACAGATTTTTTTTTTTCTTCTTGCCAGCCTGGACCAATTATTCTTTAAAACAATGAAGAATTAATTTACACCTGTTGTCAAATACTTTTTTTTTTCTAGTTAAAAATAATTAAGCCATCATTACACATCATGATTAATGGATCGCTGTTTTTCATCTGTTCTCCCAGTTAATTTGTTTTTCATGCCTCTGACAAGGTAGCACAAATCAAATTACATATCCACTGCCCCAAACCTGAAGATCCACAGTTTATTCTATTTCCTTTTCTCCCCCTCGCTTTCATCATTATCTGGTGTGTAATGGATCGCAGGCCTGATGTTAAATGTATTCATGAATCACTTCATTATACCAGCCAAATGCTTTTTAAATATTTGCATACAACTGTTAACATTAGCTGGAAATTGTAGACTTGCATCAATGGCCTAGCCTCCCCAAGGTACAGAAAACATTGTCTGAACCAAAAGGATTGAATGGCTATTGTAAATACTGTACTGTGCTCTTCTTCTGAACAGATTAGTCACCTTGTATAACAAAAATCCATTAAGTCTGGCATTAGGTCAACCAAGGCATTTGTAATATATCTGTGAAAAAATTAAATTGGATCTCCCTCTGCAAAAAAATCAAATTTCGCAAGTTTCAAGTGTGAAAGGAAAAATGTAAACGTGGCGAAAAATGAATAGCCAGTTACTGTATTACTTTGTTATTGAAGTGTTTTCTTTTAAAGTTAATGTGAAATTCATACCTGTAAGCAAAACCAATTCTGCAATGTATTACATTTCTGTTTACCTTTGAAGCAAACTTTCTTCAAGTATTTTTCAAACTTTCAATTTCAGGGTTAAGAATACAGCAATTTTAATGTTTCTGTGCATCTCTAATATGGGTCCCCTGAGGTCCAATAAAAGTCCCCCTATTTCTGAGTGATTTAAGAGCAACAGAAACAGTCTCTATTATGCTGCTTAAAGTTCTGCTGAAGCACTCCAGGATATGGGGAAGACTTTTATTGGTACACAGGGGACAACTATTGGAGAAGGATAGATGCATTAAAATCGAAGAATGGTGGCTTTCAAAAGCAAAAGTTTAGAAGTTTCTTGAATGTTAAAAAGATACTTTAAAAAAAAAAAAAAAATCAAAATCAAGAATGTGCTTCTGACAAGATGTGAGATCACACCTGGGGGAACCATTCTCATTCTCGCATGGTTCCTTAGGACCTTCTCAGGATTGCTTATTGTCTCATTGATTTTGCCAACCACACACACACACACAAACACACAAATAGGTAGCTCAAGAGATGGTTATATTGGGTAATAAAAAGTAAAACTGTACAGATGTTCACAAATTGGACTGAATGTCCTAATCAAACATTTAAGACTTTATCAAGACTTAACTTAATTTAAGTTAATTTCCTTCTATGGTGACAGAGAAAGACTGGGATTTTGTATCTATATATATATTTTATGAAATCCAACAGCTGTTGTACCCCCTTAAGTCCCGCTGTCCTGAGTGTTTCTTACTCTGCTGCACCCTTATCTTGTCTCATCTATTGCCAGACAATCGCATTTAGACCTAGTGCTGAATCTCATTTTATTTCTAACGGTGAAGAGTGACAGATGGCTACCATTAGCTCGTGTTTCTCGCATCTGCTACAAAGTGCTAATTTCCCTCATTAGAAAAAAGACAGCTTTAGAATTTCATTTGGTCTAAAAATGTGAACATGTAATTGATGATGGCCTGCAAGAAAGTGAGCTCTAAAGTAATCACGAGCCCCAGACAATGACACCCTTTATATAGGGTGTATATAAAATCCACACATATACAGTGCCTTGCAAAAGTATTCAGACCCTTCCTATGGTGTCCCATTTTGTGAAATTACAAAATGATGCATACACCTTTTTTTAAACTTAATATTTTATTCAAAACTTGCTCAATGCTCAAACTGAAGACTTCTAAGGGTAAGATAAGTTACACTAAATGCAGGAAAAACTAAAGAGAAAAAACTGAAATATGTTGATTGCATAAGTATTCAGACCCGTCTTCTCAATATTTGGTGAAAGTACCTTTGGCAGCAATTACAGCCTCAAGTCTTTTTGGGTAAGTCTCTACCAGCTTTGCACACCGGCTTGGTGCAATTTGTGCCCATTCTTCTTGGCAGATTTGCTCAAGCTCTCTCAAGTTGCTTGGGGATCGCTTATGGAAAGCAGTTTTCAAGTCTTTCCACAGATTCACAATAGGATTCAAGTCAGGGCTTTGACTGGGCCACGCAAGGACATTCACTTTCTTATTCTTAAGCTACTCCAGTGTAGCTTTGGCCTTGTGCTTTGGATCATTGTCCTGCTGAAAGGTGAATTTTCGCCCCAGTTTTAAGTCTTTAGCAGACAGAAACAGCTGTTCCTCTAGTATTTGCCTATACTTTGCTCTATCCATTTTTCCTTCAATAATTTTTCCAGTTCCTGCTAAGGAGAAGCATCCCAATAGCATGATGCTACCACCACCATGCTTGACAACTGTAGGGATGGTGTTGACTGGGAGATGTGCTGTGTTGGGTCTGAGCCAAATGTAAAGCTTTAGACCAAAAAGTTCCAATTTGGTCATCGTCTGACCACAACACCTTTTGCCACATTTTTGCTGGATCACTCAGGTGCTTTGTTGCAAACTCCATGCAGGTTTGGGGCTTGCAAACTCCATGCGGGCTTATTTTTGTGAAGTGTTCTGGACATTGTTGTCTGATGCACATTTTCTCCCATCTGAGCCATTGAACTTTGTAGCTCTTTCAAAATTGTTGTTGGCCTTATGTTGGGATCCCTCACCAGTTTCCTCCTTGCCCAGCTGCTCAGTTTGGAGGGACAGCCTGATCTAGGCAGTGTCTGGGTGGTACAATGCACCTTCCATTTCTTGATGATTGAGTTGACTGTGTTCACAGGGATATTCAGAGACTTCAATATTTTTTTGTACCCTTCTCCTGATCTGTGCTTTTCAATGACTTTATCCCGGACTTGCTTTGAAAGCTCCTTGGTCTTCATGGTTGAGTCTTGAAATTCACTACCTGACCAAGGAACTTCACAGTGACAGGTGTTTTTATTCTGAAATCATGAGAACCACTAATATTGCACACAGACTGAGGCCATTCAACTAATTGTGTGGCTTGTTAAGTTCATTTTGTGCACCTGAATTAGGTTTGCCACAGCAAAAGGTTTGAATTCTTATGCAATCATGACTTTTCCATTTTTATTTCATATTAATTATCTATTTACTACTTTCTTTTTGTTTCTGCTTTGAGTGTGTAGAGTAGGTTGTGAATATAGCACACATTAATTCCTACTTCAAAGTGTCATGACTGCAAGCTTTAAAGGGTCTGAATACTTTGCAAGGCACTTTATATATATACACACACACACTACTAATGTCAACAGTGTACCAAATGCATACATAATACAAAGGAAAATTATAATCAAAAAAAATCATAGACAACACTCTCTGATTCTTAAAAGCCTTTGAATGTGTGTTTTTCTTTCACAAAGTATTACTGAAAATTGCAATTTCATATAAAGAGCTTGATAAATCAGGCCATACATCCACGAGCCTTGCTTAACACAGTCATTAGTTTGCGATTTATATGCCAGATATTGTCATACCACCAACACCATTAAAGACATTCAAATGAGGCTCATTCTTTTAAAGACAAGTGTTAGTTAACATAACCTTGAATCATCCTGAATTGACCCAAACCCTCAGATCCACTGCATCAATCTTTCAAAGATAAAAAAGAAACTAAATCCAAGGACAGTGACAACTTACTTTGAAGATCACCACCAAAGAGTACAGCAGTGATGCCATCCGGGTGTTGCACTCAAACAGTGGCGATACAAACAGAGGACAACTTGAGAATTACCTTGAAAAGAATGAAACCTCAGGGAGTGTGAGCATGTTTAGAGAAACCGCTGCATAAAAGAGTGAATGGGAGGAATCATGGTTTAAAGTTCTGTCACACTGCTCTAACAGCTAAGCTTTGTATGCACCAGCGGTTGGTTTAAATCTGAATTCATCCCCTCACCTCTCCGAGCATTAATATTAATGGGGAATGTTTCTTTGTCTCTAGCTAATGGCTACCTGATAACATCTAACACTGAAAATGAAAAATAGAGAGCAGTATACTGGGGATGGAGGTAATGGACCATGCAGTTCAGCTGCATATAGAGCACACTTAGCTTAATGTATGTTACACAGTTAGAGGGGAACAAAAAATACATTCAACGTACACTATACAGGTAAAAGCTGCCCTTGAAGGGGCTTCACACTGCTAATGAAACTCCCTGATTGATGGCTGACAGTTCAAAGGTTTCTAATCGTCTGCAGGTTCACAGTCCTGTACATTACTTACACTGAACAGAACCTCTTATAACAAATTATAGTACGTAAAGTCATTTATTTACATCTGCGCAATGTTAAATTATATAACACTATTTAGATTGAAGCTGTTGATTGGCTAATTGAGTTTTTACTGTGTCTTTCGTACTTGAGAAAAGGATTTCAAAATCACAAAAGCTTGTCTGTGGAAAACATCCTATTTTGTCCAATAAAAGTTATCGTATGATCGTACAACAACAGTGGGAATCCAGTGTTCTAATTTTAATAGAAATGTGTAACAAAACTAACTAGCGGGTTCATACTGTAATGAGGTCCTGTGGCAAGTGCAGGTGTGGGTGATGTGATTAGGAAACAGAAGACAGACAACAAAGTTCACAATCCAAACAGACGTTTATTTTGTAATCCCGGTCTGGCAAGCACAAAGAAAAATCCCAGGGAGTGCACAGCAATGTGTATTACACTGTTCCAAATAACGGGTTACAGTCCTGAAATAATAAACACAGTATAACACACACAGAGACACACACGCGATCACAAGTCCAGAGTGAATGCCACTGAACAAGTGGGGAAATACAATTTATTAATGCACAGTGGTGAAGTGTTGTTTGGTTTGGTGCTGGCCTTAAGCGACAGCTCCCATTACGTGTTAGCTGTCTAATAAGAACAAACAAGTACAATTAGGCACGACAAAACAAACACTAAACACTCATGGTTACTTTATTACTCTCCTTCAAGGGTTCACTTGCAACCATAACAAAGGAACAGATCGTTTAGCCATGTCCACTTTTGTATCGTCAGTCACGCCCCTTGGTTAGCGAGTGCAACCGTTTCTCCTCCAATCCTCGGTTGCCACATCGCTTCCCTTCTGAAGCGATCACTTGGTGTGCCATGGCACCGCCCCCTTTCTAGCTGACCAACTTCCACCTTTCCCTGGAATTAATTGTCAGACCATCCAGTCGGGGGCACTCTTTACACAGCGCCCTCACAGGTTGGGAGGGAGATTAATAACCAAGATTGATTCTTTCTCTGTCACAGGTCCTCAAAAATGTTTTTGATGAAATAAGACTTTTGCAAGTGGCTCCATGCTGAAAGCTATGGCTCCAACTTGTGGTTTTGGTGGTCCAAGACTACTGAAGTTAAAATAGAAATTATTGAAAGCAAATTTATGTCTATTGTATTGTAGGACTGTGTTTGTGAGCATACAATGTATTGCACTGAGTTTCCAGTACTAGTCATTTAAATGCTGTTTCAGCAGTGTTTTAGGAAATTCAGTGTCTAGGTCAGAGAATAATACTGAAGTGCATACTGTGGTAGTTTTTTGTATTTTTAAATTGGTGAGATGTGACTGTCTATAGAGAACATGAATTACTTACAGGATTGGTTTTATTATATATGACCGTCTGAGGCCTTTGTTAATGAGGACTGTGGTTGCAGTAGTTTAACGATTATGACTAATTATTAATTTAAAGCCTGAAAAGAAATGATTGATAATGATGCAGTACATTTTCTCTTTAACCTTCAGCAGTTTGTGATGGAGCCACAGAATATAAAAATTGACCTGCACACCCATGAATAAAGCACTGATCTCTACTATTTTATTTTGACGTTGATAAAGGTGGGCAGTAATGGCTGTGGATAGGTACTGAGTGGGTTTCACCTACCCCATAGAACCTACATTCTCTTCTGAACACCTGTACAGTTTAATTGGGTGACCGTGGTGGTTGTGTGACTAGGACTAAGATTTCAATCATGGTCTCCGGTTGGGGTGTTGCAATTCATCTTGTATCAATGAATGGTGATACCTCATATCATGGATATGTGTTTTGATATCTGTCCCTCAAATGGCTCTTGAATGATGATTGATTATATGTGGTATACCTATTTGATCTGCTTGTTTCATTTATTTTTTGTCTTTTAAAACAGTTCAAAGCATGAAAAAGGTTTTCCTTGAAAAGTCACAACTCAACCAATCTTATTAACAAAGTGGTGAAAGTCATCCATCTGTAGTACTTATTTTGTTCTGTTTTGCACATTGTCACTTTCTGCTTCCATGCATGTTCCTGTAATGAACCAAGTTGTGTCTCTTATGAACTCTATGCAAACGAAGAAGCAAATACGGTTGGGCTGTGTATTAACACCAATTAGCATTATATACTGTGCTGTGATGAACACAGATTTCTGATGCATGTAATTAAAAAAATAAAAAAACAGATTAATATCACAGTTGATATACTGTTCACCCAAGTACTTTGGTGAATTTAATTATCTTGATTAACTTTTATTTGATTACAATACATGATTGCATTGTTTACAATGTGTAGTTTAAAAGAAACTGAAATGATCACTTCTATAATAAATTGGGATCTTTAGGTTGTGTCTTTTGGGGACTGATGTCTAGCTACATCAAAAGAGAGGAGAACCGTCTAGTAAGCATTACACTACTGTAGCAGAATCAAAAATCTGCAGACATACAGCACAATCTTAGAAATCCAGAAGCAGCAAGGTCTCCTGTGATCACATGGTGTCATCCTGTCCGTCTGTGTAGTTAAAGAAGTACTATTATGACTTTCTGTGACAGATACTGACTTACATGCCGGGTATCTCAGTCCCAATGTACAGGGTGTCAGTATATGGATCTTTTGAATATGTGACTAACCAATAAACATTTCAGCCCCATGTATAAGAAGTGTGTATTCCCGTGTGTTATCATTAACCACAGCCATCCTTTGCTTTGTGACCTTGCTGTAGGTTGTGGGCCTCATTCACAGAGCATTAACTTATTTAAATATATACTTTGATTGATTTTCAACTTTTCTGGACTGTAATTAAAGAAGCCAACAACAATCTTGTGGATATCAAACTATTTTATTCAAAGACTAAGTGAAAGTTTAAGCTTTGCATGTGTCTGTGATAGTATTTCAAGGACAAAGGTGTCTCAGACTCCTGTTATCCCTCAGTTGAGCGATCTGTGGTGATAGGTGTGTGTCCGCCGTGTCGACAGGCTTGCTGGCCCTCTACGGGGGTCCTCTTTGGAACAGATGTAAAGACCCACACTTCGGCATGTAGACATATGGGCCGGGAGTACACTGCCTGCCAGTGCTGCTGGAGTACAGCATGTTGGTTTAGTAGAACAGTGTGAGTCTGGAGCGACTGGCACTGGAGTAGAAGGCTGCTGTAGGGCCTCGACTGGAAGAAGTGGCACCGGATTGGTAGGTCTGAGCTCGGAGCAGCGCCAGCAAGGGAGAGACCGTGGAGATGGGCAAAGAGAAGCGGATGTGAAAGGGAGAGGGTTCCTTTCTTTATTTATCACAAGTTATATTTACACCAGATGATCTCCTGAGTCTTTCTATTTTGTTGACAGCGTAGGGATGTCCTCTAAGCCATATCCAGACCCTAAAGTGTGTCTATTACCACGACCCCATGACCCAGTATAGCGCAACCCCACCACTGCGTGACCCAATACAGCATAACCCCATCAGCGCAGAACCCTTATTACGGGACACCTTTACAGCAACAGACCACCACCGCGAGCCCAGTTACAGCGCATCCCCACACACAACTTTGTAGCTATACTTGCTGCCTGTCCAAGATGCATTTAGAGTCTTAAGTTATTGTGAAGTAGCTGCATGGTTTGTTTCAAGTTATTGTTATTATTTTTATTTTTTTACACATTACCTTAACAACTTGCTCTTCTTCAGTAAAGACGTATTTTCCATGCAGAGTTTCGATAAAGGACACAGAAGCAATTTGGGGTGGTGGTGCGCTGTACTGGGTCACGCGGTGGTGGGGTTGCGCTGTACTGGGTCACGCGGTGGTGGGGTTGCGCTGTACTGGGTCACGCAGTGGTGGGGTTGCGCTGTACTGGGTCACGCGTTGTAACTGTTCACCTGTAAAGGATTCACTGTGATACATAATAATTACACACTAAAGCTGCAGAACTATTTTTTTTGTATGTGTTACTGTAACACTGGAGAAGCAACACATTGATTTGTATACTAGAATAAGTTTCAGTAATTTAAACTATGTACTAAATCAGTTGTTTTTTTTTAAACTAAAATTAACTTGCATTCCTCACTTAATCATATCAGAAAACCCCTTATGAACATTTTCAGTATGATGAACAGGCACTTATTTTAAAATGGGACCATTTATTTCATATATATATATATATATATATATATATATATATATATATATATATATATATATATATATATATATATATATATATATATAATTCATTAATTAGTCAGGAACCTCTCCTGGCTGTGTTTTCCTCTCGCCAGCAAAGTGTTTCCCTCTGTGAGTCTGTCCCATGGTGCATGTTGCCAGTGGCACACAGTAAGACATCTATTAAATGTATAATTCGCATTCAGATTTGTGCTTTTTTAATCAATCAATCAACTAGTCATTTTCTCTCTGTTCTTTCCAGAGACAGGAAGGTGAAGCTGAATCTTTGATGACCCTTTTATCCTGACGTGCTTCGGGGAGTAAGTGCCCACCACAGTGCAGTCTGATAGAAAGTCTGGAGGGTTACTCTCAGCTGTTTCTACTGTGTTTTCTCTTTCTGAAACACAGGCGTGACTTAGGAAGGTTAGTTGTCTGTCAGGATGAGCTACCTCTACTGGCACATGGTTTTGATGTGTTCAGTTATCAGTCTCTGACCATTCAAGCAATATGTAATGGTAGCCTGATTCTATCATCCATTATCGGAAGACAGTGAGTCTCACTCATTTGCAGTGAGACACTCATTTTAGAAACTTTTTGGCAACAGTTTTAGCAGTCACAGTCCTAACAGGAAGGAAATAATCATGGATTTTAATGGACTTTCCAAATGTCACTTCTAATTTCTAAACTTGTCATCTCTGTACATGTGTTCCTGCAATTGCAAGAGACAATCCTAAGCCCAAAGCAACATGCACACGTGCAAGGAATAGTGGCTTTTCCCGTAGTTAATTACTTATGAGCTGTTTACCTTTACTTAGTCAGTCTTTCACACCCAATAGTGTATTCTAGTAAAGCAAATACTGTAATGGTATTGTAATGGTAAAGCTTCTTTAAGAAAGCAAGTTGAAGCATGAGTAAGACAGCTACGAAAATCATTTCACACACCTGCCACTTTTAAACCAGATCTTCTAGAGCTGCACTGCTTTGATTTTTGTCAAAGACACATTCCCAAAGTCATTTTTATCTCATCTGGCAGTCTTCTACAGACACATATTGCAAATCCTCCCCTGCCCCAAACCCCACACACTTAAATTACTCAAGGGACAGACCTTTTTGTCAGAGCAGTGAATGAAAAAAAAAAAATCAGAGACTGTTGTTATAAAGCCATTCAGAACTTGAAGAAGTAAAATACCACACAATGTCACCGGCTTGTATAACACCTTTGGATAAAAAGAAGCGATTAAGGATAATGAATGTATAAGTGATATCCACTCTGACGACTTCTTCCAATAAAACATCACATGACAATGCCTGCTAATTTTCTTGACATTTGTAACAACGGGCCTCGGATGGGAGCTAATGAAAAGGCCAACAGTCCCCGGGCCTTGTTCCAACTCTCTTTCTGTTCTATCTCTCTCTCTCTCTCTCTCTCTCTCTCTTTCTCAATAAACCAGACCTCCTTGCTCTGCTAACAAGGGGTTTTATTGGCCAGGAAGTTATTAAACATGTTTAATTACTTTTAGACAAAGCGAGAGAAAGAGTCAAGGTTAGCTCCTGCCCTGTTGCAGCAGCCTTTCAGTTAATTTGTTTTAGAGACAGTGAAAGTCCATGTTCAGTACATTTTTATAGGATACAGGAGTGAAAGTGCAGATTAACTGACACCGGGTCCTAGGCGCCTCTTGTGCACTTTTAAGACAATAAGTGTCTGCCTCATTGAGCACAGCTGTGAAGGGGCGTAGTAGGCGTGACGTTTTTAATCAGAATATCAATATGTACTGTGCTGAGTGGTCAAGAACATTGCTGCTCTTCTTTAATGTCATTATGATTATGTTTTATCTTCTAAACTATCTCAAAGTCACCTAGCATAGTATCATATCCAAGAGCAGTATCTAGACTGTCGTTTTCCATTAGTGCTTCAGCTTTAGTTGGATGATTGCCTTTACCTTGTTTTAATTTTCGTGTTCCTCTCCAGTTTGTCTGAGATACAAATGTACCAGCTTTACGTCTTTTTTTTTTTTTTAATGGATTTTTATTTTGTTGATCATTAATCAACATTTCTGTACTGTGTGTTCTTTTGATGATACATTTCATCAAAAGAAATGTACCCCTTATGTTTGAGCATCAAAAGAAACTTATCACTTCTATTTGGATAAAGTTCACTAGATGTGACTGAAAAATGACAAACTCTTTTTTAGAGCAGGTGCAGTGACCTTTTATTGTGCTGATTAACAATTGATATCACGAAGATGCTACAAAATTATCTGTTGATTTTGGATAGGTGTTGTAACTCTTGGTCTCCTGGTTCATGGCCTGTCATTGACAGAGTGTGTCTGGTTATACTAGGTTTGAAATTGCTGGCTGTGCGCGCCCAAGACAGTGAGCCACAGTATGCTGCTCCAGTCCAGCCTCCAACACATCGATTGCATGAAGGTGCTGCTCTCTTGACAGACGTGGCATATTGTTTTTTTCTGTGATTTTCTTTATTGCTTTTATTCAAGCTTGCAATTCAACAGCTGAAGTCACTCAATATCAACTTTCTCATTAAAATGGTGATTAAGTGCATATGCTTCAGTCATAGTCACTCAAGGGTGTCCTGGTCAAGGATGAATGATCGAGTGATTAAAAATTAGCCAAAAACATTACGTCAATGTCCATCATTTATATACCTTATTTTGTTTTGAAAATACATGTTATGATAATGCTGTTTCTTCTTCTTATATATATATATATATATATATATATATATATATATATATATATATATATATATAGATATATATATATATATATAATATTGCATATATATTAGTGCAAACTCAGTTCTGATTCCAATAGGCCATTTCTGCAATGGTAGAGACATCTAGTGGCTCCATGTGGAACTGCTCCATTTTGCAGACCTGTGTTTTGTTGACGCTTATGTGAAGGTTGGTGTGTTTTTGTTTTTGTTTTTGTTTTTTGTTTTTTTTCTCTGAAGTGTTGATTCAAGACTGCTGCCTAAACTCACTTTCTCACAGGTACACTTTATTTTTACACTTATTTTTTAACATTTTGAAGTCCTCCAGGTTCACCAGTGACAGGTATAATCTAAAGCAGATGCTGCACTTGAACAAAAGGCAAATGCTTAAAAAAATAGTTCTACTTGCTATTGCTGTTTATGGTACTACTGTGCAACTAAGCCAGTATGCAAATAAAACACCAAAGACATACAAGTTTAAGTAGTGTGGTACTTTTAAGTACTACTAAATGTACTGCTTGAGGTTGTCGAACAGCCAGGAAATACCGTAAAAACCGGTGTGTAAGTTAGACTGGTGTATAAGTCACACACCCCCTTTTTGAGACAACAATTTCAGGAAAAAGCCTATAGGTCACACCAGTGTATAAGTTGACCCCCCCCCCCCCTTTTAGGACCCCTTAAAATACCTAGAAAGTAGACTTATACAAAGGTTTTTACAGTAAATAATTTATTCGCAGCACTATCCACCAGTAGCCACTAAGATCATATTCGTCATTTAAGTAGCACTGAAGTGAGATATACAATAGACTGCTAACTAAGCAATGTTATAGTACTATTTGTTAAGGGAAGACAACTTGCATGGCCTCAATAACGTGTGTGGCGGTCACAAAGACATTCTCGAAAAATGAACAGTTATTTTGCTATATTTACAGTAATGTAAATGAAATCTCATTACACATCATCAACTGTAGTAAACCACCTTAAAGCAGGTTACCAGGACTGAGAATGCTAAAATAATATGCATTAGCACCGCATATGCAGTTTGATTAGATTTTTCAGAATGCTAGAGAGAGAGAGAGAGAGAGAGAGAGAGAGAGATGATAACTGTGTATCGGCACAAGGGATAACTGAACCTTTGAAAAAGTACAGCTGTTTCAAAAAAGTTTTAATTGCCACTGAAGAGCTAGGCAGACAAGCATTCAATGCAACCTGCAATGCAAATATGATAAATCTTTTCAGCCAACTTAATTTAAAATGAAGCCCTTACATCAATAGGTAACATCAGCTCAAGCAGCATTAAACCAGTACTGCATAAGGCTCCATTGTAATGCATTTAACAGTACTGCTTTCAAGTTGCTCACAGCAAGCACTTATACTTGTACAATACTGGGTTTGATTTAGTTACACAGTGATTAGAGGCAGCTGTCTGTGAAACAGTTAGGTGGTTCAGTGGTCTAAAGCTCTCCTTTCACCTGTTAATTGGAATACAGTTCAAGTCACATTTGAAATGAGTTTCTATGAAGATGCTTCAAAACATTGACCTTGCAGTGAAACAGTATGTAAATGAATCTGTCTGTTTATTTACTTTTTCATATAACGTGTCTCCTTTAACACATGCCTTTCCTGTGGGATCCAGGGCAACCCGGCCATTAGCTGCCTGTTTGAGGCTCAGGACTGAGTAGCAGGATAGAGTAGTCTGAATTATTGAGGTGCATTGGCATTGAAGCTGCTTTTAGGGCTTTTTCTCGGGCAGTCCAAGTCCTAGGTAGAAATATTTACAGCCTATTAAGATGTTCCTATTATACTGTATTTCAAGTCATGTGCTTGTGTGTCTGCTATTAAGTTTAACACCAACAAAGGAATTTCAATGTGATCATTAATTAGAACAAAATATAATGTTAATTTCTGTTAGGTTCCTCTAGTTGCTGTGCACTAGTCTAACCTGCAGAGGGAGCCCTCAGTCTGCATTCTCTCTGAAAGAAGAAGTAACAATTTATTCTAAAGGATAGCTGTCACTAACACAAGCCATGTAAACACCTGTGAGAATACATGGTAGAAGTGTTCATTAATCCTCTCCCAATATAAAACTATAAGGTCAAATTAGAGACTGTTACTGTATAAATAAATACTATTTATGGTACTGCTGCACATGGCAGGAAGGATTTCTATTTGTATTTTACGTGTATTTCAATCTCTGTAAAACATTTAAAATAACTTATTTTATAAGGGTTGTTTTTTCTTTAAATATTCCTCTTTGTAAACAAGCACATAACTTTACTACTCAAAGAAAGATAACTTCACTCAGAACAACATTCCAGCAAACTGCAGTAATGCAATATTCATATGCATATCTATATCAATCACGTCACTGAAACTGTTGAATTTCCCAAGGGTAGCCTTTATGTAAAGTTACTAAAGATGAGACTTCGGTTGGGTTTTTATAGGGCCTTTTACAGCACTGGGGAGTCAACTACCTACACTTTTTTTATTATTTTTTATTTTATTAGCCTTCGTTGACTCCAACACATGCATAAATAAATACAATTTCGGCATCAAGCATACTTATCATGATAACCCCTGTGTAATATTAGAAGAGCAACAGAACGCACCGTCAATATTTTATTAATTTCGACAGCTCAACTTCCCCTTGTCTTCCTGTAATAGTGAGACAGCAGGGATTTTTAGTGTTTGAGTATCCTTCAGCGAAGCAGAACAGGTTTCTACATTTACATAATGTATTGTTAAGGAAGGGGAGCTGAAAATGTTATATTTAAAATTACACTGCACGGTGCTATTTCTCATTTGGTCAGCAGACGGCGCCAACAAACTGTAACAATTCGTGAAAAAGCTACTTGTGAGACAGGCAACGTGAGAAGCTTTTCTAAAATTTAATTGTGGTTCTTCTTTTTTTTCTCGTTTTGACATAAGGCTGCTTTCATTAGGTTGCTTGTTCTGAATGTTTGCTGTTTGATGTGTTGTTCCAAAAAGCTTAAGGGCATGCATTTGATTAGTTGTGCTGAATGCTGCTCACTAAAGTGTCTCACGCTTCACTTTGATCTGACTCTTTATTGAAGGCTAGAGAGATCTTAGGACGTTAAAGAAAACACCCGGCGCTCCACCACTGAGATGATTCGCTGCAGGGCTTCATCAGAATGAGTGGAGCAGGAACAAAGAGCTATAGAACTGCATTCTGACTAACAGGGAAACTCAACATCCCCTTCACAGCATCTAAGAGATTGGCAACCCACGCTAACCCAAGGATCTTTCAGGACAGTGCAGCAGGGCACAGCAATGGCAGTGAAATAGATCTTTATTAATGACCAGTGGCACAAGGGCAGACACAATGGAATAAGCCATTGGTATAATGCTACCGTAGTGTCAATGCATGTTTGCCAATTGTATGAACCATTTACACTACCGTATTACTACTGATACTAAGAAATAGTGAGCAGAAAAATGAAAAGATCAAATGGACTAGGTGGTTATTAATAATCCTAAATACGAATATTACGACTATAATAGTCTAAATACTGTGGCAGCTTCTTAGTGTAGATTGATGCACACCAAGGTATGCCTATATTGCAGAGTAGATTTTTGATTACTGAGAAAAACCAATATATATATATATATATATATATATATATATATATATATATATATATATATATATATATATATATATATATATATATATTATTATGCATCACATGGCCACAAGATGGCAGTAAAACATCTGCAATTACTTTTCCTCACGTGTCAGTCAGTCCAGGGCTTGACATGCAATCTTGTATAAAGGGACTGATGGCCTACAGACTTTGACCGAAAGACTTTGTCAGAATCATTGATCACTGATTACACAAGCAATACATGCGATAAAAAGAATAACTGCAAATCTGTTTCCAGACAGATATACCCAGATATAAACACACTCGCTTCAGCAGAAAGTATGCAGAGAGTTAAGGTAAGCAGCACTTTCAAGAATGGAACAGGGCCACAAAGTTGTACAATATGACTATGAACCAAAGGATGAATGACGCTGCCTGGAACACAGCGAAAGAGAAGAGCAGGCTAGCTACTGCTGTGCAGGTGTGTAGTTGCATTGTGTTTCAGAAACGAATGGGCGAACCCAGATAGAGAATGAAAATAAAAAAAAAACACTGATACAAGAAAAAAATGAAAGTACACCAGCATTTTTTTTTGCTGTACTGAAAAGCCTCATTATTCACTTGAAGACCATAAAATGTCCTTGAGATAAAGACTGCAAAATTAATTACCAGTTAATTATCACTTCTTACACAGCACAATAGAGTTTTTTTTTTTTTTAGAACAGAAGTGCGTGTTTATCCATCGGCTGCGTAAATAGAAAAAAAAAAAAAAAAGCCTCTGCTGTTTACCCAGCTTAGATTCTTATTAGTAATATTTAAGCTGGGAAATGTAGTTTTATCATACAGTCTGATGGATGTTATTAAAAAATATCCTTGAAGATACATCTGAGCATAACTAATGCTGACAAAGAGTACAGTTTTATATCTCAACTGCGAGTGCTGAGCCAAGACCCTAGAGAGTAGCAGAGAGTCCTGCGGGAATCTTATTTTGCTAACAGCAGTAAAATAAGATGTACTAATGGACTGGCCAACTGATTCTGACTTTGGCATACAATTAACTAAGCTTGAAAAACACACAAACTTATCTAGCGTTTTGGAAAAGGTGCTGGATGCGAGATGAAATTATGACCTACTTACCGTATAATAAAGATTCAGTAGGAAGCGAAGTCCTGACGGGGAAATTTAAAACATTGTTTATTTCCAGTATTAATCAGCCAACACTGAACCACCCATGCCCTGCTACAGCTTTCGTAAGCTAAGAAAATGTTTGGGCTTGATTCAGAATCAATTCAGAAAATTACCTTTTATTGATTTTGGGGTGTATCCAAGCATCTCCCCATTTTGGTAAGTAAAACGACGTTAATGGCAATCCCCAGGACTATTAACAGACCTATCAAGAAATGTACGTAGAATATAGTGGGATCTGTACAATTGGTCTAAAAGCTCACAGAACTAAATACCACCGTCCACTAAGGGGCGCCAAGTGTAAAAAAATATATTTTACCAGATGGGTTTTTTTTTTTTTTTTTTTTCTGGATTTAACTTAAATCACGTAATTTTTCCTAGATTTAACCAAAGTATTTCCTTTATTTCCAGATTTTACTTAATACGTAAATGTTAACAAAAACATACTTAAAAGTTTTGAAATGTGTACTTTCAGATGTCATTTATAAATATTGAAAACGCTTCAGTCTTTTTTTTTTTTTTTTTTTTAAACATTTAGCTGACTTGTTAAATGTGGTAATTTTGCAAGCTAAATCTGAATGCTAACATGCAAATTAGTCCCCACCCATTTATGCATTTGACAGAGGCATTCTATGCATAGAGGAGACGGGGAAGCGGTGGAGAATTCAAGGTCGCCATTAAATCGGGGACCACAGAGGACCCCTGTTGACCTGTCTAATTAACCTATATTACACAACCTGTTACATGGCGCAGCAGCAGTCTCACATGCCGGCAGACCACACACATGGCTTTGACAGGAGTCTTTCTTTGGCACCAAATTGTAAAGTTGGGGCCGATGACATCTTTGATTTGTATAAAAATCTAAAAGAACAATGCCCCCTGAAATGCATGTGCGAGTTAACCCGGTTTTACTAACCTCCTTAATGCATAGAATGCGCACGTGAAACACTTAAATGGGAAGTACACATTTCAAAACTTGTAAGTATATCTGTGTTAACATTTATTTATTAAGCTAAATCGGGAGAAAATAATAACTTATTTTTTGGTAAACCTGGTAAAATATTTTGGGTTTTTTGGGTTTTTTTTTACCACTTAGCACCCCATAGTCAATTGACATAGACAATAGATGTTCATAATTGAATCAAAAGCCCTCTTTCCCTTCATGTACTCTTTAGCATGTGTCTTCCAGATGCAGGGAATAGAAGATTGAGCGAGAAACCTCTGTGACCTCTGCTGGGTAATTGTAGACCAGTGGGTTGAAAGTGTCAATAAAGACTGTTTTGCAAAAAAGCAGAATAAACAAACGATGCATTGGACTCTCTTGTGTGTTCAAGGGTTGATTCTTCTTTTTCTGAAAAGTTTAAAATGTAATAATAATAATAATAATAATTATAATAATACAAAAGTGCCCTGTCATTTATGAATCTCTTAATTAAATGAAGCAGGTGGTTGGTTAATCAGCAGGTCATATGATTCCAGTGGTTGCAAGGCCAAAGCATTTTGTCTGGACTTACTTGATTAGTGTTGTGAACTGTAAAGGTGTCTGTAGCTCTACAAAGTAATCCTCGTTCCAGGATGTATTTGTGTTGCCAGTAGTGCAACAGCTCCCAGCACAGTAGAATACAGTTGCTGATTTTGATTTGGACAGAGATGCACACACTCAATCAAGCCTGGACATTCAACCTGGAGGTAGCCAGCCCCCCAAATGATATATTGTGACATTACGCCTTGTATTACAGTATATCCAGCAAACCTAGTGCATTGTAAAAGAATTACAGTGCTTGACTGGGTAACACATATAGCATTACTGCTTCAGACCTTCTTGCTGGAAGCTCAAATAAGATTACAACTCATACATACAGTGCAGAGCATGTGAAGTTGCCAGGAGAGAGTGGAGCTAAAAACTAAAAGGTTTGTGTTGACATGGCACATTGAAGTGTGTATAAAACTGGTGAGCCTAATTGGTGTGGAAACAGCAAGTGCTACACTCGGAGATGCAGCCTACTACTATTACAGCATGTGTTGGGGAAGTTAAAGGAGTGTGAACCGAGGTTTAAAAGACACCTATAATGAGCCTTTTCATGTATTGAAAATCTTTTGGCTCTTTGCTTGCACTTTATTCTGTCAATTTGTAATCTGTAGGTATTTCAAGGCAAGACTATAGATGAAAAAGTGATGCTGTCGTGTCCTGGTACCTAGTCATCTGTATTGTAACTGAATAAATGTAGGGTGCTCGTCAGTCCTCAGGCCTTCAGACTAGGGTGCATGTGTAAATGTTTGATAATATTAGACCGCTGTGTTGGGTGCTTACTAGTGTACTCTAGTTCCCTGCCTGCTATGTTACTCTTGTTCAGTATAATACATGCCAAGCGTCCTCCTCTGTGCCTGTGTCTGCGTGTGAGAGGGATGGTTATGGCGTGTGGGTTTAGAGAGAAAGGAATACTAATTTGTGTAAAATAAGCAGGAAAGTCTCATTTTCTCCCATTAATAATCCATTTAACCAGCCCCTGCTATCACACCAAATCAGCAGTTATCCGGCCTCTCTCCTTCTCAGTATATCCCTTTAATAACTTCGTTAATTCTTCGATTATGGTCACCACCAGAAACCCATTCGGCTGCCGAAGTGACCTTTTCATTTAATGGCTTTGTAATTAAGGAGCAGGAATAGCGGCACATCTTGACAGACTAAGGCTTTTTTCCACACGGAACGTCCATTTGTCAAAGCGTAATTATGAAGTGGAAGGAAACCCCTCAGAAAGAGTGCAAGAGGGTTTGGAGGGATTATAGAATTCCAAATCTGGCTTAAGAACACTGTAGTTCATTCCAAAAAAAAAACATCTCAAAAGGTTTTTTTTTTTTTTTTAAGTGTACTACAGTAAGTGCATTAAAGGTGCAGATTTTCAAAAGCTGCTAAGGGTCAGCTGAAGTCTACCTGTTAAATATTTCAGGTGCACCAAACTGAATGTAATTATTAGCACTTCTTATTATTACCAAGCTTTGGCTCTAAAGGCCATAATTACTAAGCTGTTTGCTCCAGTGCAGAGTCTGTATTATTTGTTTTGTTCTTCTAGAATGATGAATGATCTGATAGTGTTGGGAAACCTAACAATAATCAACTCGCAATACAAATTAAAGTGATTTTTTACCTACAGTATAGATATACAGTATCTTACTAGATTTGTAAGATTAGCATGTAGTAAAAGTAGGAATTACAAACCCTACAGGTTTATTAAAGACTAATGCTAATATTATAAGAACTTTATATACTGTCATTTATATTCTGAGTTATTTAGTGCCAGTTTTGTAACATCATATTTTAAAAAGAAGTAATGATGTATTTGTGTTCAAATATAAACTCAATAATCAGTCCCAAAGCATTCTGAATGCTTCGTAAGACATTAGATACGAAGTGACTATATTATTATATTTATACTATATATATATATATATATATATATATATATATATATATATATATATATATATATATATATATATATATATATGTTTTGTACTGTATTGTGCTGGTGATAGCATTAATGTACAGTAACATGAAGTCCCTGGAGTAAGCATTGCTTTTGTAAATGTCATAGTTTGGGAAATATAACTAAAAAATAGAAACTGACCAATTCTGGATAAATACATTGAATTAAAAAAAACAATAGACATATACAAAAAAGGGGTGTGTGGAATCCCTGGCCAACCTAACTACGTTTAAAAACCTAGATTGGGTTATAGACAATAAACTGTTATTTAAAAGGTGGCCTTGGAAGAAGTATCGTCTTTGGTCAACTTGGAGAGTTCATTACAATTTCTTTACCTTCAGGAATTCTAGGTCCCAGCACAAAAGAAACAGCGTTATATTGAAAATCCCCAAATCCACCTGCATGTATAAAGGGGCCGCCGAAGGAGCAGCATTAGTTAGCCTGCATTGTTTTCACTGGTTAAGGTGGTTCCTTGCCTAGCTCACTTCCTTGTGTTTACCGCTTCATTTATAGCAGCCAGTCGTAATGGGATTAAAACAATCAATATTCCATTAGAACAGCAAGTAAATTCACAAGGGATCAGACGTACATTTTGAGGTAAAGCGCTTATTAAAAAAATAGGGATTAAGAAACATTGTTGTCAAAGAACGAAAGAATTACAAAGTGAAAAGTATTCATAAGCAGCATTGAACAAAACCTAATTAGCATCAAGGCTCTAATTGTTCCTGTGATTATACAAGAATGGTAGTTTATTATCAGAGAATATTGGTTTTAACAGCTAGCAATTTATTGCAATAAAAGGTTACCAAAATCCAATTGAGAATCTGTGAAGAATAGTATTTGCATAACTGGGTTGGGTTACAGACAGCCTAAACCTTACAAGTTCATGTAGCATAAATTAAATTAGTTTATATAAAAAGAATGCTACCCAGATATTACTTCAGTGTGTTTGTGGCAATGGTCTGCCCTTTCACTGAAGTCAAGCTACCTCACATACATTTTCCCATGCTCTAGTACTCGGTGCTTTAAAGATGGAAAAAAAAAAAAAAACAACTCTAATGTGAATCTAAGATGCCACTGCTAGCAATTTAGTTTCCATCCTTATGCCTGCCAGTGCATAAAAAAGACAGTGCATCATTAATAAGAGTTGAAATATAAAAGGTGAAACAAAGGGTAAATAAAAGAAACATGCACACAGCATCATTACATTTAACAAACAGTGGCCCCGTGCTTTTGAATTGTTAATCTGCGCTTGTCAGCCCGTAGCTCTGGAGTCCGGGATAAAGTGTTCCGCCACTAGGAGATAATTGAAAATCAAAAAAGACTTTGTTAATTTGATTAAGCAGAGCCATAGCTGAATTGTTCTTCATCAAAAAAGATTTCATTTTGACATGCAATTAAATCCGCGCTGCTGCAGTCTCCATGCCTCCTGTTCTACAGTGCCAGGAGGGCTGTTGGGACAGGGGATTGGGTGGGATGTTAGGAGCTGTTATGGAGGGTGTGTGGTAATAAAAGAAAGGGCTGCTGCACATACATAATGAGCCTGATGGCCACTGCATGTGTGTCTAATTATTTTCTTTTACCTACAGCAATCAGGTGGAGGGATTATGAAGCTGGGAAACTGGTATTGACGTTCTGATTGGATGGCTTACCTCCAGTATATTACAAAATAGCTAATTGCCTTTTTCTTTTTGGACTGAAAAACTATTTCACCCCAATTTGAGAGGACAGCATTAGTTACATTCCTGCACCACTGGGTGTCACAAATACAGTATGTTCCAGTCCTGCATGCTGATTATTTATTCATTGATTGATTGATTGATTGATTTTTTGATAGAAACTGCTCGACGAACTGTTTGTCTAATTTTATTTTTAGTACTTGTTCAAGTGTAAGCTGATCATTTTGGCTTTAAACCATGATTCATATGTTTTGCTATGCTTCGTTGTCCCTTGAAGCCTACGTTGTAATTGGATTTAAATATTTAATACAGCTCTGTTGCATCCCAGGTATAACCTCATTTTTTGTTAACGCTGACCTACAGGTGGGGGATATGACATCACATAAACAAACTATGCTGCATCTCACAAGCTACTACTGAGCTGTCATCCAGCAGAACATACTATATATGTTGCAGCACTTTCACCAAGCTCACCATTTTTTTCCTGTTCTTTTACAACAGAATTTTTACCTGCTGAGTACCTTTCCCATGCCTTCCCTGCACTCCATGGCCTTCCTCTGAAAGGGACGCACACTCACACAGAAGCCATGGTAATGAAGTAATCACAAGGTCTCACTTGAGGTCCAGGGTGCTCAACAAGGTAGTGATTGAGGAATATCTTTTGGCTGACATATCAACAATAAAAATGGCTATAAACCAATACAGTATCTTGAGATTAACATATACTGTATTGTACATGCAGCTTAATTGCAGTGAAAGGGCAGAGCTTAAGTATACCCTCCATGAATAATATATACACTATGCTATATAAAATTAAGTCTACTTTCGTAATGTATCATCTGTTATGCATAGGTCAGCAATTTGGACGTGAGGCTCTCGTGTAGTCAACAAATGGAAAAATCCCAAATGTTTCTGCATATTTACTGACTACTTTGCAGTGCACTAATAGGAAATGCTAAATTAGTTTAACAGTGGTGTGTAACTAGTTGGAAGAGCAGTTCTCCATCACGTTATAATTACAGACTTTTTTGTTTTCTCGAATCTATGAGCTAATATATTAAAAGGAGAAAGAACACCAACCTTGATTGCAGAAGTTAACTTTAAAATATCAGGCTAATGGTTCAAGTGCAGTGTGTGTATGACAACACAGCACGCTTTGATAAGTGTGTATCTCCATTACTGTAAAACACTACCATAATCATTAGCTATGCAATTAACTTAAAGCAGTTTTAATTTGCTGTGCTGTAATTCTGTGTGTGTAATTTGAAAAGCTAGATTAAAGGGGCTTCCCTGATTTGTCAGTAGTCAATTTGTCAGTTTAATAATGTGCGTAGGATAAAGTTGATCCTGGTTTGTTTGATCACTGAAAAAAGTTAGCAAACTGAGAAGACTGAATAATAATGTGTACTATTTTCATTATATGGAAAAACATATTATTTATTGCAATTATCAGCAATAACAATCGATGGATAATTTTATCACATTGTTCTTTAAAACAAATAATAATAATCAAAAAAGAAAAACTGTTCAGGTACATGCAAGACATGTAGTATATATACTCCCCCATGCCTCCACTCTGTACTTTCTATTGAAATCTTAATAACAGCAATGCCATGTGTGTTGTCTCCAGTGAAACCCAGCTTCATACGGGCAGCCAATATTAGTTGTGGGGAATTGATCTCATTTTTGTGTATTTTCATTTTCCTGTCATTAATAGGATTCTGCACAGAGGGTTCTTTCTTCTTTTTTTTTCTATAACCTTGGTGCTTAAATCCCCAGCTCTCGAACCTAACAGATATTGCGGAAACCTTAATAAATTAAAATTGTGGGATGAACACACCTAATTGATGCACTATATGTGATGTATAAAGACTTGTCATAAAAGTTAATAGTTAGAGCAGTTAAACCAGTTTGGAAAAGATTGATGTCTCTTTTGGTAACCCCTTCACATTCCAACACACCGCACCCTGCTATAACTCCAGCACTGGTTATCAGGGCTCTGCTCATCAAGCAGGGTTTCAGTGATGCGTACTGGTGGACTGTAATGTTGGTTCAGACCAGCACATCTCTTTTTCCTTTTTGCAATACAATTGTACAAGTCAGTGCGTGGCTGGACAAATGAACTGGTCCTGCATCTGTTTTTAATAAAGTCATTACAGGTGCCAGCAATCTGTACAATTATACGATACATCTGCTATGTTTAAGTTTCCCTGATAGTATTACGGATGCTGAAGATTTTATGATTGAATGTTTGAAGTTATGGACCTTAAATCTTCCATAAACAGGGAATACTTAATACAGGAGTTATTCACTCAGAAATAAGTATTAGGCAATGCAAAAATAAATAAATAAAAAAGAAGCTATTTGGGTTTTGGATTTCAGGAAGAGTAGCGGAGTGAGAAATTGTATTATATTTTATTGTTTTTTATTGCCTATTTCCTCCATATTTTTTTGTTCCCCAATAATAAACAAGGTCAGGGCTAAGCAGACTATCAAATTAATACATAAAACTGTATGCTGGAAATGGAACTGTAAAATGGAAATATTTGCTCTGATTGTGAAAGAACCTGTTTCCAGATCTCACAGTTTTTGCTTTCTGTGAAACTAAACAGACATTATAAGTGTGCAAATACTGATAGGTTCCAGAAAAATTGAGGTAGAACTTTTAAGAAACTAACCGTTATTTATGACTGAGTGTTTGAAGTAATGGTTAAATTGCCAAAAAAATAAATAAATAAATACATAAATAAATAAAATAATAAATATAATAATAATAAATAATAATAATAATAATAATAATGTGTGTCAAGCACACTGTTACATTGCATGCTGGGTAATTAAAGTGGCCTCCTGGGAAGAAAATTAGGAGAATATCTCGTCTTACCTGCCTGGTCTCTGAGGGGGGACAGGATCTGCAGCGCTAGCAAGGTGCAATGTTTTTTCATTAAAATGAAGAAACTAGGTGACAAGGACTATTACTTTTATGGCTTGTGGTTTTTAAAAAAAATAATTTTTTACTTTCTTTTTTTTTCATTCACCCTTAGAACTGTTGTGATTTATCTTGGCTCCCCATCCCAGCCACAACTGTATTTCTGTGGAGCTAATTGTGCAGAAACCCAGTGGGAAGGAGTAGCATTAGGTTAACATTCATTTAAAAGAGTGGATCTGTTACTGTTAAAGAAGACAACTCTTTTTAAGAAGTAGAAAGGTAAAATGAAAAATAAGTTTCACTAAAGCAATGCCTCATCCACATTACAAGTGCATGACATTTATTTCTCCACCATTGACAGGCTGCCTTATTAGTTTCCATCTAACTGAGAGCATGCAAAAGCAGCCTGGCTTGTGGCAGCCAGAGTTTCCTTATTTGACACACGTTCTTCTTCAAGCAGAGGCCTAAACTCTTAAGGCGGAAGTGCAAGCTACGAGAAATGTTTTATTTCTGAGTAAAGGTTAATTGAGTTCCCCAAACAAAAGTTAGATTTTAAATTGTCAGGCTTTTGATTATAAGAAGATGTTAATTTAGGTATGCTGACTGTACTGTGCAATGCAAGATGAAGTCTATATTTGTGATTTCTACCTCTATTTTAAACAAGCCACAGCTAAACAAAAATCAGGGGTTCCTAACCTTTGCACTTTAAAAGGCTCATGCAGAGCTCTCACAGTGTCTTGTATGCAATCGAGCCCTGTTGCCTTTATTTGTATTTATGTTAATGTCAGTTTACTTTCAATGTCTTGCTGAGATTATTACCGTTATCTTGACATTTTTTGAGGACAAAATTGACATACTGTAGACATAATTTGTTAGTTATAATGTGCAATTCAGGATACGTTATCCCTCAGGAATTACTGTAGGATAGATGTACAGAACTCTCTGCAGGGTTTTGTAGCACATCAAATGTGCCACAGTATAGCGGGTGTCATAACATAAACTTATAGAAACAGCAAAGTGTATCTACACATTGTAATGCTATTCCAAGTTTAATTACTTGAAATATTACATTTACTAGTCATAGGGGTTTTGTTTACATACCGTTATATTGTGTCTGCACGCATATTAAATGTAGTCTTGCTGGAATAGGTTATAACTTAGGTCTTGCTATGTGGCTTTATCCAGTCATGTGCCCCAGTGCGAGTCATGTCACACACGTAATCCCACAAAGCGTCTGTCATACAGCCTGGGAGCAAACTCCTCAACTCTGCAGTGCCCGGTCTTATCCCGCTCCACCTGTCTGCATTGGCATGTAAACATGCAGCTAATTAATGGCAGGAGTGATTGGCATCCAAATGAGCAGATTTAAGTTGAACCCTAGTCAGATGTCACGTGATCTTTAACTAGTAAACAGGACAGTAGTTCCCCTGCTGTACATACAGCACACTTGCACTGTGGATTCCTTCTCTCAGGGAAATGCTCTGTATGGGACCTGCACCAAGTGCTGTCAACCCTGGCTGCTGTCCATGGTCCTGTAAGGACTCTTTTTCATTGTTACAGTTGTTTTACAGTTCAGCATCATGGACAGCAACATCTCACTCTGGGAGCCACCTCTGCCATTCAGTTTCTAATGAAACACTCGAAACGAGGCCTGTGCATTGGTTGTATTTTGAACACCGTGTGGCTACAAGCTTCAGTCTAGCCTGGGCATTACCATGCAAGGCCAGTGTGCTCCCCTTGTATACCCACAAACACGATTAAATGTGACAATCTTGTGATCATCTGCACCCACACGAAACACATAACACAAACAGTGCATGCTCCAGTGCTCGTTGTGAATATACGGTCCTTGGTGAAACAAAGTGCAGTGATGTTGATCCGGGTTTAATGCTGACCTTTGGCGACAGCTCAGGATCATGTTAGCCATCTAAATAACAACAAACAGTATTTAATAATGAAAAACAAAATAAACAGTCATGATTATCACAGCACAGTTCTCCTTTTAGTTACCAGTTTTTAACTATTCACAAAGGAACAGATCACATCACTACGTCCCCTTAAATACCTTCAACCATGACCCCTTGGTTAACTAGTGCACCCGCTCCTCCAATCCGTGGATACCAAATTGCTTCCCATCCGGGTCAATGATTTATTTCTAGATGGCCAACTTCCACCTAACCTTGGGAATGGACTGTCGGGCCATCCAGTCCAGGGTACTCTGTTCCCTTTACACAGCAACCTCGCAGGTTGGGAGGGAGATCTAACACCAAGAATCATTTGATCTCTATCTCAATGCCTAAGAAGTGTGTCTTGGTTCACTGGAAATTAGCACCAAGTGCCATTGTTGGACAGCAAGGGATATTAATTTCCAACAGAAAATAGCCTAAATATATCTGGATAGTATACTTGTTGGCTGATAGTGTATAAATACAATAATACATTAGTGTGGACAGCTGGAAAAGAGAAGAATGAAGCAGCCAAGTCACACTGCAATGTTTTATCTAAGTCCTGAAAACTGACCTTTTAAACCAGGATAGCCGATATCTGTAACAAATATTGAAGATTTATGCTCCAAACGGGACATCTTTCCCTACTACCAATACAGTTCAGTGCAGTTTGTTACAGTGAGATGCATACTTTAGCTGAATATTTGGTGTGAAATAAACTTTATTGTCACTCTGAACTGTTCCATCCCCTCCTTGTAAATGACATTTGAGGATCAACGGGCACATCTCTGGTTAAACAATCAGACTGTGTTAAATACAAGGTTGGTGGAAATTTAGAACCACTTAACAGAACAGCAAAAGATACATTGCCCTGTATGGGAAGCGAATTTGCAAGGAACCCAAATCAATTGCATCTTTGGCCTTCTGAAACCATAATCTGAAAACAATTGGAAATCTTTGAAACCTTATCAGAAGGCTAGAAAAATTATGCAAATGCCAAATAGCAGAAGAGTGGAATAAATTAATTACCCAAGTGAGGAATGAAAGACGATGCGATCTGCCATTGGCCATTATTAAATGACACAGCTAACGATTATTCTACTCCTGTGTTACTGTAGTTTAAAGAAATGTAGGACAAGGCTAGCCACTGGTCATTAGTTTGTCTCCTTAGGAGTTTGCCCTTTAAAGCTATCCTCTTGTCCTGTGAAGAACTTCTTACGCCCCTTGACAGTAACATTAAAAGTTGGCAATTTATATTTGGAAAAGCCAAGGTCAAACAATACCCAGTCTTTCTATTTTGTGCATTTTGCTCTGTGACACACACCTATATATATATATAATATATCTATATATATATATATTTAGATATATCTATATATAGAAATCATATATATATATATATATATATATATATATATGTGTGTGTGTGTGTGTGTAAACATTATATAGCAGGATCCAAAACTTGTCGTGTATGATGTCAATATTTATTTGAGTCTAATTTTAATCAAGATTTTTTAGAATTATTCTGTCATAATTAATTGTATCTGCGAATCATACATGAGATTTGAGCTGAAATCCAGACTGCTTCCAAATTTGTTATGGTTTGGGATTGGGGCTTTGGCTTTGTGCACAAGCCTAGTGGTTGGACTTCCTGCTTAAGCCTAGACTTTTCTAAAGGTGAAGTTTTTAAATAGAAACTGAGCACAGATGGATTTTCACATGTAGAAAAGTTACGATGGCACATAAAAACATATTTTACCAAGTACTGTGAGCTACCATTTTTTGAACTAAGTAGAAACTTCATAAAGAGACATGTTGTGCTGTTCATGTCATAACAGGTTTGTGTTAACAGTTACCGTGACATATAGTATAGTGCCTGGAAGCCTGTTTCGAGAAACTGCTGGCGCACACTGTGTACTTGTTTTGGGAGGTCTCTTTGCTTACTTGAATTGTATTTTTTGTTGGGTCTTGGCGGATCTCCACAGAGACCAGATTTGATTTAAGGGACAAGGGAAAAAAAAAAAAGATGACAGTGTTTTTAAGAAATTGTTGAAAAATCCTATTTGTTTTGGGAAGTCATGGGACAGCATGCAGCAGCTTTTTGTAAAGTAGCTGCCACTGTTCAGAAAGAGATATTTATTATATGGCTGGTATCTGAAGTAGCAGTTAATTCAAGGTTATTAGCAAAAAGGCATGTACTGTAATTACGAGTGCTGGAGTTTTGTTTGGTCTGGCTTTTTTACAAGGAAGTTAATTGTATCTATTATTAGTTTACAGGTTTATCTGTCTACCTACCCAACACCATGCCACACAGCTTCCTAAATTGCAAGTTTTTGCCATGCTGGGTTTCAACTACTGGGCATAGACTACTTGAAAAAGTGGTGAACATTTAAAGGACAAACCCAACTAAAAAGAAGTGTGTGCTCTTAATTATAAAAACAAAATGTAGCCAGAAATAAACATTTCAAAAAGTCATCTTTCATTTAGGAGCTTTTTAGACCCCTGTTGTGAATGTGTTCAACGGCAAGCATGACCCCACCACACAGATGTGTGCCCCCGCCGTAAGGATTAGTAGAACATCATTCTGATCATCAAGTGGGAATCTGGCACCTGGAAAGGGGCCATTGTTTAGAATGTGCAACATCAGCTGTAACAAGTGCCTAGTTTTGAACTTGGGTCCCGAGGGATATGCATATTGAATATTGCATGAGTGTGAATGTTGTTAGATGCAGCTGCTTGTGTAAATGTTCCTATTTGTCACCGATCACAAGTACATTTTATAGACATTACTGATTCTATTATAATACAGTGCAAATTAAAAAAAAATAAAAAGCATGGAAAATGTCTAATTTTAAAATGTATGTAGGGGAGGGGTGCGGGTATTTCAACAGTGATTAAGTTTAATATCCTTTTCATCAGTGTTTTAGTTGTGTTATATCATATATATATATATTATATATATATATATATATATATATTATATATATATATATATATATATATAATGGATTGCATTAAAACAATTTGTTGTTTATTAAGTTATTTTGAATTTCCAAATGTGCGAATGAACAAATGTAGAAACATTAATATTGAACCGCGTACAAGCAGTTTATAAAGAATCGCATGTTTTACTTTGCTGAATTTCACTTGATTTATTGGTTAACCTGTGTTTGCAGTTTTTTCCAGTTTTTGAAGAAAGTTTTAAGGAAAAATTAAGACTGGGAGCCCACTTTCAAACACCAGTTAAGTCGACAGTGTTACTTGATTGTGTTCAGCAGTGTTGGGGTCATTACTGATAAAAAGTAATGTATTAGTTGTTATCCATTTCTTGAGAAAAAAGTAATAATATTAGTATTACATATTAGTTAATTAAAAAAATAGCGTGCTATATTACTCGTTATATTATCCACTACA
The DNA here is from genome assembly GCF_017654505.1 of Polyodon spathula. Lineage (NCBI taxonomy): Eukaryota > Metazoa > Chordata > Actinopteri > Acipenseriformes > Polyodontidae > Polyodon > Polyodon spathula. The sequence continues at coordinate 25,838,318 of NC_054553.1, forward strand.
TTCCTTCCTTTTGCCCTGCAAAACAATTGTGACTAATCTCCATAGTCTGGTAATGCGTTTTTTAAATGTACACCAAACAAATAAACTGTAAGGCCGTGGGTTACCTTAATTCTCGGGTCAGTAGCGTAGACAACTGCAAATGAATCAGGCTGGCCGATATTATCTTGTTTCCACTCAGGGTTTATTAATCCGCGACTTCATTACAAAGGCTCAGCCATAATAGAAAACAGAGTAATCTGCCAGTATTGTGTTCTAAACTGTGTCACAGTAAATAACAATAAAATGGAAGCACAGTAACATCACTGCGCACTCCACAACATCTCCTGTACGAATTCACACTCCTCACCGCATTCTCATTAGCTAAAGAGGCTATTAATGTACAAAATAAATGAACACTGAAAAATCAAACTAAATATTGCAATTTGCTATCTTCATTATAACAGTTCACAAAACTAACACCACTTAATCATTTACTTTAATTGAGATAACCTTTCAATATATATGAATGCAGACATTAAAATAGTGACACTATCTCTAACTCGCCCATATCAGGAAACAAAAAAAAAAAAAAACAGAAATCTTGGCAAAGGCTTATGGTCACTGTTGTCTGTATTAAACTACATGAACTTTGAAGAAAAAAAAATGTTTTCAATCCGTCCTGATTTTTACTGTGTATGCAATTTGAGTTCTTCAAATCGTAGGTTAAATGTTAAGTTTAAAAATCCCAGTAATCTTTGTTGTATCGCATCAATTGTAGTATACTACAAGCATTGGGGTTATTTTCTTAATACCGGTATGTTCTTTTAATTATCAAACAGTCCAAGTGGTGCCGCTGCATAGACATTACATGTTGTGTGTATTTGTATAGTGATTTTGATATGGCACACATAAGTAAATAAGTCTTGTTGAATTTACTGCTGCTTGCTTCCGATTTTAAAGACCACATAATTTAATAATAATGTATTAATGTAGCGAGAAAACACTCGTTTTTTTCTTACGGAAAGTAACTGTAATATTATTACTCAAGTTAAAACTCTAACGCGTTATATTAACTCATTATTAAGAAATGTAATATTATTACAGTAGTAACCCCCAACTCTGGTGTTCAGTTGTACATTAATATATTGACATCTGTTTGCCTTAGCTTTGTAGACAGTCCCAGTCACAATTGTAGTGACACAAGCTTCCTAGTCTCTCTGTGCTTTTTTTTTACCATTTTGTTTCTGTTTGTGAAGCAGAAAGGCAGCTTTTGGCTCCCTTTTTTTTTTTTTTAAAGACATTTTAAAGGACAAACGTCTTAATGATGTCGATTTGGAGAATACATATTTAAGTCAGAGTATGAATAGTCTGGATTATAAGCCTAACTTTGGGAGCTACATTTTTGGGGGAATGATGTAACCCTGGTTCCTTTCAATTCGAAGACGACCAGCAATCATACTTTTGGGAAAGTATATCAAAGCCGTCGCGAGGAAGTATGAGCGAAAAGCATATGAGGGACATCTCACTACTGCCTAGTGTTGGTGGTGTGAGCGTGCAACCTCAAACGACCCTTGTGACTAATGAAGGCATAGAAGGATCCACCACAAGTCGTTAGAACATGGCATGCAGATATGTCTGATAGGTAAACTTTCAACCTAGAGGGGGATTTACCACGTCTCTAACAGATCTTGCAGAAACTGTAAAATAATTGCATTGTAGCCACCTGTCGAGATGCCTCTCGCTCTCTGTGGGAGTGTTGCAGTATCTCCTGTACCGCTGGTCTAAAAGTATGGCCAGTGGTGATAGGCGCATCCAACAAGGTAGACTTAGCCACATCCGGGACCCTCGCCTGAGAAAGCCATAGCTCTCTGCGTGCCACCACCAAGTTTGCAAGGTACCCGAGACCAAACATAGCTCTGAAGCTAGCAGTTTGGGTGCCAGCATGCCATTCAAGTAGGCCGTACAAAAGATCTTCTGTATCAGCACTTTACTTGCGCCTCGGCTGTGTAAGCCTTCTTGAGATTGACCTCTGTGATCCTGCATTGAGCTTTTTTATTTTATACCTCCGCACAGCGTGGTGAGTGGTTCGAATGTGCGTGAGGTCTACTCAACAGTAGGACCAGGTAATACCAGGCATAATGGAGGAAGCACACGGTTGGGTTTTTTTGTTTGTTTGTTTGTTTGTTTTTAACTGCAATGCAGTAACAGACACAGCCACTCACCAACAAGCTGGAGTGTAAGGGTTTTTTTTTTTTTTTTAAAGCAGTATTTCAATAGTAATCAGCAACCTCTAGGGGCAGACTAGGCCGAGCATAGCGATTGTACACACAGAGGTATCCCAGAGTCCTCCACTGCACAGCGGGTGCAGCAGAGGTGGGTCTCGCTGGAGGACAGCGTCTCTCTGATTCAATTTATTTATTTATTTTCGAAAGCTGCTAGAGGCAGAGAAAAAAGAAAACACAGGCAGCAAGCTGCGAGGTTAGTGAAAGGAAACTACAATTGCCAGGCGCTGTTGGAAATATATATATTTTTTATATTTTTAAAAGGGAGCACCATTGCCCAGCATTAGCTTAGGATTCAGCTGTTGAATCCTGATTCCAGGGAAGTGGCAAGCCGACTTCCAGCAATAATTTGCCAAGGAACTACAGAAAACTCGAAGAAAGAGCTCTTTTTTAAAAAGAGTCGATCACACAACTGGAAGAGGTTAGTTATACCTACCTTACTTACCTCGTTGTGAGAAGCAAAAGAGGGTGAGATCTCCATGCAGTGAATATTTATTACCTTGGTGAGGCGGGACCGAGGACGTCACTCCACAGAGGGGCCTATTGGCAGCTTTGATATAAAATGCTCAATGAATACCTAACCTGTGGCAGGCATATCCCAAAAGTGTCGTCTTCGAATTGAAAGAGAACCAGATGTGGTTGTCAGATCTCAGGCTTTGCCTTTGGGTCACCATCCCCAGACTGCCCTGTGAATATGTGTATGTTCGGTGCAGCGGTTTGTCTCTGAGGTTCATCCACATCTACTGTTTAAAACATGGATGAACTAGCTACGGCATAAAAGAAGAAGCATAATCCTTGCAATACCTTTCACACATGGTTCTGGGGTGGTTTTATAAACAGTATTGGTATACATCCCAACAAACACAAGAAAACAAATATGTGTTAGCTAAGTATAAATGTGTTACTATAGTAGCCAACTGTTTTTTAAAGTTAGATGGAAAGGCAAGATTGTCATAAAGAGAAAAAAATAAAGAAATGGTACTTTTTTCTTTGTATTCCCTGCACCATGCACAACTCAATCTGTAGGTAATATGCATGTTTATTTGCAGATGAAACATTCTGGAATTTCTAAAAGGCTCTGCTTTGATATTTAAATTGTTGGCCAAGCGCTTGAGGTAGAAACAGCTCACTACTACATTATGCACCCTGTGCTCTGTGTTCTAGATATTCTGCTGTCATTATGCATGGAGATTATAATATGCAGCCTGGTATATGAAAGCTTGAATTGTACCTGCAGAACCACTAAGGTTTAAGCTTGGTAACCTACAGACACACACAGGGAAAGACTTGTACAAGACAAACCAGTGGACCTTAAAGCGCAAAGCTGATCTCTTTTATGCACTAGACTTTCTTTTCTTGTTTCTTGTTTAATCCATAAGAACACATCAGCACTCAATAAGTATGTATTCTCTACCTGTCCTATTAAAAAGAAAAGAAGGGGAGGGAACAACACAGAACAATTTCCTCCAATACACGAAGCACAAATTGTTTTATTCCTGTTGTTGTATCATTTTGAGAAAGCAAATTTGAAATTCATATTGTGTTTTTTTTATATAGTAATATAATTTAATCAAGTTTACAGAAAGAAAAAAAAAACTGCAGAGGTAATCCAGTGATGTGTGTGTGTGTGTTTTTTTTTTCCCCTACCAATTTTAATTTCTGATTAATTTTCATTGCTATCACGCCACAGTCATTGAGGTGCTCCCTTGACATCCAATTCTTTTTCTAATCTAGTTAACCCATTTACCCCTCTCAGATCCACTTTATGTGTCTGTGTCAGAGTGGCACAGCAGGTTTTTAGCCTTAGACTTCCACAAACAAGCAGGGTTGTGCTGACCAAACAGTGATTCCTTTCTAAATTATATAAGCATATGTAATCAAAGTATAGTACTTTTTTTTTTTTTTTTTCCTGCTGGGCAGTAATAAGCCATTGACCAAATTTCATTTGTTGGTTATCTCCAAAGGGTGTAGAAACCTGTGCTCAGGCATAGGTTCAGTCTCCTAAACTCTTGTGGAGCCTATCTTCTCTAACCCATGTATTTGGCAATATATGTTATATGTCACCAAAGCCAGACCATGCTTGACAAATTTTCAAGCCATTGTTATACTATAAGCGACCAAGAACTAGACGTTGTCATCAGTGACTTGATGGTTAACTAGAGGTCTGGTGAGAGGGGAGAACAGTCATTGTAAATTATTGAGAACACCAGAACTAGAATTTTAGGCAGTGTAAACAAAGACTTTGATTGGAGCTTACCTGTCATTTATTGAAAAAGTCTAGAAACATTTTGGTGTTAAATATAGTTAAATATAAAAATCATAGTTTGTTCGGTATTTGTTGGTTGCGGTTTGTCATAAAGACATTGGTAAATATCACAGAAAAAGTAAATGGGGCAGGGTTTTAGAAGGAAGGTCTGGCATCACCATCCGAAGCAAAGAAAAAGCTGAAAAAAATGTAAGGTTACAGTGCAGGCAATGGGGACTATCACTGTGCGTCTTGCTCTTCAAATGACACGACAGTGCAGATTGTACAAATGGAAGCAGTTAACTGTTTTAGCTCTCTCAGCATCAGCGTGGGCTGTGTTTAGAAGTGAAAGGGCCTCTTCTGATTACCTGGCCTGACCCTCTGATCGACTAGTCTGACTAGAGGGACTGTCAGTCACCCGAAGCGTTTGAAACCCTCCCAGATAAACATACAGTTACATACCTATCTGTTAGTAAATGTAGTGTAGTCACAGGAATGTCACTGTTTCACAACTAAAAAAAAGCAAACAAAAAAAAAAACATCTTTACCAAGTACCAAACTTTGAAAAACTGCTCTTCTGCAAATTTTAGATGATTATATTTTAATGATTAGTTGACCAGCTGGCTCTCATGGAATAAGACCTTCTTCTCACAGGCACTTTATATGTCCAACCAAGAACTGCACACAAGAAAAGCAATTGTATACTGGCACATCAACTCGCTCAACAACAGAGCAGTCAATTAAAGAAGAGCTGTTACAGGCACCCATTAAAGCTGTGCAAAAAAGAGTATTGGCTTTTAAAAGGGGGGCTGTAATGCAGTGTTTACACTTTTCTATCCTTGTAATGTCTCTTCTAGTCGAATTACAGTGTGTTCTAATACTTTAAAGGATGGCTCTTGTGTACAATATCTGTTTTAGATCTCTGGCTATCATTTATCATCCTCCAGTACCTGCAACAAAGAGTTGTGAATCCCACTGAATATGCATTGATTTTATTGATGCACCATTTTTTAAACAAACCTTTTAGTCTGATTCAGTTTGTCAATGTTTTATTTTCTGCCTGTTTGTCTTTCACAAAGACAGGCCCACAGCTGACGTATAGGTATGGTATCTCATAGAAAAGATATTTTATGAATATTAAAGACTTATCCAGTGAAGGGGTTATTTTCATAGCAGAATAGCAGTGTCGATAGGGTTTTGGGACACCAGCCAACCAAGTGCCTCTTACTATGAGCCTTCTGTCAAAGTATGTCTTGCCATTTACAGTGCATGGCAAACTAATCACCAGTGTGAGGCACAGTCCATTTTGCTGCAGTTGACCTGGCCTGGCATGACAAAAGAAAACATACTGTAAATAAATACCAGAGGAGGTTTAATGTTAAGAAGGAAAAAAAAAAGGACAATGTGGTTATTCAGCACTTTAGTCTTTCAGTTTACGTTTCCACTTTTTTCCAATAAAGTTCCTGCCAGTGTGAGGATTGGAAAATAGAAATGTAGGCTGACAACTCAAGAGAGCTCAATGTTTTATTCACAAACAGCAAATAATAACTTTCATACAGGGAATGGTGGGGGTTTGTGGGGGCATCCACCTATAAATAAAACAGCAGTATTGATGAATATTACAGCAAATAGAAAGTGATAAAGCAGGGAGCTGAAACCCAAGTCCATGCAGTGCGATTAGGAAAGTGCATTGTTTTCGTTAAACCTAATACCCCTTGACAGAGCTCCTTCAGCCTGTGAATTGGGGAAGGCGAGGAACTGAACATTTATTTTGTTTCTTGCTTTCTGTATCTATAGGGGAAAGGCAGAGAAAAAAAACAGAACAATCTTATTTCAGAGAGAGGCATAACAAATGTCCTTTCTGTCTAGTTAACTAAATTCCCTGTTATACAATATTTGTTAGTCTTACACTGCTGTGTTTTATATTATGCATTTTTAAACAGGATTACGTGTATAAACACAATAATGCTTGTTTTGAAGCATAAATGCATTCATTACAAATTACCATTACATTACTCATGAGTAAGAATAGACCAGGAGCCTTTTAAATGAGCAAGGTTCTCATTCTGTCTCTGATTTGAATGAACATTAGTTCTTGTTTTATATTTCATCTGACTTAGTGTCTATTTATTTGTATTTTTTGCACCAGCCAATATTGACAACACCATATTAAGCGCTATCTTTCATTCAAGCACAGAAGAAAAAGCTTTTTATATTTTACATATGGACTGTATAATTCTATAGTGCTGTTGGGTTTTTGTCAATATTGTAGTCATGTTTTGCCTTGTCTGGATTCATCTCTGCCTAAGAGTGAAAAAAAAATGCATATAATTCAAATCTGGCTGCTGTTGAAGTTGAGTAAAAGTCCACTGCTAATATGTATATAAATCACAGTTTTAATGAAGTGTGAACCCTTGAAGTACAAAGAAATAAAACTGAGAGGCCAGTTAACTGTATTCATGTTAGTTTTTATTTCATAGTTTTGGATAGTTTCCATTTGGATTCTGTTGTTCATTTGTTCATACAAATTGCCTCCTGGTTCTAACGAAATGTCCTGTCTAAATATATGTTTCTATTTTAATAGTTGTGGCAAAGTTGTTAGCAGTGTGCAGGTGTAGGTGATCAATAAACAAACAGACAATTGTAATCCAGGTGCAGTGTTGTTTAATGTTTTTTAAATCCAATGGCCTGGTGACAAACAGCAGTGAACAATAAACAGTGTCAGTGAGAAACAATACAGCAGCTTGTATTGCTTATTTATAATCTGCGGGTTAGCCCCGAAATATTAACAGTTTTAACAATAACCGTTTTATTTCATCCACACATTCACAAACATCCGTCCACAGAGCATGCTCTAGTGCTCATAGTGAAAATACAGTTCGGTGGTGATACAAAGTGCAGTGATGTCCAGGTTTGTGCTGGCCTTTAGCGACAGCGCCTGGATGGTGTTTAGTTGTCTAAATATTAACAAAGAAGCATAATTTAGCAATGACAATAAACAAAACAAACACTCATGGTATCTCCTATCAGTTACATTAATTAACCATTTACAAAGGAACAGATCAGATCACTACATCCCCTTAAAATCGTCAACCATCCGCGGATGCTACGCCGTTTCCCGTCTGGGTCATTGATTTAGTGAACCGTAGCTCTGTCCTCTTTCTAGCTGGCCGACTTCCACCTAACCCTGGGTATGAATTGTCAGGCCAACCAGTCTAGGGTACTCTGTTCCCTTTACGCAGCTGCCTCGCAGGTTGGGAGGAAGATCTAACACCAAGAATCATTCGATCTTGTCAAAATATTATAATAACATTCCAAGGGATTCAGAGGAAGTATACAAAAATAGAAATGGGAACTTTCCAACTTCCCTAGTTTTGAAGTGCATTCATTCAAGATTGTTTTTATATATTCAAAGTAAATGCCCAGAGGATGTCTTTGACATGTAAGCAAGGGATTTGCTAATTAGCTTGAAGGCATGCTTAATGAAGTCATTCATAATTTATCAAAAAAATAAATAAAATCTTAATTGGCTTGCTGAACAAAAATGCAAAAAAGAATCTAGTTTGAATCAAATCATTTTGTGAAATGAGTAGTTTTTTCTATGTATTTATTCTAAAAGGAATATCGCATTTCATCTAGTAGAAGAAGTTCTATTTAAATACATTTTCGTTGCCTCACATTAAATAGCTCTTGTTAAAATGTTTTACAACCTAGCAATTCCTACAGTACCCTACTCTCTCATAGCTCTATACTTCACTGCATCAGAGCAGCCTCAGTCTAGTCCAGACACTCTGTGTTTGAGGGGTGAAAGGATTCCTGGTGCTAACCGTCCTCCTTTGATTGACGGCCTATTTAAGGCAGTGACAGTGATCTGACCAATTTAATTTACACCGATTGCATTCCTTCACTCCCTGCTCAAGCCTCCCTGTGACGTGTCTTTGCAATTTTTCTTCTACGCCCTATGCATGGCACTGGTGATGGACATGATCGCATCAAATTGCACAGGGTACAGTAACTCAACGTTATGTTTTTTTTAGATACCCATTTACCTTTTACCCTACAGCTGCCCCCCCCGCCCATCTCCCTCCTTACCTCAATAAAAATGGGAATGAAAAAAGAAAACAGCTTTATCGATTTATCTGCAACGTACACGCAGCGGATACAAGCCCTGCTTGCATCAGCCTTTTTGTTTTCTATAAGGGACAGAACGATAGATTGAGCGCGTCTGAAACCAACCCAAAGCCGTATAAATTTAGCAGTGGCTCGTTTGGTCTCGAACAGTGTGTCGATGGGGACCTCAGCTTAAATGATACAATTAGTGAATCTGGTTAGCACACCAAGGAGTTAGAAAGATGGAATGTACTGCTTTATTGAAACAGGCTTCCTAACTTGGCTTATATGAAGGTTTTAAGGAAAGCCAAGTTGAATCTCATTCCCACTAGTTCTTTTCCTGCCAGATCTATTGCTTCTTTAGTTTCACTCGACTATATATACTGTGCTCGGTGCTGGGTTAGCCTTGCGTACAGCATCAGTTTACATTTCTCAGCTATTCTTAATGAGTTTACCATCAAAATATAGTTGAACTGCAAGAAACAACAGCTTGAACTAACTATTTATTTCAGTACAATTCAGTACTGGATCTTTATCTTTATCTTCTTATTTAGTATTTCCCAAGACTAGATGATAAAACCTTTTAATATTTAGTTGGAACAGAGGCATGTCAAGAACTACTAGAACATGTCAGCTTATGTACAACTTGGTAAACCTCTAAATAGAAAAGGTAACGTGTGGTGCAGTAGCTAAGTGTTTTAGTTTTCTTGACTGGTTTTCTAAGGTAATTTTAAGGTAATGACAGGCCATTTCAGTGTAAAAACATGATGTTTCCAAAATCACAAAGGAAATTAATCAATCTTCTGGAAAAGTAATTGAGGGGTGGGGTGGGGGGGGGGGGGAGTAGTCAGCATTTTTATTTTGGTCTAGTGCTCTTTCTTTGCAAACTGGCCATGTCCCATTGCACTTTACTGTATTACTGCATTGTATATGTTATAGATGTGCTTGTTTGTGTATCTCAGTCCATTACAGGTGATGAATCACTGTGCATTATGGTTGTAGTTAATCCAGTTTCTGTTAAAATAGTGGCTTGCTATTGGTGACATGCATACTGGACTTCACTTGCAGTAGTATTAGTTATAAAATAAATTAAACAAATGACTGCACTTTATATTGAAGGCTTGGGATTTATTATACTGCATTTAGGTAACCCTTTAAATAATTTGTATGTTTTCTACTGTACCTTTTCCCGGACAAGTATTCTGGAATCTTCATTTTTATTTTAATTTAAAGAAATTGTCATGTTTTATTCTTGGGGATAGTGTCTAACACAGAAAAGACAAGTGTTTCAGCAGTAGGTTTTGCTTAAGCCAAGTTTTGTTTCCAGAAACATAAAAAAACAACAACAAAAAAAAAACATGCTTTTAGTTTGAGTAACCCTTGTCCAATCAGGAGAGATTTTGAGATCATTGACAAGATGGCAATTTTGGACAGATGATAAAATCAATAACTGTATTAATATGTAGGCAGACAGACCATGTCAGTATAACATACTGTAACAGTGGCACCACTCAATGTAGTATAAATGACTATATATCAGGAATGAGAATGCGTCGCTTGAAATGTTTCCCAAAAATGTTTTCTGAAAAATAATTACAAAAATTTATGACACATTTGATCATGTCACATGACTTAGCCCCTTAACAAATCTCCTAATGTGTTTATATCATTAACAGTTTAAGTGAACATCAGACTTTCTGAGACCACTGACTATTTTGATAACAAGTGTTTTTTTTGTTTGTTTTTTTGCTTTATCCCAAAAGCTCTGTTCTTTTCCAATTTTTTTTTTTTTTTAAATACTGTTGTTTGTACCTTGAATTCTAAACAAGCATGAAGTAATTATGTCTGCACAATGGGGAGTTAGGATTATTTGCCAGGAAGCAGAATACTTGCAAGCTTTGCACATTTCTGAAGATCCTATTTAAAAATAATCTGCCCAGCATCTTCAGGTAAAATATGCTGCATAAATGAGGCTTCAGTTTATGGATCATTCGGCAGAACCTCAGGTTTTGAAGTGTGGCACTGCAGATGCTTTTAAAGTCACACGTTCTACAGCTACAGTCATAAGGTGTTACTGTACAAGAGAGTCTGATTGGGGGTTGTTGCCATGCCAAGACAGGCAGTGATTGTCCAAAGAAAGACACATCTGGAATACATGAAGCTATTAGAGGCATGATCAAAATTTTGTTCTCCATTGTTACCTGTTGGGAATATTTTGTTTTAATGTAGTGCAGTACAGCATCAGGTAAGCATTTAAATAAAATGAAATAAATTGTTACTTCTCAGTGTTGTTTCAGCAACTTAGAAAGCACAAAGTGTCTCAAACCACATACAGTACATATATGTGTTATGTTATAAACTTTTTAAAAGGCCAAAAAAAAAATTTAAATTTAATTTAAATTTTAAAACTCGGATACATTTGGAGGGCCTAAAACATGTGTAAAATGCAGTGGGCTTATCTGCTCTTTTTAGGGTATTAGACAAACTGTTGTTATAACGCTTATAAAAGTTGACCACTGTATTTTTATACTTTTCCCATGCTTTTACACTGGCTTGCCATGTTTTTTTTATTATTTATTTTTTGTATGTTTTACTATACATCTCTGCCCTTTACAATAGTTACCTACAATATGCATAAGCTTTATTACACTTTTCTCTGCTTGCTCTATAGGAAACTTTTATACAGGACAGTACATGCAGTAGCAAGTCCTTTGAAAGTAAATGGCAACGGACCTTCTGTGAAAAGCCAGTAATAATACAGGATAATCATCTTTACATTTCTCTTGATTATGTTTGGAGGGTTTGTCAGGATGACACACTATGGACCGACCAGGGAAAGAGGTAACATGGCCATGAAAGGAATGACCACGGATAGTCGTTCTTCAAGTAATCTGAAAACAGCGGCTGGTTTTAAACTCTCCAGCTGGCTACTAGTTAGGAGGGCATCCACAGACATTGCTTAATCCTGCAAGTGGGAAGTGTGTGTTGATGGGGAGGTGAGAGACTAAACAGTTTAACATTTATTTTGCTCTGCCATTTAGAGATCAACACTTTACCAACAGTCATTTACGTATATAACATATTTTTTTTAACGTTTTATAGGATACTGTATATTGTCTTTCTGTGTCACAGGTAATCTTAATAATTTTACTCTCATAGACATAAACAGAGCGTGTTAATCATATTCATTTCACCCGCGTGGCACACCTTGTTCAAAAACAGATCTGTAATAAAAAATACAAATACTATTTGACTTACTGTAGCAGGCCCGATGTGTCAATAACTGTCAGCATTATATTGATTGACACGTGGCAGAGGCATGTAAATTTGTTTAATGCTGGGAGCCGTGTACACTTTTACTGCTGGATCTGTTCCCTACTTGATGAGAGAATCTCTACCGAGGGTACTATGTTACAGTAATGGACAGTCTTTTAGCTTTCTAGCCATAATCATAAATTTATCGTCTCATAGTGCAGATGGTCCATAACCATGCATCATGATCAAGCCCCGCATTGGACAGACCCCAAGACGTTTTTTTTTTTTTTTTTTTCGCATTTTCTTTCATCGTGGTTACAATTTTCTGTAAACTAAACAGATATGCCATACCTGCTGAAATGTGTTTCCACTCTGAACACTCTAAGCAATTTGGCAGTAATAAAACCGAAAGAAAAGTGATGGATGAACTTCTGTTATATAAAAAAAAAAGGATTATGTAATCCTTTGACTGCACTTTCTGCCATATTTTTAAAAATATATAACAAAAATCAGTCAGTAAAGATCAGGCCGAAAGTGTTTGTTCCAGAGAATTGATAAACAGGTAATGATAACTGATTTGTTGTCTCTCTGTATATCTGTGTTCACAGCTATTTATTGCGTTTGGTAGCAGTTTTGATGAATTTTTCTGCAACATCTCAGCTTTAGTTGACATTGTGTGAATTTCGAAAACTGTTTAGACTCACCTTTCACTAAGGTAATGCATTTTCCTCCTCTCTCTTCTCCAAATCGCCATTGCCACTTATTTTTACTAAACTGAAAAAACATCAATTATAATTCTACAATAATAGTAATAAAAACTAGTTTTGAAGGTGGGGACAGTTACCAGTATGAGACCAAACACATTTGTATTTATACTACACAATAGTATTAGTACCAGGGTTACCTAGACTGCTACGCTTGCTGTTAAATGTTAACAGAGATTGATTCATTCTAACAAACATTGTGGAGTCTTATAAAACAGATGGATAACAAACAGCCCCCTGTAGGATGTTTTAGAATAGCAGATCATGTTGAATGACCTGTGTAAAGTTAACTAACAGTAACTCATGGCAGCAGTGACACCATTTTTGGGGATCCACCTGAGAATATCGCTGGACCGCAAGTAGTTCTCTGACTACAGGTTGGGAATCTCTTACCTAAGGCAATGAATATGAGCTGAATATATCAGAATTAATTACAGAGTTAATCACTGAGATAAACACATATTAAACTAACATATTATGAGTATAGCAGGGGTGGCCAAAGTTGGCCCTTCCAGTCCTGGTCTTTGTTCTAACCTGATTTCATAATTGTTTAATTGAATCAATTAAACCTCTGTCCAGATCCTGAAATAGTGTATTGTTTAATTTTACCTGTTAACCCTAGAGTGAAATAGCCCTCCAGACTGTAACTGAAAACAACAGGAGTAAATTGCCTGATCTATTCTCCTAATATACAATGGTGGTGTTCCAGTTTGTTCTGACCGTGTTTGCTGTATTGAATACCAGACACCTACTTACATCTGCATGGTCTCACTCTCTCAAGAGGCATCCTACGATCAGAAATGGAGACACAAACCTCACCGCCACGCCAGAGTGCTCCTGTAAAGCCAACCCGGCAATTATAGGAGGTGTCAGGCAACAGGATTCCCGGGCTGCGTGTTGCTTTGGAAATCGCTACCGACACCTAGAGTCCTAAGATTTACGTTCCGCAATCAGTCAAAAAAGCTTTTTTTTTTTTTTTTTTTTTTTTCAAAACATTATTTTTCACGGTCAGTTTCATTTAAGACTGGGATTTCTGGGGATTTGTCTGTATTTTCTGAGTATACGCTTTTGTATGTATTATTTATTATGTCTTTTAGTTGCACCCATATGGTGGTTGTCGAATCTTACTTTAGACTTGTTAGTTTTTTCTGGCTTCAAAGTAAGATTTAGTAGACGTGGTTATGAAAACTCAGATCTTCTAACAATGTATATGCATCTCTCGCTAGTGTATATATGCTTGTAAAAGTACAGTATGTTAACGACACAGTTTTAATGATTTTAAAAGCTGGTGGTATTTAGCTATGCCCGTATATTCTATATTTTAATAACATTTGCAAGCACATCTCAGTACTGGATTAACACACCCTGCAATTCAATATGGGCCCTAAAGAGTGTCTGACCCTTGTGCTGAATTGTAGTGTTAATGAGTTGTGTGATGTAGACAGATAATCATGCATTCAGACCTAGAGGTCAAAGACATAAAACACTAGTGAATTAAAATCCTTTGCTACCTTGCCCTTTGAGTTTATAATAATTGGAACATGTGTATGGATATGGATATTGCATGCTAAGATTACTTAATTACATATTTTTTAAAGTCTTTATTGTCGGGGGGAGGGGGGGGCACACCACAACTATATTCATAACTGCTTGTTGCTTCCACTTTGTTCCAGTTTATACTAATATAATTATAAGAATACATTTGCGAGTTTTATAGCATTGCCACCAGGGCTCAGAGCTGTTGTTTTAATCACCCAGGCATTTTAATGGCCCGTCAGGATAATGAAATATGATTAAAGGCTACCTGATCCAAAATAAACATCAATTCCCATCAGAAAAAAACAGAAGGGTTCCATGATTGCAAATTATTACTTACGAGTAAAACTTTTTTTTTTTTTTTTTTTTGAAATACAACTATTATAATAATGAATGAGAGAATTAATTTTCACATTATGAAGTAAAAACAACAGGGGGTCATTATATACGAACAGTGGTGGAGTTTAAAGGTAGGAAGTAATGAAGTCAGTTTTATTAACCATATTTCCAGTCACAAGGAAATGTTAATGTTTTTGTATGGAGGGCATGAAGGAATGTTAGGAGTTAGCAGTATCACACTGAAATATAAAGCCTCGATGACTGTATGCAGTACTACTTTCTCCTATGTTTTAGTCCGTACACCCACATGTATCAGGTAGCTGGCCATTAGGTTTGTTTAAATATCACATTGTGAGCAAAGTAGGCTTGCAGCAGTTGGGGGTTATTCATATAAAACCTTCCATCTCAATGCATACTCTATCTCTGGAAGAAAAACAGCTTTTTTATAATGTAAAAACTATTTTTAGAACTGCTACTGTTGCAAGTTAAGCGAAAGCTATAGCTTATACAGTACGTGTTCTCAAAATGTAATTGTTTTCACTGGCTAATACACTGTAAGTTAAATGTGACACATTGGGACTCTTAATAATTAGAGTAACTGCATACATTGGCAGAGTACCTCAGCCTTGTTATCGATCTACTTCATTCATAAAAGCATTTGCCTAAATTAATGTTATTGCTTGCAATTTGTCTTATTCTGGCTTGTGTGCTTTCATAGAGAAATTTTGCCAGCTACTGATACACTTTCTATTTTGGGCTGGCCTTTCTCTAAATCTTCCCCAGTTCTTCATGTGTATGCCCAGTTCATATCGTTCACCACGCAGGCTAAATTGTGCTACATGATATAGGTGGAAAATGCTTATAGTGATATAATATTTATTGGAATTCTCTTCGATTTTTAATAACAGGCCCTATTCACAAAGATTTAACATATAAGTAATCTTAAGAAAATGTTGATATAGATTCATAAACCAATTCTAGACTGTTGAAGGTTTCTCTAATCACAGTTCAGTAAATATTAAACTATATTTTACGCATAAAACATACTTCAAATATAGAATAGAGCCCAGTGTGTGCTGGTTTTAGGAAAACCAAGAGCCTTTGCACTGTAAAACTACCTAAATAATTCATTTTAAAAAAGTTACAGGATTTAACTAAACTATTATGCAAATGAGGAAGCAGCTATCTGGAATTTATCTAACTTTTTTTTTTGGTTGAACTTTGTTTACAGGTATTCATTCCTTTTCAGTGAAGTGTTATGTTAGGTGGTGTCCAGCAGGTGGCGTTGTTGTATATAACCTAAAGTTTTATAAATATGTCTGTAACGCAAATGAGTCAAGACTGGCTTAGCATATCTTTTATATGTTTACCATTTTATGGTACTATACAAATAATCTATATTTTGTAACATCCTTGCACAAATGGTAAACAGGCACTGTAAACCATCAAACTGTGAATGCACCAGCTGCTACCATCTCCTCTGTGCAGTGAGGCATAGTCATGAGAAAAACAGGATCTTGTACCAGCTTAGGATGGCTGAGGCTCAGACAGAGTTGTGGAATTGTATTATAGTGGATTTATCTGTTTATCAGTTACACTTCAGCACATATAGCATCAACCTTTCAGCAATAGACACGGTATGGAATAAAGATTTTCATCTGTGTTTTTTTGTGTGTCCTTTGTGTGTTTTTTATGAGCCATGGATAACTGTTGTATGTCAAATATTACCTAATTAAAAGTCACCTTACAGCATAGAAGCATGTACGATATTATTATAAACTGAATATACTGATCCATCACTAAGATGTTCACCCAGAAAGACTATAACATTGAACGTGATTGTTGGCAGTTTTAATTAATTTAGTGAGAATTAGGCACAATTTAGTCAGCATTGTGTTTTGGGATTTAACTATGCCACTAGGATTAACTTCCCTGCTCATATTCAGAATCATGTCAAGAGCTTACAGTAGTCATGCCTGCTTCAGTTGGGAGTATTTTGTGTTTTCTTTTATTCTGCTCTTCATCATCCTGCTGCAGGTCTGTGGCGTGGCAGCTGGACTGAGTTCAGGTAGGAAGAGAGCGCCTTTTCTCCATGAGCACTCAGTGCTTGTCAGCTGTAACAGTTAACTCCGAACAGCAATGTGTTTAATAAACCTTCCCAAAGCGACTCTGTCCTGGCAAAGCTGCCTATCTCACTAGCCTGTGAAATAGAGTCCACCTCAGAGAATTGATGTGCTCCCCACATCACTCCCTCCTGTCCAACACACAACACCCAACACACCAAGCAGCATTTTCTCGGAGTGTGTCTGACTCTTGATCTTTCAGCTTTCCCTTTGATATTTTTGTACTTTATTTTGCCTGGTTTACTCCATTTTCTACTGTCTCTCTTTACTCTGTGTCTCTCAACCCCCTTGCCCCAATGTTTTCTCACCATTGTACAAAAACTGTCAAGCTGAATTAACCGGTTGCCAAAGGTAATGCACATTAGTGGCTGCTTAAGACAGATGGCTTCTCAATTAGGGTGACCAGATGTCCCAATAAAATCAGGATCATCCCGATGGAGGGGCTTTGTCCTGCGTCCCGATCAAGGAACTGTTGGGACGCCATTTGTCCGAATTTTTAGAGTAAATGTTGGAAACCCAGGCGTAAAATGTAAAAGTTTTATTTTCTTTTAGGAAATTTTGTACATGTGGCTGCTGTGCTGCCTCGCGGTGCAACAGCATACTCTACTGGTTTAGGGCGCGTTGTTTGAGTGAGTTGTTTGCATTGCATCTATGTGGCTATCCAATCACGTTAACCAGCAGTCATATGATGTGGTTTGGCCATTTTTTTTTTTGGTGCGTGCGTCTGTGCGTCTGGTTTTACTGGCAAAGTGTCATGATGGCTGGTGTTGTTGACAAGCCTGTCACTAAAAAGCAAAAAAGACTGAACGCAGTGGGGAAAAAAATTGATTCAATCATATGCCCATGGCTAAATCATCCAATTAAGATTAGGATTATTATTAAGATTTCACTGACATTTCACAGACCTGTTTCAACATTAAATAAATGTAATATTTCAGAGCACTATAAAAGCCTAAAAATAGTGGTAGTTTAAAAAAATAAATAAATAGTGGTAATAGTGCTTCCTTACTAAAACAGAGTGCTGTCATTTGTTAAAAGGCAGACATGCAGCATCTCCCAACAGCTGCTGACAACATTTTCTGTCCGGTGTGAATTTGAACATACATTGAGGCTGCACGTCTGCATCCACTGAATTGGTTTGAAGTGTAAGGCAAAGCTTTGCCAAGTTATACAGGTGTATTAGATACAGTCCCAAAAGTCGATTACCCAAAGGTATCTGGCATTCTTTAATAAAGTCCATATATGCAGCACGCTTGTTGTCATATTATTTGTCCCATGCGGTAATTTATTTGATCAGTACAGAGTCAAAACAAAGAAAACATGACCATTCGGGAATAAAATTCTAACTGCGTTTAAAAAGTAAACAACAGGTTGTTTGAACCGAGGCAGCTGTGCTTGATTCTACCTGTAGTGCTGATTTAACTTGGCTACAACCAGCCCAGGAATACTTTTTTGTCTGCTGACTTTCCGGTTTGTTTTCTGAAAGCTGTTGTTTGCTTTGGAGTATTTTTTTTAGAATTATATTTCTCTAAGTTTTTGTCAAATAAAAAAAGCCGATCTACAGAAGAAAGTTAGTTTGTGTCGCTTGCGTTGTGCTGTAGTTCACAAGGTGTCTTTCCTCCCCTCAACAACTGAAACTGTCCCGATTTTTCACTCTTGCTATCTGGTCACCCTATTCTCAGTTAAGGAGTGTCTGTCGTTCGCTTTTGACTTTTATAAAATTTTCACTTCTAGCATATATACATAGGGATTTTTCTTCCATAATTTAAATGCTTAATCATAAAACTGAGTAAAACATTTGGACGAGTACCTTTGCAATGGCTCTTGAGTGCCTCTTAAACTACTAAAAAAGGCCCTTTTTCCACACGTACTTGCTGAATCATGAATCAACTGGGGCATTGCTACCAAAGGAATATTACACCTACTGTCTGTCTAGTAAATCTCTAGTTAAATGAAAGCCCTTCTAAACCATTGCTGAAACTAAAAAGGCAGAAACATTTCTGTGTGCTTGATTACCATGGACAACATCATGCCTGAAAGGGTGGACATTTTATCATTTTTGCGATCCTGTTCTTTACGTCTGTGAACCTGAGTGAAGATCACACAGGGAGATGTCTTTCTGAAAGTGATTCATGTCTGTCGGTGCTGGTAATATCTTTGCACTGATTGACCTATTTCTGTTGAGGAGATTGTGAGTAATAACTCAAGGGCTGGAGTGGGCCGATGGGGGCTCTCAGAGTGACACGTTGCTGTTTTTGTTGTTCATTTTAATAGATGCAGATCACAGCGCTGCAGGGCTTATTTTAAGAAAACAAATGTGAATTTTTCATTCAGGATTGCTTTAGATTTTTTTTTTTTTTTCTCAAAGTTGCTGCTATTTGAGTTGGGTTAGTTGAGTGGATGAATTTCACACTTCACTTATCCAAGTTGTTTGCAGAGGAAAAGGTACATTCAAGGCATTCTGTTCCTGAATTCTCAGCTAGATTGTATGTTGTAGCTGGGGACTAATTAATTAATATTAATTAATATCAATATACTTTATAATTAAGATGAATTAATATTAATATACTTTATACAGTAGTTGTTGATTGCAGACAAACCTCTTAGGGTTAAGGTGTGTTTAACAGCCCTCTAGTTAATGGGTGGCTGTTGATTGGACGTCTTTTTGTATAAGTTAATATGCACAATTGTCCATCTCTTACTATAAGAGTGTCTTACCCAATACTTTGGGTGTGCAAAGGACTGCAAAGTGAAGCTGAACGGTTCTGTCCCCCTTACACCATAACAGACGGGGTCATCTGTACACATTAACTTATAATAAATCTCATTCTTAGTATAAATACATAGTTAATGCTGTTATCCATGTATTTAGAATGTTTGTCAGGTGGTAATCTACTGTGCACAAGATGACACTTATGTCTCAATAAGATGTGCTAGAATTGTCTGAAATCTGCTGGTTTGAAAATGGCTTTGCGGTTTTTAATTTTGTTAAAAAATCTGCAAGGTAAAGTTTCATGTCCTATAGTATAGGAAGTGAGAAAACGATAGCCCATACAGTACTATACATATTTCCTAACTGGCAGTGTATGTATGCAGTCTGATTGGTTGATTTTCTGGACCCACACCCTTAAAGTAGCAAGGATGCAGTGCAAGACCGAAAACTACAGGCTTATCCCTACTCTCTGCCTGCACTTAAAACACAAAGCTGCCAGTTATTAACCTTTGTATCATGCAAAACCCAAGTAAACATCAAGCAAACTTTATTTATTTATGTATTTGTTTATTTTAAATGACATGTTTTATTGGGACCAGGCAGTGGTCAGGCTAATGCTGTTAATAGTCTTCTGGATTGTAGACACTGTACTGCTTTTCTTTATTTCCACGTGTTATAGTTTTGCCGTAGCTCAGAATTAAAAGTTTGGAGTTCGGAGCCCTTTCTAAAGACATGATTTTTATAGAGTGTGACTGCGTTTGAAATGCAATAGAAAATGATTTAACATTTAAATTACTTCTACTTTTTGTACTGTTAAGGATACTGTCTCTCTTTCTCTAACACTCAACTCTCCCCCTATTTTCTGATTTTTTCTTTCATTCGCTCTCTCTCCATGGGTGTTGTTTCATACCATTGAATATAACTACGAAGGAAGTCCCAGATGTCTTTTGGTTGAAAATTGTTCATAACTCCTTGCTGAAGACTCTTTTACACAAAAAAACCTGCATGGATGCCAGCCCCCACATCACAGTGTTTGCTCTCCATGTCCATGGCTGAGTGGTAGAATCGAGTAATTCCCAACCGCTGGTAATAGTGTTTAATGGAGGATTATCAAAGTACATGGGCCTACACACATAATCCCAGGGCCTGCTAGTAAAATTAACCCTTCAATCTCCGACTGGCAGTGTGAACTTACCTTTGCATCATATTGCATTGGCGATGATTGTATGTCTGTGCTTTAATGATCCCTATTGAAACTACAGTAAGTTGTGAGCTTTGCCTTCTGGCTCATGGCTAACCTACTAAACATATTTTTGAACTGTTACAAAATAAAACTATGTTCAAGTTAACGTTTTGGAGTGTAATTTTAGGCAATATTGCATTGTGTCGTTTGCAATAGATTTAAAAATATAACATGCAAAATCATCTATGGCAATGTGTTTTTCTTTTGAATCCGTTAGAATGCAGGACCTTTTCCCAACCAATTCAATTATTTAATTCAACTACTAGGTTTAATAAAAAATACAGACCTTTTTGGTCTAGATTGTTCCATTAATTAATAAAGGAGGTGTTTGGAGGGAGATTATGGGCTGCACTGGATTGAAGAAAAGAGTACCTTTGATATACAGAGGTCGCCCCAATATCTTTCTGATCCAGTTTGCCCCTTGGCTGAGCTGATATAGAGCATTCTGACCCTAGGTGAAGCTTTCCACTTCAGAGAACTGTACAGTACTTATGGAAATTCGATACCACAAAAGGCACTATAACAAATCTATATTGGAGTCCACTGGATTATGTTGTATGTGTGTTATTTAAGAGGTGGATACGACATTCCTTTTCAAAATGAAAGAAAGAGGAGAGTAAATAAAAGTAGCTAATTTTCTTCTTGTATGAAGTAGTGTACATTTTATGTATGTGATATTTCCATTCCATGCATTGTCAGAACTAATCCTTTCCAGTGTTTTACAACATTCACAGCCAGAGCAGCACGCTAAGTAATTGTATTCAGGTGGTTTAATAGCAGTGGCAGACACCATTTCCAAGCCTTTTTGTGGCTAAAAGTCTGTTTGAATTAAAATGTCAAATATCAAGACCGACATGCCATGTTCACAAAGCATTTACCCAAGGGTTAAGTTTACACCATACAAAACTTATAGCTTCCACATCCAGCGCTAAAAGAATATCACAGACATTTGCAGAGCTTTTTGAGGTGTTATAGTTATAATGACTTGGATCACATTATTGAGGAGTTTGGTGATAAAACAAGTGATCAGGAGAGGATTTATCAGTATGCACGTCTATAAAGAGGCATGTGAAAAATACAGCGAGCAAGTGGTGGGACTTGGCTGGAGATGCAGTACTGTTGTCCTTTTGCTATGACCTGTTTTATTCTGAAAAAAAATTTAAACAGTGCATGTTAAATAAACAGCGTGTGTGAAAATAAATTGGACCTGACGTGCCTGACAAGCGCTGAATAAATCGACTACTAAGGGTTAATAAACAGCAGTGGCCTAGTGCTGCTGGCATTTTCTACTTTTGTGATTAAGATTCATCCTTATAAAAATAGCTCACCTGGTGAAGTAACCCAGATGCCTTCCTAACTGTAATTTAAATGGTACAACACACACTCTTTTATATAAAATAATGTATGTGCATTATATATAGGGTGCGGAATATACACAGGTTACAGTATGCTATGGTGTTTTTGCTTGGGTAGTTGGGTGTTGTGAGAGGGATGAGACTAATAGCAGTTCATTCATCTATGTTATACACAACGTGCTTGTTATGTTATTAAAATTACGGTACCCCATGCTTAATTGTGATATATAGATGAGGCGCACTTATTTTAAACTTATGTTTTTGTTATATCTTGTGATAAACTACGAAATGCATTTCACATAGCCAAAAATCAAATGATTGTGCAGAAAATCACACTGCAGAACCAAAAAACAGTTCTGCCTCAGTTTAAGATCCACGCAACACACATGTTTCGAGTTATTCCTTACCACTTTATTACTTTGTTTTCTTAAATCATCACAGATTGAAAAATAAACAGTGCATTTTTACACAATTATTCATTCACTCTTATTTTTGTATTTTATTTTGTCATATTTCATTTTAACATCGCCCGCTTCACAAGCCTTCTTGATTTATTCCAGCTAGTAGTTATTCTTTGACTTCTTCCGATTTCATAAGAGTACAGTAATGTATCATTTTTGTTTCTCATTCTAAGCTTCCATTTATTTGTTGTATTAAAACATTCTAAAAAAAGAAATATAAAAACACATCCATTTTATGGCTATTACTAAGAGCGAAGACGTCCTCCCCAAGCTCATCAATCCTGACATCTGCCAGCATTGATAGAATATGAATGTCAAGCCGATTCCTGTTCATTGGATCTGGTTCCCATATATTTCTTGCTGATCATTACTTATTTATGTTGCAGATATTTATACTGAGAGACACTTTGAGCTACCTGTCAGGTCTGTCTATTTATCTGTCTATCCTGACTGTCTTCAAGTAAACCTCAAAATGATCATGCCTCAATTATTTCACAAGGAAAATATCATTGAAATCTTATTTGCATGCATGCATGATAACATGCAAATGACATATTATGCTATACACAGCTATCATTTATGACAACGTCCCTGTGACACATGCTGAAGGTAAAACCCATAATGGAAGAAGGTAAACATATTTAAATAAATAAATAAAATTTGCAGCTAGAACGGAATGTTAGGAAATCTAGGAAAATAAGTTAACACTAGAACTCATTCAATGTTTTGAATGAATGCATTCCAAATTTCTGATGTCAAGGCAAATATATCTATAGTTGCTCTCAGATCAAAACACAAAAATATCAAGGTTTCTCGAAAAATTCTTGTAATGGTAATATTATAAGACACATATAAAAATATAAAAGAATAGCGCATTGTAGGTTATATTGACAATAAAAGCATGTATTGTAACAAGCTGTCAAAATGACTACTTTTGCTGGTTCTAGGTAGAAGTGCTTATAACTTTTTTTTACTTTTGCGATTTTGACTTTCAAACTCCGTCAGAGTATTTAATACAAGTATTTAGGAAAAGTCAAAAACAGACAACCACGGATCTTTAACACACGCAGAGTAATTTCAATTTGAAAAGTGAAAACCTTCAAAGTGACTACCGTGGCGGTTCTAGTGTTAATAGTGTACACTAATGCAATACAACAGAGAGAGAAAGAGAGAGAGAGAATTGATGTTTCACCAATGTATACTTTCTGCCAATCATAAAGGGGTTGGGCAATGACACAACCAAAAAGGGTTCAGTTCTATAATGGCTGCCAATATTCGACACGTCTACATGGTGTTTACATTGTTGTCGATGGTTACTTTGGGGAAGCATGTTCATAGAGTCATCCCTTCAGTAACATCAGTTATGTGCAGTTCTGGATATGGAGGCACAGTGTCTTACTAAGTAATGCTGTTCATGCTGGGGGCGGGGTATAGTAATTTGCATAGCAAATTAATCAACATTTTTAGGAACATCCCTGCAATTTGAATCACTCTTCAGACGATTGTCAACCGATACAGTGGCGCCAACAAGTACTGACACAGTTCAGAATTTCCAGTACAACTTTTTAGAGCTTTAAATGAACATTCTTCTTGGACCTATTGGCAGGGCACTTGCCTGGATAGTTTTTTCTGCAGGTGCACATGTTTGATTTTTTTCCCCTTATTGACCTTATTGTGACAGTACAGGATATTAAACATAGTCACTACGATACATTTATTGACCCAAAGCTGTATAAATAATGCTTGGTGCCACTTTTTTGAAATCTCCAATGATTTTGCCCCAGCTGATAAACAGACAAGGACATTTTACATTCCTTGCAAACTGTCTAGTTGGGTTTTATTTTTAATTTTTTATCCCTGTTTTAAACATACTGTTCCTGGCATGAGGTGGCATTTCAGAGCCACCATTAACATTTCCTGCATGTTGTTTATTAGAGACACAAAGACACAGTGCCCCCGCCAAGCAGTGAGTCTACCGTGAAGCTCCCGGGCTCTTATAATTGGCTTGGAGCTGTTGCTCGTCGCGGAACAATCGTCTCTGAGTAATGACCTGGTAGTTCTATGTGATGCTTGGTGTGTCTTATGGGTATTTTTTGTTAAGAGAAGAAAGAACACTAATTTGTTTCCCAAAATAGTTTAACATGCAGCTGCCCAGTGCGAGCTCTAAGTCAGACATTCTGAGGTAAGAATGTAACAAGTCAAGTAGACAAATATTTCTACTAATGTCTTCATCACTGTTATGACATTCAGTTTCTTCCCCTCGGTCTGCCTATCTAAATCTCAAGAAGCATATGCACAATACAAGCTCATGCACAAGGCTGCTAGGTCAGTCAATTAACTATATGGATGAGTTTACATACAGTAAATGCAATAATTAAGAGAGCCAATACCCACTTCCTGGTAATTAACCCTTTAAGGACCAAGCGTTTTTCCTCCAGGACCGGGTTCTTTTTTGGCTGTATTCACTAAAAATCTATTTTTTACAGTTGTATCTTGTAACTGGTATCCTTTTTTCAGAACACTCTGGGAAACTTTATAAAGTACTTCAGAAACCTTAAAAAAAAAAAAAAAAAATCAACAATATATATATATATATATAAATATATATATATATATATATATATATATATATATATATATATATATTAACATTCTTTTTTTTTTTATCCTTATGTAAGCAGCTTAATGTATTGAAAGTGGTACACAAATAAATATGTGTTATCCTATGACCTGAGGGACATTACAATACTTCCTGAAAGTTTTGTTGAAAAATAATAATGTTTGGGCACATTACAAGACATTGTTTCACCTGAGTGATTTTGTGATTTATTTATTTATTTTACACATTTTTTTGCTGACTGCCATTGTGAAATTCATCAAAAAACCTATTTTTAGCAGTAGACACTTGACAATTGTATTTTTTGGTTCAGGACACTCCTAGAGAAGGTTTAGAACTGAACATTTATTTTAAAAATAAATAATACTGAGAAGACCTATGCTATATAAACTGAGTCACTGTCAGAAAATTCGGATTCACCAGTATTTCTGCCAACAATGATTCATCTAATCATCTTGCCATCTTGAAATGAAATTCTGTAGAGTGGAAACGTTTATAGTAGTGTGTGCATATCAATGTATGTACATAAAATAGAGGCTTGCCATAGCTCTAGGGGCGAGGCGAGGATTGCTAAGCTAATCCTATTGGTTTCTCAACCTATGTAGTTCAGGCTCATGTTCCACTACTTGTTTTGCAAGTCTTTCTCCTCCACCTCCCCATCGCCTCCTTTGCAATTGTGTCTCCCTTCTGGGGGTCGGTGGTCCTCCATCACCCGGCCTTGGTGACCTCACAAACGAGGGTGGCTCCTATCCGTCCAGATGGCGAGATCCTGGGCTAAACAGTCAATCATCCCACACAACGTTACACCTTACAATGCTGCGCTCAATCTTTGAACAGTAAACATATACACAGAATATCAGTATTTTACAAACAGCAAGAATAACATAATAAATAGTGCTAAATAAACTACAAAATGCAAACTATTCTAAGTAAATGTAGTACAATTGCAATGCCATAATGCACGTTTATTCTCAGGATCTTTGTAAGCAATAATGGGCACTAGTCTCAATACATTTTCTCAAAATAAATATTTATAAATAACATGACAGTTCTTCATTCCATTATTATCAGTAATAATGAAAATTGTAACTGATTTTGTTCATGAAACATTATCTGGTTATGTCCACTTGTTTCTTGATATTTATGTGATGATACTCATATTTGCCTTTATTTGTCACCAGGTATTAAATAAATGAAAAGAAAAGGTGGCCTTTCCTCACCTTTGCACATGAGTATCAATCAGTGACAGTTAAAGGGTACACAAGAACCTTTTTATTTTATTGTGTTACATGTTCCCATGTGTTGCTACAACTGTTTACATAAGGTGTGTGTATTGTTTAAATGTATTTTATTTTCTTTACGTTTTGACCACTTTTTACAAGATGGCTTCCCATGTACCGCATGGACCTCTCAGAACTACATTTCCCATCATCCTCCTGCTCACTGGTAAATCCATCTGAGATACATATGTGAGCAGGAGGATGATGGGAAATGTAGTTTTGAGAGGTCCATGCAGGTACATGGGAAGCCATCTTGAGGCAGGGAATGTAATTTAAAAGTTTAAAAAAGTGGTCAAAATGTAAAACAAACAAATTAAAAATTAAAACAATACAAACACCTTACATAAACAGTTGTAGCAACACATGGGAACATGTAACACAATAAAATAAAAAGGTCCTTATGTACCCTTTAACTTTCACTTTGAGTGTTTTAAAAACAATTAGAAGCATATTGCCCTCTCATCAGGGTTCTGACATTTTTACTGCTGTACTGCCATACCGAGGTCATAAACTGACAATGCAAATATGATGCAAAACTAGACAATGCAATTGATTTGTCACGTAAATATGACATTTCCTTAAACCCAACACGAGCTACCGCTGTGGAAACTGGGATATGTAGTTCTTTGTTAAGTTTAATCGGAGATAACACCTTGCCTGGTATTACAATCCCTTAAGTCATTGCAGAGATTACACATTTCTAAGGAAACTAAAGAAAAGTGAAAAAAGAATAAAAGAAAGTTAAAACAGGTAATTGCTTATAAAAATACAGCTTGTTATTGATTGATGCTCAATAATTGTGTGAACAAGGGGAACAGAGGTGCTGCCTTGTTTTGAGTAATTAACATGTTTTATTCCATTTAATTATTACCTAACAACTTCAGATTTCTTAAAGGCGATTACTTGGAAAATACAAGTATCGCCACACCCCTAATCTCCAACAGCAGTTTATTAAAAGGAACTTCCCACTAATTCTGCTATTAATACTGCACCTACAGTACTTGTGTGGCTGCTGATATTTGATTACAGAGTTATTACATTTTATTTGATTTAAGCTTGTGCTGAATTAGTGTGTGTTTAAACGAATCAGTCAACCTGCATTCTTTGGAAGCCACTGGTCCCGGGATTCTTTTTAGATGCCTCTTAGATACTCTACCCCCACTCCTTCTTTCATTGTGACATAACCATTTCCACCTCTGAGTCTGTGCAATAAAACATTGGAATTAAATATGTAACATGGTGCAGTGTCACAGGTCTATACAAAGTTTTGTTTTTTTTAAATCATCATTTTTGATTGTGTTGTAGCAGCAGTTTCTAATTTATTGCCCAACCCCTGTAGATTTGGCAATTGGATGAACCTGAGTATACAGCAAACAATATTAACGGTTTGCTTTCAATAGCAGTCAAATGTATTGCCTGCAGGTAGAAGCAGTAGAGATTAACTTTAGTATAAACTTCAGCATAAACGTCAACATAACCAGCAGCTTCAAAGTGGTTGAACCTAACAGTAACAGAATTCAAGGAAAAATATAACTTTCTAGAATCTGTTGTACCAGTTTAAAAATGAAAATATACTTAGTGTTTGCTATAACATGCGATGACTCTTACAGAACAGTAAAAGGAATAGCACGACAGATAACGTTTTCTACTTGAAATATCTCTTTACAACAGCTCTGTTGTGCTTTCCCAGTATTTGTGTCTGTTGCAAATACTTGGCATTGGTCATTAATAAACCACTTCAGCGAAGGCATGCTGCATCTGCATTGCTGCTGGAGCCCAGGGCCTTTGTCTTAGTGCAATTGTTAGATCATTATTTTCTATATACAGTATACACTATGAGCAATTAAGTAGCCCAGCTTTTAAATACTGATAAAATGACTAAAATGTATTTTGCATAGTTTCCGAAAATCCTGAGAAAAGTAGGTTAGCAATTATTAAGAAGAAGAAGAAGAAGAAGAAAGAAGAAGAAGAAGAATTGATTTTTGCAGGCAGGTGGTTCAAGGTCAGGATCTCTGGACTAAGGCCAACACAAGCTCTGCTGATGGTAGCTAGGTCAGTTGGCATTCATGATTGGCACATCTCAGGGTAACTGAACACGCATTTGCTTTCAATGAAATGCAATTACATTGACGTGACCCCTGGTGGTGGTCCTAGACTCCATCTGGAAGGTGTCCTGGGTTCTGAATCCTAACTACACACAAGAAACACACCATATTCTCTTTTTGCTGCTGTATACATGTAGATCACGGTGACTTTAATCATATTTTTATTGAGTTTCTGGTAATATTATTGTGAAGCACATGTGAGATATAATACAGTGAGTACCATTAAAACAAATCTATTTTTAATTACCATCCCCTTCATTATCATCACTGTATAGTAATAGTATTCATAGCATTAATTGCAAGTTAGATGTTGGGTGGTGCAGAGGGTCTCCTCAGGGTCAATTAAACAGCAGGTAGCTTCAGATGTCTTTTTTTTTTTTTTTTTTTTTTTTTACTGCCCTTGGCCTTTTTATTATCCTTCAGTCACTCTAAGCAGGTCTGTGGCGGAGTGCCGCGCCCCTTTGTTTATTATTATTTTGTACTATGATTTATATGTGTAAATGTGATGGCGAAAAGCCGCGTTTTGTATATTGTTTCTATTTTTAAAAACCTTGTGAGGATGCATGACTGATCAGCTACTGATTTATTTAACTAGCTGACAGTCACACATCCTTATTAATCTTGTGCAGACTATGGCCGAGGGGTAATAAGATCATTAATTAATAGCGAGTTAACCCCTCGGCCAGAATATAAAAGCCTGCAGCTGTTTGTGCTCAAGGTAGAGAGAGTCAGTGGAGAGACATGAGTTTAAGTAAAAAAAAAATATATATAACAATTGCTAGCGTGCTGGTTTATACACCAGTACAATACTTGTTTTGTTGCTGTTTATTATTTGTTCAGCCAACAAACCTTTTGTTTTGTGTCTTTTGTTTGTTCAGATCTTTTGTTTGTTTATTAATAAATATACTGAGCTCCACGGCTCAGTTTTCACCCGCCAGTCCTTGTTGTGGAGTATGTTTTTTTTGGTCTGACGTCACCCCTGCAAAGCCACCCTTTCATAAGGTCTGAGTGCTGTTTCTCAGATAATGAGTTATTTATAAGCACCTGTTCTTACTGTGCAAATAAATAGCGACACCACACATAAGTCTTTAATTCTCCAAAATAGCATCACTTGTGATACTCATGAAACATCAGTAAGTTATGTAGTCTTGGATATGGAAGCAACTTAGAATCTACTGGCATCAATCTTTCAAAGTCAGACCCGCCATCCTGCTCACCTAAAATGATCTTGTAGCTGGGAGATGTATATATATATATATATATATATATATATATATATATAGAGAGAGAGAGAGAGAGAGAGAGAGACGAGAGAGAGAGAGGGAGAGAGAGAGAGAGAGAGAGAGAGAGAGAGAGAGAGAGAGAGAGAGAGAGAGAGAGAGAGAGAGAGAGAGAGAGAGAGAGAGAGAGAGAGAGGAGAGAGAACAGCAACAACAACGAGAGCACAGTTTTGTTTTTTTTTGTTCGCTTTTCCCTAAAAACAAAAACAAAAAAAAAAACAAGCAGCCAATAAAAAAACAAAGAAAGAGAAGCAAATGTGAGCGCGCGCCCATCCTGCACTTATCAGAGCCCTTCAGGACTTGCTCCCTCTGTTCACATACTACTGCCTCCATTTGAATAATTAGGCCTGGAGACCAATGCAGCAGGAGCCGCCTGGCTACACTTGGAGCCTGAAGAGTTGATTAGAAAATTATTAGTTACACTACGGAAACACAACAAAACAAGTCATTTAGTGGGGGGAGAATTAACAGATAACCCAGGGGCATGCCACTGTGACACAACTTTCAGAGGAATCATAAAGGAAGGCAGAATTTTATTTTACAAAGCTTCCAATTACTGGAATTACTGGATTGCGAGTTTTTACCAGACTACTTACCTTCTCACTTTGTCTTTTGAATCCACCCTGCTTATTATCAAAGCAATCCAGTATTGACCAATTTAAATTACAATCCGATCCAATCTACTGCTGAATTGAAATATAGTGCTGTGATAGTTAGATTCAAATTGACTTTTCTTTTTCTTTCACAGTACAACTGGTCATTACTTTAACCCTTTTGTTGTATGTCTGGAAACATATATCTTTGATACCACTGGTCTGTGTGCATCCTTTTTTCAGGAATATTCTGTTTCAAGGACTTCAAACTCAGTGTTATTGCTCTTGAGAATGTGCCTCAAAAACACCAAAATATAGAAAGATCTACCAACTAAGTGCTTTACACTTTGTCTCTCTTTCAAAATCTGTCAAATCTGCAGTCTTGTCCTTTGTGATTGAAACTGCATTAACTTGCAACAGTTAGCTTGTACTGAGTATGCAGTATTATGGAAGCCATTTTGGGGATGTGCATAATAAACCAATCACTCATTTAAGTCCAGTCCATTTACATAAACGTGTGCTACATACATATGAGCAGGCAGTTCACAATCAGACATTTATTAAGATGTGAGTTTTTTTTTTCTCTCACTTGTTTTCTTCAGGCAGCTCTGGGACAGTCCAGAGCAAGAAGTGTAAACATATCCAACTGTGTCTGTTTTAACATCACCAGTACCAGCTTAGGGCAATCTTTAAGCAACCTTAATAAAGCATTAGTTGTGTGCTTTCATTGATTTTGTAAACATCCTGTGGTAGAGTACAGGCACCATACAATTACCTTGATTCATTCAGCTAAAATCATTTGGGATTATATACTATAGTCTTTCCTGTGGCAACTATACAAAACGATCAAAATAATACATGCACATCGCTATTAAATACTACATATAAGTATCTGGCGCAATAGTTTATCTCTAAGGAGATATACACAAAACAACATTTGTAAAAAATAAAAAGTTCTACTATGCAATTAGGATTGTCTTCAAAAGTTAGTAAACTAACAGTTCTGTCTTGCCCACAAAACAAATCAGAAATAAAAACCATCTGAAATCCTTTGGAAATAGAAAACACCTATGAGCTGATTTTTTAAAATACACTATTCAACAACTTCTTAAATATGTAAAACCTATTTTTAATACTATAAGGCCTCTACATCTTTAAAGGCTAGGTACTATAGCGTGACAATTTTATATGAATCCCATTTCTCCAGTTTTCGATCTTATTTACTGGATTTTGAAAGTCTAATTAATTTTATGGTCTCAACACCATTTCAACCTTTGCCTCTGCTTTCATTTCAATGAAACTAATTTAATGTACTATAGTCTGAAACAGCACAGGCTGTTTCCCATTTAGATTGCTCTTTTTTTTTAATTTAAATGGAAAACATTACCGTTAAGACATCAACATGATATGCCGTGTGTACTGACAGGATTGTCTGGAGTTTTAAAGGATAGTGTCCCATGCGGTTTGAAACATTTTTTTTCCATATTAAGGGAGGATGTTGCCTTTGAAAAAAATAAACTCAATGTGGGGGAAAAAAAAAAAAAAAAAAAAAAAACGTTTTTTTTTTTTTTTTTTTGTTTTTTTTTTTTTTTTTTTTTTTTTTTTTTTTTTTGTTTTTTTTTTTTTTTTTATTCTGTTTTTCTCTGTGAGTTTTTTGTCCAACAGGGTGATTGGCAATTAGGTTCCATGAGGGGAAGGGGGCTTATTTAGCACACAGCTAAAAGGGTTATGTAAAACCAACTGGGCTCTTAACAATGTTTGCTTTATTAAAAAAAAAAAATTTGCAAAAAGTTAGACAAAAAAGAGACACTAAAAAACAGGTTGGCACACTAACCAGTCATCAAGGTACTACCTTCCCCAGAATCAATCGTATTGTGCGATTTTCCAAACCATTTTTGGTTGACCGAGATTGTACAAACGAAATAATTCGTTTATTCTCCTTTTCAAGCTAAACTGTGGACAGATACAGTCAAAACATACCGATGAATTATATTTTGCTGTAAAATGAAACATCATTTTGAGGGCAGCTTTAAATAATTCTCCAGTGAATCATCAAAGATGTAACTTATTCAATCACCTTCTGGATATGGAACAGCTGATTATTTACAAGAAAAAAAAAAAAAGATTTAGCAAATCTGTATTTGGTATTCTGATGTCCCAAAGCCACCAGCAGAATAAATATAGCATTCATAAGCCATGTTAAGGTGCAGCAGAGTGATTGGTTATTTTTTTCTTAAAGGAAGAAAACTGATTATGTTCCTACTTATTGTTCCAAGTCAGCATGAGAATTTTGATCACTGTCTTTGTTTTCAGAGATGCAGCATTCCGCTGCAATTTGATACTCTCACTACTAGTGGTATATTCTATACAAGTATACCATATATAGGCAGAGAACACACCACATTGAGAATTGTGCTAGTAAAGCATCTGGGAGACATTGATTTATTTTATGTGTATCACAATACCAGGGATGGAAATAAGACTCCTATTGCATAGCAGTTGGACCCATTTCAGGTTTTCTTACTGGCTTGATTAGCCACAGAGTGTGTGGGTAGCAAGCTTAGATGTGTCTTATTAAACTCATAGTAAAGCCAGGAATGGATATGCAATGGTAGTCCTATTTCCACCTCTGAATACGACAGCTGTACAAATGTAATATTTTTGTAATAAATTGTCATTACCTTTCTTTAGGTCTAATGACCTTTATCTTATTCTGTTTACATGAATCATAACTGTCCCTTAGCTGACCTCTCCAAGACATCAATACAGTTTTTAACAAATACAGTACTTTAATGTATATATACAATACTTAATGGGTTAATGGCTGAAAGTAACAGAATCTATACAAGGAAGGGGTGCTGTAGCCAGGTTGCTGTCTTTCATAAAATACCAAACCAGTCTTTCATACCAGAGAAACAAAGCTTTGTATTCTTATTATAAGGATTTTGAATGCCGTCAACATAATGCAAAATAAATTTCACTAGTAAATAACGTGGGTTTGGAGCAATGAGGATATTGAGAACTTATTACTACAGGTAACCCTATGAGTTGGTGAGTGGTTGGGTGTTTATTAGGGCCCACAGACTTCTATTTAACAATAATGGAACTACAGAGGACTGCTTTGCAGTAATAAGTGGCATTATTGTGACAGGACATGAAAAACACTCACGTTTTGTAGCACAGACTACATGTGAATGAGCTGTCACAGATTCATTTTATAAGCAAATTGCTCCTCTGAAATTATGTCAATGTAAAAGCTGTTGAAAATCAGTATTATTCATAATGGGAAAGCTAGCATATTGCATTTTGGTAGCACTTGTTTGGTTGGTGCTACCATATCCAACATTGTACAAAGTCAAAAGCATTGACTGTAGGAGTGGTCTCATTGCCCTCCAGAACAATTGAAACACTTCACAGACCTACAGTGCCAGGGTTTACAGACTGCTTTGTAGCCAATCAGATCCATCAATCGATTCCTTCATTAACCAGGTAAGAAACCAGTTGAGAACCATTTCTCATTTAAAATGGCCAAGAAGCCCAAACTGCTCTAAGAAAGCCCAAGATCTCTGTCTTTCACATATAATAGGAGTTTCTGACTTGGTTTTTGTTGCTTCTTGAGACCTTTATAGAACAGCTGTATTTGATTCAAATATAATAGAAGCTACTAAGCAAATAATCCAGCAATAAAAACCACAATACACACACATTGTGCTGAATAGGCCTTTTCAAGTTGCACCTTGAAGTTTAAAAGCAGCCCTGTTATTATCTTGTTCATTACTACAGCAACACCTTCATAGACACCAGCCACACATGCATAATTCAGTTCACTATTCCATATGCATATACAATACGCTTGTCATCAGCTTCTGTCAAGGCGATCAATACCTGTGAACCGAGTGAGATTTTATTAGTCATTTGAATTGCCTCGGCATGGAAGGCAGCCGAGAGTAATTATAACAGAAGAGAGATTCAGTAAAATGGAACTTCATTTAAAAGCTATCTGATACCTGGGCTGTGAAGCCTGGCTGGGGGTTGCACATGTTTCTGTGAGTGTTACTCTCTCAAGAGGCAAGAGTAGGATGAGACAGGATAGAAAATCACTGAGGCTAAACGGATGGCCCATGGACATGCCCTTTAAGTAATTACAGGAGTTTTATAATAAAAAATTCAGGGGTGGTCAGTTGTGTAACTACATGAGTGCTCAAACAAGACTAAGTTCTCGCTAACAAGTAAAATTAAGCAACATTTATTCCTATTTATTTAATCAATCAAGGGCAGGAATACATGGTCTTATGGTGTAAGAGTGTCTCATGAGCAAGAAGACTACGAAGCGAAGCCGAATGAGAAAATAAGTGACAGCGTCAACTGTACATATTCACTTATATATAAATTATGCTTTCATTAAAAATAAATAAATGAAAACACAGTCCACAGTCAATGTCATAGTCTTTAGAATGTATGTCACATGGTATTCTACTGTGCAAGAGACTGGAAAAATAAGTATACTGGAATGTTCTGAAATTTGGCGACTGGCTTCATGATTTTTAATTAATACCAGGAACGTAGTTGTGTTTTTCTTAAACTTAATTTTGTTTTCTTAAATCAAATTGTGCATATTTTGCATCAAATTGTTATTTTTATTAGGTATATATAATTTCATTTAACAATTTAAAATAAAAAAACAAACAGGAATTTTACGATGCTGGGCTTGACAAACAGGCAGAGAGACTGACAGACTGGAGTAATTCTAATAATACTGCAAAAAAAAAAAAAAAAAAAAGGGCAAGTCAGCAGAGAATTGAGTAGGTTACTTTAGCAAAAGCTACTTACTGTTAACAAAAGAACAGAACAACGTCAGTGCCCTGAGTCAAACAATACAGATCTATAGAAACATATTGAACTGTTGATGCATCCCTGAACATCGCACACAAATGACAATGTGCTGTACTTTGTCTTATTAGGTTTACTGCCCAATTCCCCCAGTCTACGGAACTAAGAGGTATTTTTGATTGTCAGGCGGGTAATATGTTTTGTTATGGACTATTAAGGATGCTGTTCCACAATAGGACTCTGGAGAAAAAAAAAAAAAGATTTCTACCTGATGGTGTTTGCCTTCAGAACAGCCAAGTGAAACAGTATCTTTTTATATTTGGTTGTTAGTCTCTTAAACTACAACACTAAGCATTAGCATTATAGTTATTATTTGCCATAACTGGAACAGCATTATCAGCCAGTGTTAGCTACTATACTTGTAGTATTTAGCAATATCTACTCAATCAGTAGCACAGCTCATAGACAGGAGCCTCATTGAGTGTGAATGTATGTAAGAATATTTTAAAACAAATGGCTCCCGAGTGGCTCATCCTGTAAAGACGTGCCACGCTCCATTGTGCTGACAATGGAATAGCTTGGACTCGAACTGGCGATGTGGACGTGAGTTCCCGGGGGCAGCGCACAATTGGCCGAGCGCCACCCACTCAATAGCGACCCCTGTGGTCTCACCGGGCGCCTGCATGCTTGCCTGTAAGCTGCCCAGAGCTGCGTTGTCCTTCGACGCTGTAGCTCTGAGGAGGCTGCATGGTGAGCCTGCAGTGTGTAAAGAAGCGGATGGCTGACGGCACACTCTGCGGAAGACAGCGTGTGGTCATCTTTGCCCCTCCCGAGTCAGCGCAGGGGTGGTAGCGGTGAGCTGAGCCTAAAAATAATTGGACATTCTAAATTGGGAGAAAAAATAAAAATAATTGGCGACTACTAAATTTTTCTGCTGCTGTCAGCTGCTCTCCTTTCATGAATCATCAACTCCACATTTTTGTAGTTACAGTAACATGCTTTACTAGGCTTTTCATGGCTCCAAATATCATAGCAATCCAGCTTTTAGTGTGAACTATATTAGATAACCCTAAGGTATGGGCAGAACTATGAAGGTTCACAGGTAACCCTGGAATGACTCACACTGCTAACCAACAGGAGTAAGTCTCCCAATGCTTTTCCAATTATTATACTAAGAATGTACCATTCAGGTATGTGTCATTCTTTACACTATACTTTTAATATTCTCACTGCTGCCTTGTTTTTACAAAGGTACACCGCAGGATTTTTAATTAAAGGTGACTGGGGGGGAAAAAAAAAATAAAAAAATTTAAACCCAACAAAAGGCAGACTGTGTCTTTAAAAGTAGGCAGGGAGGGACAACGGCAGCAGGCTTTATGCTGACAGCATGGATTTGGTTCGGAGCATGCCCATTAGAGGGAGCCATAAATCCTGAGCACCCCCGGCTGGCTGTGTCAGCATGCCATGGAATGAACTGATATTAAACACGACAAAAAGCCTCTTTAATTCAGCCTCCGCCAAGCCCCTTTTTTTTCTATTCCAAAGCTATAATTGAAAAGGGGAGAAAGAGCCCTGCAACACTTAAGCTGGCATCATAAAAATCCAGCGATTACACCCGGCTCATCTTTTATTTAAAATCTTCAATAACATAAAAAGATGACAAGTTTTTTTTTCTTTCTTTCTTTTTTTTATATTCTTTATACTTGTTTTGTTTTGTTTTTTCCCTTTGCATGCATGTCTATTTCATGAATCAAACATGGCAAACAAGTTTCTCTGTTTTGTGTTTTTTTTTAATTTTTGGGGTTAGATTTTATTTATTAACCAGAAGCTGCAATAGTATTTAAAAAAAACTATATATTTGTTTTGTTTTGTTTGACTCAGGCTCAGGCTGGTTTACAGTAATTGCTCAGTTGGTACTCTACCTGTTGTTACAAAGCTGTCTCTCATGGGGCAAGAGGGCCGTTATGTCTTATGCCTCTTTTGTACTTATTTGTTCATAAACTTCTGTGCTGTAATTGTGTCTCATTGTGGCCAGTGTTATTACTGTACATGTGTGCACATGTGCCTCAGGTTACTAGACTGGGTCACAGCCTAGGGATACACTGTCTTCTTAATGATTACAGCTCAGATCGTAGTCCATATCCTAATAGTATTTAACAACAACAATTTGTGGAGAGGTGTACTGTATCACTATTGTTTTGTTGCAAGACTGAGACAAACAGTCATACTGACAGATTGAGCGTCTCATATTGACAGTACCATCAAAACGTGCTCTCACCTTGTTTACCTCTTACTCGGTATGTATTAGTGTGTGTCAGGCTTAGAGTTTGATCTCTGCCTGTGGTTATCAATCAATTAATTAATCAATCAATCAATCAATCTTTATTTTATATAGCGCCGTTCATAGTGGACCACCATCACAAAGCGCTTTACAAGATGCAGTAACAACAAGAAAATCCATAATACATTAACTACAGAGAAATGCATAATACATGATATACAGTAAAAAAAACAAAAACAAAAAAAAAAAACAATTACATTAAATACAGTGGAAAGTGCATGATAGTAGCATAATACATGAAATAGTAGCAATAACACAGCAGCTAATAGCAGATATCAGGCTTAAAGAGAATAGCAAGCAAGAGAGAATAGGTAGGTCTTGAGAGTTGACTTAAAGCGAGCAACGGTGGGAGCATCACACACCAAAGCTGGGAGAGAGTTCCAAAGAGTCGGAGCCATGAAGCTAAACAAGCATTCTCCAAGTGTGGTGCACTTTTGCTTGGGGATAGGAAGCAGTGTGGTAATGCATCATGAGAGCAAAGCATACAACCAACATATTTTTGCACATGCAAGAATAGAATGTAACAATCTAGCAAATAGAACAATGT
This sequence comes from Polyodon spathula, assembly GCF_017654505.1. Classification (NCBI taxonomy): domain Eukaryota; kingdom Metazoa; phylum Chordata; class Actinopteri; order Acipenseriformes; family Polyodontidae; genus Polyodon; species Polyodon spathula. The sequence goes on from NC_054553.1 coordinate 25,876,316, forward strand.
TTTATTATTATTATTATTATTATTATTATTATTATTATTATTATTATTATTATTATTATTATTTTTATTATTTATTATTAGTAGTAGTAGTAGTAGTAGTATTTATTTAAAGAGGAAACACACAAGTTATATGGGGTGAGAAAGTCTTACAGATAGATTGACTGAATAGTCCGTCTGACCAAAGAAAAAAAAACAGAGCAATATAGTGCAGGAGTGGATATTATTAATAAAGCAGCCTATGAGACCTATGTATTCAGCCCCAAGGCTAGAAACGGAGGGACACACAGAGTTGTGCTTCTATCTGTCTGTTTAATGAAATATTTACTCGTATTGAGTTATTCGTTGGGGAAGCTGATGCCTTCCATCCAATATCAGTTTGTGTATGATAAGTGCCACTTTGTTAGAAATCCTAACAGTAGCACTAGTTTTAGGATATTGAAGTATTTGGTAGCATGGATTTTCAGCTCTTGCTGGTTCAACAGCTTGCAATACCGGATCAAGTGAAGACCATGCAAGAACTAGAGAACAGGGGGGTTGCATTGATTTAAAATAACAGCTTTCTTAAATGCTAGTGTCAAATGTCATTTTAATGTCTGTTGCTTCATGTGACAGGATAGCCGCAGGAGTCGGTAAAATGCAGCATAAGTGCTGGTGCGCAGTTTTAATAAACACTAAATAAATAGAATTGTACAAACAAAAAACACTACTGCTCACAGAGTGAAAATAAAAGGCTAAACAAAACAGATCTCGCACACAATAAACAAGAACAAAATATCCAACTCAAGGGCCAAAACAAAAGGTTTAAACAAAATCCCCAAAAAACGTTGGCTGGGCATTAGTCTTTCGCTGCAAAGTTTTCAAAAAAAATCACAGCACAAACACTCACCAAGCAAAGGATCTTTCTCTCCTTAAATACCATGTGGCTGGAGCCTAATTATCATCAGTTATTCAATTTAGCTCCAGCCACATTCTCATATCTATTTTGGCAGGGATCGGAAATTAACCCCATCCCTGCCAACCACCACCAAAACACCACAAAACAATATTATCAACACTCCAGGATTAACTTTTAATACTGCTTCCCTCAAAATCTGCCTTTACTTTGCTTTGAGCAGCACTGAATGGAATGGGTTCTGCTCTGTGCCAGAGGCCAAAGCTAGGCAAAGGTAGGTTTAGAGGAAACTAAGATACTAACACAATATTGTACCAACATAAACCAGAATCACTCTGAATGCAGACTCCATGAAATAATAAGGGACATTCAAAAAAAAAAAAAAAAAAAAAAACTTTTAAAATGAAAATTTAAAATCTATATATCTATGAATTGCCTGGGGGTCACAGTGGCCCATAAAGCTCATTCATTGACCCAGGATTGATAACTCCACACAGGAGATTATCTATTAGGTGAGCCACTAAGGCCCACTGGATTTAAAAAGTATATATGTTACAGTAGAGAACAATACATTTTAATTAAACTGCAGCTCTATTTAGATACAAAGGGGTATACCACAGTATGTAACACTTCAGTAAGGATCCTCTCTTGAAATGTGTACAGCATGTGTTTTCAATGAAAAACCTGCACACTTATCAGTAGGTTCTCTACTCTTGCATTGAAGAGGAGGACCGCAGGCGTTTTCTTTTCATTAATATTATCGAGGAACCTGAATTAGCATAAGAACACAGAGCTGGTTGGGAGCGGGGAAAGCGGGGAGTCGGTGCTACAGTCTTGCCAATTGTTTGGGGGCACTGCAGCCTGTCATCACATTAGTAGATGATCAGGATGGGAGTGCACTGGTTTGTAAGCTAATGATCAGCCATTGTCTGCAGCTGCACAGTCTCAACATAACACCCGAGAGTAAAAACAATACAGACTAAATAAAACAAAACTAACTTGGTTGTGTGATCGGCGAATGCCCACTGACCTTCAGTTCTCCTGGCCTTGGCTATGGGCAGGTGATGCAGAGAAGGAGCATAATTAGTTATTCTAAAACAGGGGGCAGGTTTGGAGCACAAAGAAAAGGATGCTCAGCAGTCAACAATGCTCAGAGGATGCTCAGCAATGCTTCTGGTGTTACTAAACTCTGCAGGTGTGTGACACAATTGTGTTGACAGTTCACTAGCTTAAATGTTGCCCCCTAGAAGGTGTATAGTTGAGGTACACAGGGACAACAGTAGTGGAATGCAATATATTAATCTGCATTGAAGCTGGTGTTACTGAACAAGGTCAAACCCATTGGAGCCCTGGCTAATGCCCAGTGCTGTCATTGCACTGCTAGTGTGTCAGACATCATTGCTCCCAATATATTAAACTTCCCATGGGCACGCCTCATTTCAGTCAATAGAATATAATCATAATACATAATACAAAAAAATAAATAATCTGCCAATTTTGCAAAAACAAAAGACTCATTTTTTGTGGAAGCAAGGGATTGTGGGGGTAGGGAGAATTGCTTAGAGCTGAATAAATGTGCAAATCATTGCACCCAACTACTGACCCTCTTCATTTCAAGGCAGCAGCTTTTACTTTTCCATCAATGTAAATCGAATCGGCAGGAAACAGATCAATCTTAACCCAATTACTCTTGTGGAAGTGCACACACTATATCCTTCTCTCCTACATTTTTTTGTGAGTTTGTGTGCATTTAAATCATTGCTGCTAGGAACTCCACAATGCGCTCCTGAGAAAGACCCTCAATAGAGTTAGGGCAGTTTAAGAGAGACAGGGCAATAAACGAGACCAGACACTAAATTGCTTTTCGGACTCATAACCGTGTGTGTTTTTCTTTACAACTTCAGCAATCTCAATGGAAAGGCTTTAATATATATCTTAACAGCTATAACTGAAATCCCCTCCTCTGTCTCTGTCTATTGCCTGTCAGTCTATCTGACCATTATACATCCCAATATATCCAACCAGTCTGTTTACCATTGGGACACATTCTTACTCCAAATCGCACATTTGTTTTTTACAAGGAAAAAAAAAACAACTGCCATTCTAAGAAAACAAGCACGATTACATACAAGCCCCTAAAGCAAATGGCTGCATCTCAAATTCCTGCCAGTTCTGTTTAGAAAGAGAGATGTGGATGAAAAGTGACTTTCATTTTAAGAAGTATCCTATTTTCAATCTGTTAACTTGGCACTGAACATCTATTGTGCTGTATTATTTTTCCGCCCGCTTACCCTTGCATGTCTGTTGTTACTCACGTTGTGAGATTAATATTTCCGCTACGGTGGTCCAGTGTGGTGTGCTGTCTGGAGCAGGGAGGGAAACCCAGGTGCTACTCTCCTTTGCTGGGTGACGGGGCCGTTCCATTTCACTGCGCTGCCACTTGAGGACACAGGAATGCATTGAGCTGTAGTGCACTGTGGAACTAAAACATCTTAGCGTCAGCATAAAACTCTCAAATTACTGAGGCTGTTGAAGTTGTTTCCTGGCAGCGTCTCTGTTTTAGTTTATTGTTCAGTGTCCTCTAGGGGTACCACCTGTCCTGATGTTTGGTGTACTGTACAGTAGCTGTTCTGGGATTTCAATATGCCTTCCTGGAACAGCAAAAAAAAAAAAAGTTCTTAATCTTATGCAACGTGCGCCACAACTTGGCATATGACAACTAAAGATCACTAGCCTGTAAATTGTTCTTGTTTTTTTCTCCCTGATTTAGAGATTTTTGCAATAGATACACAATAATGTTTGGTTGTCAATAGTAATAATGTATGCTTTTGAATGCTAATTTTCTGTAGAGTTTTAAAATGTAACATCGTCCCCTTTAGTTTTGGAGATTCCATTATAGACATTGGAGTATTAACCCTCTTGGTAATGAGTCTGTCATTTCTGACCCTTTTGGCTATTGTGGCACTGTGCCCCGCCCATGTGTGTAATGTGTTATATGTTATATGTTACATGTGGTGGGTGGGTTAATGTTGGTGTATAGGTATTGGTGCATGGGATATAAATGGGTCTATGTAACTCGAGTGATTTAAAATATATAGTTGTATTTAGGCACGGGGATTGCACAATCACTTCACGTACAGATAAAGTATGTAATAATATGTGAGCACAGGGTTGCACAAATTAATCATGCCTAGATTCAAGTGAATGATTAATTAGTAATTGAATCTCGGCACAGCTGTATATATAGAGGCACAAAGCACTCACTCGGGGTTGTGTGTTTGGTGAGTGGAGGTGGAGAGGAAAATTAAAAACTAAAAGAAAGTAAATATAGCCATTGCTATTTCATGCTGGAAGGACCAGCAAGATACTTGATTGTTTGCTTTGGCTCATCGTGTTTGTTTGTCTGTTCGTCCACTGCTTTAGTGTTAATCTGTTTTGTTTGTTTATTTATTTTGGCCCAAAGTGCCGTGTGCTGTTTTTGTTCAACCTTTTATTTTCTGTGTGTTAATAAAACACTGAGAGCCGGAGTGACTCGGTTTCACCCTGCAGGACTGCCTGCCTGTGTGTTCCTTTCTGGCCATGACGTCACCCCTACAGCCATTCTGTTCTCAACATTCATAGCAGATCTTCAGTTCATCCTATAAAAACAAATGAAGGCAGGATGGCATTCAATGTCTTTCATTGGAGAGCCTGTGTCCGTTTTTTGTGATTCAGAAACACAGTAATACTGTGCAATCCTTTATTTCAAGGCATACAGTAACAACTGTAACATTTTGATAATGCTTTATATTGCGTGGCATAAATTAATATGTAATGGATATGTAATTGATATTAAATTTACATTCAATTTTTTCTTGTTACTTTCCATTAACATTCAAGTCAGATTAACTGTATTTTCAATTAAAAACATGTAAACAATGGGAAATGATTACATATTTTCAAGGGTAACAAAATGTAATATAAAAGGACGTGATATGCAATTACATTTTCAATCGACATTTGGTTAACATAAAGAAACCAGCTATTGCATATTTATTAAATATTAATTTAACAATAATGTAATATGCAATTGCATATCTACCTAATATTAATTTATGCCATGCAATATAAAGCATTACTGGTATGTTTTGTCATTTTTCTCTAATAATTCAACTGGTAACATGCTATGGATGTATATATTATTGTTTTGCTTCACTGCCAAGGATTGAATGTGCTGGGAACTAAAATATCAAGCACAGAAAGAATTAAGATGATATAAATAATGCAGTTTTAGTAATTGATACCTACAGAACAGGAGCCATTTTCAGTAAGATCTATCTAAATCAAATGCCAATCAATAGAGCTGCTGTAGAGTTAAAAAGCCGCCACTTGGGAATTTGAAATCTGAAGGGCCTTTCTCTTTTAGTAGCATAAAAATTACAATCTGATCCAAACTAACTGTATCAGCAAATATGATAAAGAGGGTGTAATTCCATTCAGCCATTGAATTGCTTGTTTTCTTTTTTTTGTTAAAGTCCCTAATCCTGTTATTCTTATTGTATTCAGTTTATTTATTTATCACATTTTGACTCTTCAGGGTAAACGCTGAGGATTTAACATGCTGGTTTTCAAGAGCCACCCAGGGGAAAGGAAACCAATTAAGTTATACAGTAGACTTTCAAACACACTTTCTATAGATCACCTCCCATTATTAAACACCAATCTCTACAGAATAAATACACATGGCCTGTGCATATTACATACTACATCTGAGTAATGCTGAAAGACTTGCTTGTTGTGTTTAGATATTCAGTAAGTGAACTCTCAAAGCTGTGTCATGAATTCTCAGTCTTCAAATTCTCGTCTCCACTGCTAGATCTCTGCACAATATTCAACTCTTCCCAATCCTATGAACTACAAACCTGTGAACTGTTAATTATTTTCGATGGGAATAAGGTAGGTTCCCATGTACAGCTCCAGCAATGGCCATCTATTCACTGGTCTGGGACCTGCCGCAGTACAACAATGCATAAATGAAACATTGTTGCAAATGTGTTTTGTTTTCGTGCCAGCTGTCAATTAGATTCACTTCATTATTCCTGTCACAATTAGAAAGAGATTCATGTTTCAATAAAAAAAAACATATATATATATATATATATATATATATATATATATATATATATATATATATATATATATATATATATATATATATATATATAATCATCATCATCATCATCATCAACTGTGTCAATTAATCGATCAAGAATAATTGTTTTAGCTAGTAATTCCACAATTTTCTCAAGTGATTTATAACCAGCAATGGTGAACTATTTGTATGTTCCAGCCCCTTGGGTTTAGGCAGGGTTCAAATGAATAAGTAGTAAAAAGGTGTGAAATCCCTTCAATCCCCTAACTCTTCTCTGGTTCCTGTCCTTGTGGGAATTGTGAAGCACACTGTTTCAGATGGACAGAAGGACAATTGCGGTTGCAATACATTAACATATAAATTCTATAAATACATTAGTAAATAGTGTGTAATTATTCCAAGCAAACATGATGAAACAGTACGTTCACAAATAGACCACAGCCATTATCAAATACTGTGATTTATTCTTTTGAATCTGTCCAAAAACAATGCTGCTCTATTCTTGGGTATTCTCTTTGTCCTTTATTGGAATGGTAATGATGCCCATTTCAGCAGGTGAAAGGTGAGGCTTATTGACAGCAAATCATTAACTCCCTCTGCATTGGAAGTAAGGCTGGTGTGATTAGCTGTAGATGTGTATTGACTATTGATGGGTTTTGATTAACCTGTTTGTTTTTTTTTTTTTTTTTTTTTTTTTTTTTTTTTTCTCACAGTGACTCCCAGACACAGACATATGACAGGGTTTTCTGTTCCCCTTGGCCTATAAGGTCATTAGTGCTCATTCAGGTGTGGCACATAAAGAGAGATCTGCCTGTCATTACTAAACTGCTTTTAGAAGGCCCTTGGATGGTGTGATTGAGCATTTTCATCCCAAGTGTTTTATTGGTTCAGTCAGCTAACCCTGTTACAGCAGTTACCGACTCTCCCTATTGATTTCATGGAGTGTTAACCAAGGTTTTAAACTCAATTTGTTACCATTAGTACCAGCAACACCATCACTGGCCTGTCTTTTCTTCTGTTGAAGGTATGAAGGTTCTTTGCTTGTGTTTTATACTTTAGGTATTTCAAAGAATACTCTCTAGAATAAAGGTGGCTGCTGCTTCCTCATGACCTAACTACTTCATAGGCCAGATTATAAAATGTATTCTCTCCTGTGAATTCCAACAAATAAGTGGTAGCTAATGATTCCAAGCCCCTACAGTCAATTAAATGTCTGCATTGATTATTATTTTTTTAATTTAGTTTATTGGAGTTTTTCCTTTACTTTCCTTAATATTAATATTAAGCAGTAATAGTGTTTAAAAACACATTAGTTCCCCCCTTGTTAAAGCTCCCATAGTAAAAGCATAGCAAACTGTAAGTCATGATAAAGCATAGGTAAGCTTTGTAAACACTAGCATGGTATGGTAAATCGTATTAGTAAACCAGGGTAAACTATGGTAAATGTACAGTATAACCATGGGAAAAGCATGATAAAACAGCAAAAATACTGTGGTATATTTTTATAAGGGGCTCTCCATCTGACATGGGAAATGTATACGTACCATAGCTATTATTTTGGTCCCAACGTTTCTGAATCATTAGCATGCATTTTTCAAAGGGAGCTTGCAATTGAAAACAAGCAGTGGTGATACATATATATAAGTAGGGTTCTTTTGGCATGAGGTGTATTTATCAGAGTTGTTCCATTTAGGTTTGATTGTATTTGGAAATGCTTTAACCATCACCCTGGGTGTAAACACTTTTAAAAAGCCTGTAAACCAGAGATGCTAATAGGAATGCTTATTGTTGTATTTTATTAAACGATGCCTTTTGATAGTAAAATAACTCAAGAAATGAGAAAAGAGCTGAGAAAACTGCTTTGTAATAGATTCATAGTCAATGCTGGTTTTAATGACACATAAGCAGTTAATAATGTATACATTCATTTGCAGTTAGCCATTATAACAGTGTTTGGTATTACTAACGCCAGTAGACAATACTTGCTGTGCCATATGATCAATAAATGGATACACGAAAAAACTATTCACAAGATTCATGTTGCCCTGAAGGCTAATCCTAAATTATGCTGATATTTTTCAAAGATTTCCTTTTTCTTTTTGCAGCACCTACTGTGTGCAATCGAAGCAACACATGTGATCTTGGATCTTTTTTGTTTTGGTTTTACACAAGAAGTGCTTCAGACCTGGGGAAGAGCGCACAGGACGAGTGGATCCAGACCTTCAGCATTTCACTGTAAGTGTGCACAGTTCTCAGATATTCATTCATTTATCATGTTGACATGAGCAGCTACTTTTGTGAAGTGAAGAAAAATGTTGAAGTCAGCTCTTTCTCCCTGCTGTGCTGGGGTGTGTGTGAGGGGAGGGGAGGGAAGGGGCTATTTGCATTGATGCAGTCTCATCACTGCCTTCTCAGTGAAGTATAAAAGTGGTGCAGGGTTTTGATGGTTCAATATGTGTTCAGTATCACTGGCCCTGTGGAGTTGAAAGAACTGAGTTCATTTTAAAGAGCACATAGATTCAAATGTCGCTGTGTGTATTTATTCACTTTTCCTTTGCCTTTTAATAACGTTAAAAATCATTGAGAGTAGTTCTGAGGTCTGCTGCTCCAATATTCAGTAATGTATCTCTATATATGTCTTTACCTGTTTTTACTGTACTATGGAGATTTCTAACTGCCTTACTTATTGCATTTGGACCATGTGACAATGAAACATTTCAGCTGACCCCACCCTACTCTATAGCTAATGCCAAAAATTCACCTAGAATTTTAGAATTGAGACTTCTTTATAGGAACATAATTTAGCTATTTTATTTAACATCATGTAATCAAAGAAACTACACAATGATGTATAAATAATAGTCTACCGGAAGACATCATAGTAATACAGTATTTCATGTTACATTTTGGAATGTCACATTATTCAATTTTTCATAAAGTATGTGGAAAACTACAAAGCGGTTTGTAATTCAATATGTTAACATAACATTATTCAGAAGGTTTTATTCAACTTTATGAAGCAAAATCAGTAAATTCTATAGGGTGATGCAAAACTTTTGTCCATAGCTGTACAGATATAGAGATGGCAAGTAGGTGGAATCCGCCACGTTAAAAGGCTCTTTTTGTCACATGTTTTGAATGAGGAAGTCTATTCAGTCATAGACAATTGGAATTTAGCAGACAAGCTCAGAGACAGATAATGATACATGTATGACGTATTAGTTAAATTAATGTCTGGTATAAATGCCACCTCCTATCAGGCTTCCGCTGTCTCATTTTTATAGCCAAGGAACACCAAGCTAACTGCTCTGGGCCTTATATTCTACATTGTCAATTATGTGAAATGTCACATGGCTATCTTATTTTAATTTCTCTAATAAAGAAGCCACAATGTTGCTCATTTTGCTTGCTGTTTCACCTGCAAGGTCCTTAGGGCTGCAACAGAAAAACACCAACCGGAAAGCATGTCAGAACTCTACATTAGAAAACCTTTTTTCCAAACCCTGGCAGATTTGTTATAGTTTGCACTGATCAGTTTTGCTGTTAGATTTGTATTTTATGATACAAGCCTCTTGTGGTGGCCCACCTCATTTCCCTGCCGCTGAGGGTTTGATTGGTCTTGTCAGCACGGTTGGCTCACAAAAAGAAAGCTCTGACGTCTCAGAAAGGGACGGAAAACATTCTTATTTATCTAAAGTGGTTGTTTGACAGTCCTGATGGGTCAGTTAAAAAGAATACAACATGATATCGATGGGCTTCCAATCTCTGCGGCTCTTTGGTTTTACTCAGATTTTCATTATTGTTGCTGTTTGTCTCAGTAATTCATTGATTTCAGTGGAATTTGTAAGTCAGGGAGCACTTTGATGTCTTAAAAAAAGAGCAATATATTAAAAAAAAGAGCAAGAAAATAAATGGTATTTTTTATTCACCAAGTGTCAGAGGAGATTTGTTCAGGAAGCTGAGTAGCTTAGCAGATACATCCAGCCTTTTATTGCAGAGAACATTCACAAGGGGCACTGGAAACATGGAAAATAGAAAATGGACAAGCAACTTTAAACACACATTGTTTGTATTTTCTTTGAGCTTTTAATATATTATATTGTATCCCTAGAGCTGGACTCCTTTGTCTCCCATTCTGCATAATTGGCACCATCCAGTCTTCTCACTGCCCCATATATGGCCTCTAGGCTTTACAATGCAATACATACATTGTATACCTCAGCCTGCTCATCAAATAGATACAGTGTAGGTACATTATTGAGGGTCTAAAAGGTCAATTATGTTACACCCAGGCTTGGTCCATCAAGAATTCTCAATACAGTTACTCCACACACCTTGATCTGATACTGCAAGACAAGGGCCACAACCTCCACACACCCCCCCCCCCCCCCCTTTCCTAATTCATTACATAATTGCTTTCAAGCAGGATGAAGAACTAATGTGTGCAATAAGCTACTGCTCTTTCTTTATTTAGCATGCCTTCAAGGGAGTGATGCCATGACACAGCTTGTATACATAAACTCTGTTGGGTTATTTCTCAGTAAAGAGCAGGCATTAAGACTGCAGATGCATGATCAGTGTAAAGAATGAACTACCTGGCTGTTTCAGCCACCATAGCAGCAATCCTGTTGAACCAGAAATACAACTGAGTGTGGCCTCTGACCTGTAATGTGATAAGTGACCAGTAGGCGGTAATGTAGTATTACATCCATAAGGTGTATGTAGGGTGGGCTTGGTTAAACGTCAAAGACTGTTAAAAGGGGATGTCTGATATTGGTATATCAGGTCGGATGGTATTCCCTAAATAGCCCAGTCTCCCAGCTGCAATTGTTCTTGGATTTTTTATGATTTAAAACAATCCATTGTATTTTGTTCACGGTGGAGTTGGAGGGTTAGTCTAGAAGGATAATATACCAGTCTGGTTTGTTTTTCCAGTCAAATTCGATCTGGGCTGGAATCGAACAGGTGACCTATTGGTAAAACACTTCATATGCCAATTTAAAAAGCATGTTATAAATTACACTGAAGCAAAGACAGAATTCACCATCTATAACATGTTAACATCAGTATTGCACATATTAACATAAATCAAGGGCTTCACTGGGGGCATAAAGGTTGTTTTTTAAATGATTTAAAAACGATGCTGTGGTGCATCAAAAAATATTGCTTTTAATATTATAGTCTTTTTTATCACAGTATTTCGGTTTAAAGAATTAAAAGAAGGAAGATCTAAAATAATTTTAAAAAAAGCTGTAACCAGGAACCAGGATAAGAACCCATTGACATTTACATCTGACGTCAGAAAGTCCTGACAAGCTAACATTTCCATCTTACCTTGTTATTTCAAAATGTTTGAACAAGGTTTTGGCCATACCTTTTTAAAAGGATCTGCTAAAATATGCACGCAAAATATATTCTAGTGGATTACGGGGGTGGAGGAGAGAACGAGGAGTCAGCGTGTAAAATGAACAAACACTTTTATCCATGACGCACTCAGGTCAGGAACCGACGCCACACCACAACCCCAGCCAGGCCACCACTCTCTATATGCAGAACAGAACTAACATAGTCTGTGCATAGTTCAGGGGCCACGCCTTTGAAGGCAAAGCAAGTTCTTCTAACAGACTTAGAAATTTAAAAATCAAATTTTTAAATTAAAAATATATATATATATATATATATATATATATATATATATATATATATATATATATATATATATATATATATATATATATATATAATATATATATATATCATATACAACAGTTTCTTTGGTCGTTAAATTATTACTGTATGGGGAATTTACTGCAGTCGAAAAGCTGTTATCAGTGTTTTTTATATCCCTTCTATAACCTCACAGCCACTTCAAGCTGGGATGTGTCCATCAATTGCTATTTACCACCTATCTCCTAAACAGCCAACAGAGCACACATCCCACAGTTCATAACTGAGCACTTTATTAAAAAGAGAGAGAGAACAAAAAATCTGAATTTTCTGATCTCCAAAGGTACAGTAGGGCGCCTGGTGGTTTCATTTATTTCTACTACCATATATTTTTCTTACTGTTGATTCAGCAAAAAGAAAAAAAAAAACTATTTTGCCCAAGAGGTAGTAACAGAATAAAAGAAAGCGAGAAAAATATGACTCTTAAACTGTAACAAACTATTTGTAAAATTTCTGTGAAGCCAACCAGGAAAATTCACAGCAGCGGTTCTCCGCAGGGAAGCGCATAGGCAAGGAAACAGGATATGGGAAAGGGGCTGAAAATAAAGAGACTGGTTGGTAGACGTCCCTGTGGCCGGTTGTGATTTGGCAAAAGGGATTGAGATCAGAATAGAAGCTGACCGCTGCAAAGTGCAGCCCTGAGATCCAACTGTAGCCTTTTCACCTCAATACTCAGGCTGCTATTGATGCTGGCAGGATGGCTAGGTCCTGCCTTGCATTTTCTATGTGTGTGCGCTGGCTTCAATCCCAGCCATGGTCCCTCTGAATCTGTCAAACTTGCTAGTCCTGTGAGGGATGTTCCCTTTCCAGAAATTAAAAAAAAAAAAACAGTACAAATCAAATAATGTATATGATACCTACATTGTACATCTTTCTTGACAGAGCAAAGTGATTCCAAAAATATATCCCTATAAGTTGGAACATACAGTAAAAACAATGCACAATCCTACAAAAATGTAACTTCAACACTGAAAAAACTCAAATCCTATTAAGAGCTTTCTTTCTCTTTACCAGCCGCACGTTAGAAAAGTAAAATATGTGAACTAGCCGACTTGGCTGAATTAGTTTTCTGCATGGCTTGTAGGGCTTTTTATTATCTACTGCTGCCATGAGTCAGGGGGTTTAATTAATTAATTGACCCCACCTTCCCTTATTTCACAAATGGCATCCTAGTGTGTCATTTTGTCATTTCTTTTTTGTTAAATACATACAATAAACTCCACATCTAAAAAATATAATTTAACTTTAATTTAACCCTTGTTTATGCAATATGTAACCGACATGTTTTTTTTTTTTTTTTTTTTTAATTCTGAATATTTCCCATGGAGAAATGGCAGCAATAATGTTTAATCTTGAAGTCACAGAACATGACGTCACTGACCCGCACCAGCGACAGTGAATTGGGTGGGTCAATTTACCTGCCCATTCCACTCCTCCTACTGTACAGGCTATTAAAAACATATTCAACCTCTGATATAGCACAGAAATAAAATACTGGTACATTATTATCAGTGGATATACTGTACATGTGGTGATGTTGTTTTTTTTTTTTTTTTTAACAAAGCAAATTGCATTCATGTTGATTGCTTCCCCTAAGAATCTGATGATGAAACAGTGTAATGTTTTAGCAGTAAATTACACTGTGTGTTGACCCCCACTCCCGGGCTTCTTACCATGTATGTGGGCTTTTCTTGCTTGGGTCACTTCAACTAATAAGAACGCAAGGGAAAAAAAAACAAACCTGGGAATGCACAACAGCAGTGTTACCTGGGTGAAGTGAAAACATCCTGCACTGCTGATTTTACAACAACAACAAAAAAATGGATTTCGTCCTTTTGTAATAACATAACATATTTGCAAGACCGCTCATTAATGAAGGATTCTGTGTTGTTCGGTGCTTAGAAATCATGCCTAAACTGTAAAATTATAAATTAGTGCTATTTTAATAAATTGATGGAGTGACATACAATATGTTTGTGATTGACCATAATTCAAATCTGCAGTGACCCACACTCGCATTCTGTTTTTGCAATGTGATGCCTTTCCTACCTGTTAGTTTATCTAATGTTGTATCTAGTTTGGACTTCGGTGCACTCTATGTTATCAGGTAGCAGACTTTGTTTAACATTTCCTCTGCAGTTTTAGCTGTAGGGGCACACATTTCTGTGCCAAGCAGGCATGCTTCTGCTACCTTTTGCACTGACAGGGTGTTATAAATCTCCAGGCTCTTGTATGGCTCTGGATGCAAAATAAAAACTACATTTGAAAAGGTGTTCTAGTATTTCCATGAGGTGCTTTTTCACATAGCATTCCAATATAGGCATATCAATTAAACAGTCTTCTTAAATACTTAAAATACATTTGTAGTTGTTTAAACCTTGCGGTGCAAGCTACAATTCTAATCTGTATTGGGTTGGGTCAGTTAATTGTGTCTTTGTCATTAATTCCATATTCCTTCCTAACTTGGGTGTTGACGGTCCTCTCTTTTTATTCACGCAAAAATAGTACACCAAAACCAGCCGCGATGAGGGATTTACAGCCTTTGCAGTAGACCAATGTTTTGGCTTATGCATTTATAAGCGTCTGTAAGGATAGCCTTTAGTTCCAGTTGTGATTTAGTTCCAGTTTGTTTTGTCATGTGCACATACAGTATTTCTGCTCTGGACTCGCACAGACCCCGCTAACAACCACAGAATGGAAACTTACTAAACTGAGCCTGAACTGAAACGTTATGGAAAGGCTTAATTTATATCCAATTGTTGATCAATGTTCTGTACGGTAAGATTAGTAAATTCGGTAAGTCTCAATTTGGTTGGATCGCCTCAAATCCACTGTGAGACGTATTAATAATGAACACCCCCAGCCCCTGTAGATTTTGTACAGCTGGTCTGTGTCCTAATTCCAGTAAATTAGAGAGTGTGGGTTTTTTAAATAATAAATGATGAGCAGTCCTCCGAGGTTAATTAGGTCATCAGGAAATTAGTATTTATTGGACTGAAACCCTTTTTAAAAGGTCACATTGAATATGTTTCTAAGGGGCAGTACCACATACGAAAGAATGAGGTTATGTTCTTATATATTGTAGCCTTTTCATAAAGTCGTTTTTTAAAACAGTACAACAAGAAACAGGTTCACTTGCCTTGCATTTGTCAAACAGAAATCAAGGCTACAATGTTTGTTTAAATAGAGCTACAAGGAACTTTGAGCTGTGGCTGTTTTGGACAAGGTAACACTGTTAATATAATATTACGATGTGTATAGTGGTCAATGATATCAGTCTAACACTTTGATCAGAAACGTCCTTGTAACAGATGGCTTATATCACAAGGCTTGCAGCAGATGGAAATTACATCACCATACCAATTCAGTTGTAAAAAAAAAATAAACAAATAAACAAAGGGACCAAAAATTTAACACTGTACACCTGTTGTCTGAATTTCCTAATAGAAAGGTACATTCCAGCAGTTTCTCACAAATTAAATTCCCTCACAAGTAACAAGAAAATACTGAAAGCCCACGTAAGGTACTAAATATTCAGAAGCACTCAGTGACACAGTTAAAACATGCAACTAGAAACATATAGTGCCTGGTTTGGAGAGTCTGGGTTTAGATGCTTCAGAAAGCTTGTGAGTGGAAGACAGCGCTTGTACAGTGACTTTCCATTCAAGGAAAACATTCCATTCACACAACAAGCTCTTCATACTCAGATCAGTTCACATGCTTTTAATTGTTAACAGCTTAGCTGTCAAAAGATCATACATATGGGGCTCCTGAGTGGTGCATCCAGTAAAGGCGCTCAGGTGTGGAGTGCAGGATGCACCCTATATCTTGGAGATCGGCAGTTTGAATCCAGGCAATGCCATTGCCAACCATGACCAGGAGTTCCCAGGGGACCGCGCACAATTGGCCAAGTGGAGGGTGGGGAGGGTTTAGGTCAGCTATCCCCGTGGCTGGTCGGGCGCCTGCAATCCTGCCTGTGTGCAACTCAGAACTGCGTGGTCCTCCGACGCTGTAGTTCTGTAATGGCTTCATGGCGGGCTTGCAGTGCGAAAAAAAGTGGATGGCTGACAGCACACGTTTCGGAGGACGCGAGCGCGCATCTCTCCCGAGTCAGTGCAGGGGTTGCAGCAATGAGCCGGGCTGAATAATTGGGCATGTCAAATTAGGAGAAAATCGGGGGTGAAATAATTGCCGATTCAAAATTTAAAAAATAAATGAATTGTACGCTCAGACGCTCAGAATCCAAGGTCCAAACAAAAAAAAAACAAAATCAACAGCTAGATAGCAAACATAATTTGTCATCTTTCTGTGTGTACCAAAGGGCAGAACTGTTGCCATATTTATGAGAAAATGATTTATTCAAATGCACACATCGAAAAGAGGCTTGGATGAGGTTATTGTCTATTGGACTGAGGCACTGAGGTATTGGTAGGCTTCAATGGAAGGGTTGGTTTAACCTTTAGTTCCATTAACTTCTTAGAATATTTTATCAGTAACATACTGTATGTTTCAATAAGCTTTTGCACCAGGTGCTACATTTGCAGTTCTTCTTTTCTAAATGGGATTAAAACACAATTCTAATGTTTCAAGTCCTGGTGCAGGTACGATCCCTTAAAATAACATTCTAATCAGCAATGTATTCCACTTAGAACAAAAGAGAACAAATTCTGAACCTGATGCTAGAGTTGGCATTTCTGCTTGTTTCTATGTAGCATGCAATGCCATCTGGTGTCAGGTTGTTGTTACTGGTGCAAGGCTCTTAAATTAGAAAGACTGATGCATTTTTTTTCTGCACAACACAGTCCTGTTTGATTGAATGTTGTTTTCTCTGATTCTAAGATCTTATTAGAGAACTCAGTTGTTATCCAGCTATCTATTTGCAAGTAAGCTATATAATGTTATACACTGTGCCATTCCAGGCAGTACACTTCATCTGTGAATAACTTTTTTATGACCCGGCTAGTCAATCTGGGGCATGTCAGGCAACACGACTAAGAGTGTTTTGCATATAAAAAATGATAGGGTTGTGTAATAAGACACGTGAAGCCAATTATAGAACAATAGTTTGATTATATTATTTTCAGCATGATTTATGGTAATTAACCTTTACATACCATGGGCATAATTAATCTGCACCGTCACACTGGAAAAGGCCATATATATATGTATATATACAGTTACACACTGCAGAAGCACTTCTATTGTCTCCACCACCAACATTATTAGTTTCCTCCAGATCAGCTTATTTGTGCAACTTTAGGTTTGTTTAATTTGCATGGTAATTTCCCATGTGTTTGTCATGTTTGAATCATGTTTGCTAATACAATTCATTACTTCATCATGCGTTTTACAATTATTTCAGTAATTGTGTTACAGCTTTGCACATTAAACTGGTAGGACAAACAGTACCTTAGTGCAAACCAAGTGTCTTTTAAATGAATGACATTCATGCCATGTATTTTTTAATATACTTGCAACTCCTTCTGTCACATTATTTTTGAAATTGCGTTTCTGTTTGACTGAGAATATAATGCTGTGCACCTGTTTATTCACATGGAATTAAATGGAGCTTATTTTGTAACTTAAATGGCTACTAATTGTACAGTGTACTATATGCTATGAAGCACAATGCAGTGATCAGGGTGAGGGATGCATTTCTTTTTGCTAAAATGTACAGTTAGTTGTCTATTGAGTGTCTTTGAAAAATCACAACAAAAAAACAAAAAACGTGTGTAGTGTTTATAATGCATTCAGACTCATTGATTGTCGATTGCTGAAGAGGTAGCATTGTCTTGCCCTCTTGACAGGTAACTATGTACTACTAAGCCACTAAGCCCTCATTAATCCCTTTACAAGATGTGTTTTAAAAGCCAGTGATACATGAGTTTCATTGAGCTCTACCGATGCACACCTTCAGGTCTACCTTTTTTAACTATCACAGACAACTTACTGCTCCCCTTACTTTAAAAACACCTGTTGCCGATCCCATTCTGCCTCTTAATCGGCACTCTGGAGCAATGAAATGCATTGTGTTTAAATCAGGTATGTGGTAGGAAAAAGAGAGAGAATGCAATGTACTATTGATCTGGGTTAATTCGATTCCTGTCAAGTTATAGGGGATTTGATAACCAGTTACAAATGTGATTGTAAAAAAGGGGATACAATCATATTAACTTGCAAACTTTTAACTTTCAGTTAACTTGCAAAGATTGCAGAATTCACTGAAATGTGTTATGAGATAAAAGACACCCATATTAACCAATCGCTTTTTCTTTATATATATATTTAAATTGGCTGTTAGCTGCAAGCTCCCTCACCCCTTCCACCTCTGGTATTTAAAGAATTTTTCATTTCCAAGTCGCTGGAGACTAATCTGTTCCCTGTGAGCAGCACTGCACCGGCCCTGCTGTTCGATCTTGTTACTCCGAGCCTCGATGTGGGAGTGTGTCTGTGCGTGTCAGCCTGGAGGAAAGCTAAGCAGAGAGTAACGGTAGGGGACTGTATAAAAGCCACGGGGTCACATTAGTGAAGAACAAACAAGGCAAATTTACCTGGCTTTTATAAAACATATTTCCTCCTGCTTGCAGGGGTCTGTTTGTTTCTTTTCATTTCAACTTCATACTGAAGGCATGGCCAGTGGTACAGTAACACATGACAGGATTTAGACTTTAGAAACCTGCCATAATAATAGGGTGTAAGGTCACCTTGGATACCTGTGAAGGCACTGATTTGATGTTATAGCAGAACCTGTAATATTCAGTATCCTTTCAGGGAGTAGTTATTCTACATTCTAGTTGCTTTATCAATGTTGGGGCATTATAAATGTCAGGTATATCAGCATGTCAAAATGCTAAAATACATTATTTTAAAACAGAGCAGTGTAATATAATATTTGGCAATTTAAAAAAAAACAGCATTCCAAAAATATCTCTTACTGTGCTTTCTCCATCCATGCCAAAGTAATCTGTCAGTTTTTTTTTTTTTTTTTTTTTTGGTCTGTTTTCCTGAGACAGAAATGTTGTTTAGAAACAAAAAACAACAACAGAAAAGTGTGCTTACAAACACAAACTGGCTTTGGAGGTCAATGGAAAAAATCTTTTTAATGGTACAGTAATTATATTAATCTCTCACTTTACCTAATTTTGACTGCCTCATATTTTGTACCACCTGGTATTTATATGCAACTGAATCTATTCAGCTAAGAGTTGAATGTACTGTTTTAGACACAATAAAATGTGCATTGACCGGTTTCCATCTGTACATCTCAGTTGGTACCAGCATGTGTAAATGACACATGCCAGAGGTCCATCAATTAGCAGAGGGTATGGTATTTTCCATGATCGGAAATGACAGGTTCTGCTGTATTTGTCTGCAAGGTGTTTAAATTGTCCTAGAGGGATACTTGATAAATACAACCTGCATTTCATTTGAAAAGCTGCTGGTCTCCAGTGCAGTCATCACTTTGAGATTTTAAGTAATTTGTACAGTCTTGGTTTTGCAAGTACTCATCAGCCCTCTATCATAGTCTGTCAGATCAGCTGTCTTACCTGTTGTGACTGAAACAGACTTGCAGCAGGGGGGCTGCAGGCAACGTGTGTGCTGCACATTTTTAGTAGTAGTCCGGAGCTTACTATTCCTGAAAGAGGGTGGATTGATTGCAATATGGAATTAAGCCCTCAATTTATTTGCAGTTCAGTAACAATTAAACATTGCAAATCATGGTTACTGTAACTAGATTAACTGTCATTAACCTGGATAATACTTTTGGGAGTATGTAATGTATCAGCTAACCACAGCCTGCATATATAATTGTGATGCAGCTCAATTTACCCGGTCTTCCATTGCTTTAAACACAGTGTATAAAGATGTCCATGTTTTGAGAGCTGGACTTTGTGCAGAACTGCATTTTGTAGCTCCAGAGACAGTCTGCTGCTCCACTCAAAGATGCAGCATGAGTCAGGGTGTCTGTGATGGCAATGTACATGTGTTCTTCAATTCTTATCAAGGGACATTGTATTCCTGATATTGAATCTAATCCATGGCTGTGGAAAACCATCTACATACATGTTCAGTTTATAAAAAACGTAGTAGGGGATTATATAAGTGGTTATCAATGGACTGTCCAAAATTTTAGCTATAGTTGATCATGGCTAGCCATTGATGGCTAATGTGCCATAGACCGCACAGGGGTGAAAGTGGTGGAAACCCCTTTTTTGTCCTTAAAACCCTTGATAACAATGCTTTCAGTCTTCAAAATCCAACGGCACCCAAGCTAACCGGTGTGACTTTGCATTGTGCAAATGTGTGTCTTTTCGTTCACATAAAGTCAGAAAAAAAAACATATGAATCCAAATTAACATGTGTTTATACTAAAGTAATACAAAGATGACTACAAAAGATTTAGAAGTGAGTAGTTTTTCGAGATTTACAATTATACTGTAAATACATGCCCATTTTCCCATTGGAAATAGTGATATTTTGAAATATCACTGTCCTGGTCACAAAAGCAAAGTTTGTGGGGAATAATAGCCATTTTCTATACTTTTGAGGCATAAGAAATTAGGAAATAACACTTACTACCCAGGAACAAAAATTGTGTTACATAGTGATAATGTAATACTGTGAGATAACACTCGCTAAAACTTCAAGGGGGCTATCAAAATGTTTCCTTGAATTTCGAGTTTCATGCTCTTCGAATGCTCCCATGTTTAGTTAGTTTAGTTCAAATACATGTTGGCACAGCTGGTATTTTTTGTTGAACTCTATACACAGTGAGTGAATGGGCATTGACTGACTGGAGTGGGCTGCTTTAATCAGGTCAATTGGTAAGATATAGACATTTCCTTTTGCATGATACTTTTGTAAGGTCAAAGATCTCATGAGAGGAGATTATTAGAATCTGTTGTGTTCATGTCAGTAGAATAGATGTGTCGATATTGAATGTGTTTCTATGCAAAATCATAAAGACATATTGATATTGTTTAATATGCTAACGGGGGTGCGGGACACAAAATCACTGACCCAAGGAAAGAAGGGAATAACAGGGAATTAGGAATCATTTACTGTGGACCTGCAGCTCACTTGTGACTTTCAGAAGAAAAGCATCATTGATTTCCTCAAACCAGAAATGGCCAAATGTTCATTGCTTTAGAATGGAAAGAAGACATTAGTAAAAAAAAATTCTAGTAGATTAATGTAATATACGTTATTAGGGGCTCGCTGTTAATTGTGTAGCTGCCATTAGATTGCCTTGTCAGTGTATTTCTATAGCAAGTCCCATGCTGTTTATAACACAATCGTGAATTTGCTTACACAGACTTAATTAAGATCAATGCTAGTTTGTAATCCAAGTCCCTGTGCTCCTACTGAAGCAACACGAAACATGAAGCTTTAAAACTAGAACAATACAGATTGTAATAATCCTTTCACATTTCTGTTGTGCATCACTACTAAATCTCTTAACTACAATCTCATAGTTCTATTGTGTCTACTGGTTAATTCTATTGCACCCTAATGCCCCCATCCACAAGATCCTCTGATTAAATCCTCCACTGATCCCTGATTTATAAGGTGAGGTCAAGACCTTTATTGTAAATCAACATTTTATGTTGCTCATTCATTTAAAAGTCAAGTATACACATTGTCATTCAGGTAGACTGCTATGCAAACCTGCGTGGGTGTTGTTGAGCAGATGATGGTAGATGTTAGCAATGTATCACAATCAATATGAACACATATGATTCCTTAGTAAATGTAGGTAGCAACCGGTTATAATGTGACTGCAAAAAAATATGAACAATTCATTTAGAATATGAAGGGAAACAAAAAAAAATAGAAAAGTGGTGTATTTTTTTTCCCCGGGATATTCCAGACTTAACAATAGAGGCATGTGAAAGAAAGATATTGTCAGCAATAGGCGATGAGGTTTAAACCATGCTTGGTGGCTTTTACTCAGCAAGAAGGACATGTTTTCTATAATCATAAACAAAATGCCCAGCATGGGTGTTAAACAATTAAATGCACTGTAACCTGGACAGAAGGGTGGCTGCTGTACACCAGAGTGTTTTGTTTTCAGCTCATGTCCCCGGAGAACGAGATACTGTAGGATCCCACACCTGGCTGGTTCAGAACCCTAGAGAGCGGCTATGGAGAGCACTGAGACAGACACAGGTCTACCTGTCACATTCAGCTGCAGCAGGTGTTTGTCGTGATCAAAAAACAAATGGACAAATAGCTTTCTCATTTGATTGACAAGGAAGAGTTTCTGTATTTGCATTTACTTGTGTGAATAACGCAATACTTTTTTTTTTTTTTTTTTTTTAATTGACATGGAACCAGCAAAAACATTGGTGGGCACAGTGCAAAAGTATTAATAAGGAAAAAACAGCACAACAAATCAGCCCACTGGAGATCATTAAAACTCAATATAAAGTGTGTCTAGGTTTCAATTCAGTGCAAAAAAGTTCATTAAAAATCCTTGTCATGCTTTAAAAGAGGAACTTTCTTTTTTAAGGACTGCTTTTAATATATGTTTCTAATATTAAATCCACAAGTCCTACTACTACTACTGAAAAGCTATTTTGTATAACTGTAAAGAATGTTATCTATTTATGAATAAAATGTGTTTAGGTCTGAATAAAAATATGAAGCAGAACCCACCTCAGTGTGCATTTACATGCCGTTATCTACACTGTACACATGCAGCTGAGAGATGTGAACGCACATGTTAACAAAGTCGTCAACTAGGCTTTCAGCGCAAACTGAAATGTCAGGTCATTTTCTGTGGGTTTGACATCATTGTTAAACTTTTTAATGTATCACAACTTTTAATGTACAGTCGCTACAAAAAAAGTATAGAATTAAATAAATAAACAACCTACTGGAATGCTGATCTTATTTGGGTATATTTATAAAACGGTGATTGAAAAGCAAGACATTTTCTAGGGTAGCTATATCAGCCTGTTATTAGCCAAAACCAAAAGTTAAAATGCTGGTCAATGCAAGGTTTAAATTAAGGGCTGTGGTGTTGGGTGGAAGGGCAGGCATTGGATGGGGCCCAGGGCACTGACTGATTTACAGTAATGTCTTCTCTCTACACTGTCTCTACCACTGTATGCAGATAAGCATGCTCTGCTAAGCAATATTTAGAATGGCAGTGGTAGGCAATTTCCGCTAAAGCAATGAAATCTGACCATGATTCCGTGTCGGATTCCCATAGAAAAAACACCCTCATTAATTGATTTACCTGTAAATGAATGTTGCAATGTAATTGATTTGCTCAAATGCTGGTTTGGAAGCCCCAGCTCTGCTTATTGCTTCCTTCATGAAGATGGACTGCTGGCAGTCTTGGTCATGAAACATAGCTGGAGGAAGGGGTTGTACGGTACTGTGTGGATTGGCATTGCTCAGGCCCTTACTGTGAGTTAGTATGTGCTATTGATTCTGTGGTGCTGATGAAGCAAATGAAACTTCTTCATCAACAGCTTTTAGCCCCTTATCAAAAGCACTCAAATGAATGCTTATTTATACACAGAAGAACAGTATGATGGTAAAAAGAAGCAACATTACTAACTACCATACTATTAAGAAACGTGATTTTCTGTCTTTGACAGTGATGTCGCCTTTAGTAATATAGTGGTAAATTAACAGTAATTTGTAATGGCAAGGAATGCCTAAAGTTTTTGATAAAACACGATTAACACTTGACTAAATAGTCTATTTTTACCACCTGCCATAAGCTATTCTTTCTTGGTATATCTGCCTATATCAAAACAAGCCTTAAAATGTTTCTGAATGTTTGCATGTTGCCAAGTCCAACAGGGCCAGACAGATCGAGTACATATCAGGTGAATCTCCCCTATATCATTTAGAAAAACACTCAAAACATTCACACAAGAAGAGGCTATGTGATAAATATTTTACAGCACTCCATTTGTGCTTTCACCATCATCCAGAACACAGATGGATGCTTCTAATGCACTCATGTGCCTTTAGCGGCGTGTGAAAAAAACACTGCCTGGCCCATCCAGGAACAACACACACACACACACACACACGCTGTAGTGCAGTTTACACTAATGCAGGCACAAATTAAATTGAAATAGTCTTCAATTTCCCCAACCCCTATAGATGAGGGAAATATTGCATTTAAGTGAATCAGTCCTGCTTCAGCCAATCAATCAATCTTTATTTAGCCGGGATATAAACCCTTGATATACATCTCATTTACATGGTGGTCCCAGCTAGGTGGCAGCGAGACATGGATAATACAATAAAAATCTAACTGCCATTATCACAGTAGGTACAAAAGAATAAAAAGCCTTTTAATGTAACACTGCTCCCCCCCACAATCATTTCTTCTATTAGTGCATGGCCTTAAACCTCCTTGCCCCTTGAAATCATGTTGCTACTGCTGCAGTGAAGGTTATGAATACAAGCTTTTTTGTAGCTGATGAGGCAAAACAAAAATTAAACCAACAACAGTCTAGAACGTGAACATCAAACTGTGTTTCATACATTCAATTCTACTTTTGCTCACAAGGCTTAAGGCTTATAGAAAACCGCTTTCTAAAATATATTGGAAGTAGTTTTTGAAAACCATATTGGGCTTTTGCATACAGTACAGTACCTTCAAATAATAAGTCATACATTTCAAAGCCTCTGTATATTCCCAGCACAGTAGCTCATTCTACAACACCAGTGTGGTAAAACTGGGATCCAAGGAAGTGTAGAAAGTGCAGCTAAATGGAGGATGCAGAAGCTATAATCTGTGCCTCTGCTGTGTATTATTTACTTGTCTTGGGAGAGGCAGCAGGCAGGCATGATTACGGCCCTCTCCCACTCTATTTGAGCTAAAACAATGATTGAGGGGTCCTGGCCTTTAAACAGACAGTCCTGTTGACCCAATTTAGGACCCCGATCAATCCGCCACTTGCCAGATTAATTGAGATGATTCCAACTGATGTGTTTTATTTATTTATTTATACAAGGCTTTTCAATCTGCTGCAAGACTGTGTTGGATTACCAGCAGTGGCGAGGCTGCTTCCATGAGCGAAAGTGAGGCAGAGACAGAGAGAGAAAGCTCTTTTCAATTTGCACACTGCAGCCTTCCTTACTATTTGTTAAAGATGCGACGGCCCTCGTTTAGGTTTTGTTACAAAAAGACCAGCATGCTGCTGCTGCCCCCAGCTTAATACATAGTGCAGGTTTAATATTATCCACATGTCCTGGGTCATCATTGACTGCTGGAGCATTGCTACTAATATACTTTCATTGCCCACCACTGGTGATCTGGCGAAAGGGATTTTCAATATGCAGCATGCATATTACTTATATTTAATTTGTATTTTTGAAAAATGGTTGATAGTGGGAAAGTGAGGCGGGGAAGAATATTAGGGCTGCACCAAAGCCGTGAAAAACTGTACACTGAAGCCTGTGCAACTGGTATGCTTCCCCAGCCTTGTAGAGTCTTTTCAGAAGCGGGAACACATAATAGGATATGAAAACAGGTAAGAGATAACATATTAGGAAAGATGAACATGATATACACATATCCCTTTAACTACATGCACACATACTGCGGCTTCCTGCTCTGTTGAAACCTGTTCAATATTAACTGGGAATGATGCACTCCAGTATAGACAGCACTGGGGAACGTGAACAGTGGGTTTGGAGACGTATTGAAATGTATGGATATATAGTAGGGCCATATTCATTAAATATTTACTCATGTCCTATGTTTGCAGCATATTTATTTTGTATAAAGAAGAACAAACAGCTAATGTTACAGAACTAGTAAAAAACAACTAAATAGCAAACAGGAGCTCCAAACCCCCTGGGTTAGCCTTGAGTTACATATTTTAAGCATAAATCGTCAATTTTTAAAAAAAATTTGGGGGGAAAAAAAATTTGTAAACTCGGGGTAAATCGTTTGTATAGTGGCCAGTAGTGGAGTGTTTTCTGAAGCTAGTAAAAATGTACTATTTGAATTTAATACCTTGAGAACTATTCTTTTTTTATAGTGAATTGTTACATTTAAAGTGATTTTATCAGACTTTTATATAGCTGTCAAACCGCATGCTTTTGCTATTATAATAGCAATCTCATGTGCATTTCAGGTCACTCTTGCTTCATTTTTATGAGGTCTTTCTGAGTATAACTAAACTTAAGGTACTGTATATTCTTCTGCTCTAAACCGCTGGATAGTCCATAGACATTGATCACTGGGTAGATCCAGACGTCAGCCAAAGGTCTACAACTCCTTTATTTGTTTTATCATTTTTGCTTCTCCTTTTCTTAATGAGCTGATGTAATTTGGAAATGGGTGATCTATAAAAAGAAAGGGATGCTTGATAATGCTCTCAAGGGGGGACTCTCCATTGACGCCCACCCGTCCGTCATAACTTTAAGCTAAAGATTTCTGTTAAATTTTTTTTTAAAAAACTTTGATCTTGTTCCTTTTGGCACTGCAGGGGAGAAAAGTGGAGAATAGCTCCAGACACGACTCCCATAAATGAGTATATAACCACATTTTAGTAATGTTTAATTATAGATTAGCGCCAAGGACAGGAGAAGGAAACTGCACAGAATGATTGGTAACTGTATGACGCTGATCATTTCATTTTTTTTTTATTAGTTGGCTCGTTTTGTGAACAGCAGAATTCCAGACTAAACATTCATAACTGGTCTCTTTGAATGACAGAGAAGCAGTCCCCAGGGCTTTTTTAAATTATTATTTTTTAATTATAATTTGCTGCCGCATAGCCTCAGGTACAGGGTGACAGAGAGTTAAGAGTGAGGGAAGTTATGCTTATATTGTAATTGTAATATCACCTACGAGATGTAGTCTACACATTACACTCAGGAAATTAATATACAGTGTCCCTAAAAAACAAAGCATTAGTCCAATTAACACTAGTTGAAAAGCTCTTGGAAAACTCTGTTCTGCTAATACAAAATGTAACGACAAGCACTGTTCTTTAAAACGTACACACACGCTGCAGTTGGCTCGACAACCCTATTTACAAACGACACTCGCTGCGGTTGTCCGTACACACACCTTTCATCACGAAGTGAGTGCACTCCCTGTTTAAACAAACCACTGAACTCAGGGATCATTACATGCCGATCATGAGGTTGTGTGGCGGCGGTGTTTTTGTTTATGCTTTTGGAAGAAAGTACAGTACGTAATCGATTGAGAGCTCGTCAAGCGCAGCTATGCTCTTTTCTGCAAAACCAGCAGACATGTCGTTTTGCTTTTTCTGCACTGCCAAGTGGTGACGATCTGCAGTAACATGACGGTAGATCGAAACATTTGTGCGATCTTCCAACCAGGAGGCTGGTGGGAACGACTTGAGTGGTCTCCAAATGACTGGATTAAAAATGTACGCATGTCTAAGGAGTCGTATATGCGTCTTCGTCATTTACTGACACATTTTCTGGAGTGCCCAAACAAACAGATCGGTATCGATGGAAAAACAAGTTGCGGCCAATTTTTTAAATGTTTTTCTTGCAACAAAATATTATACAACTGTACTTTGATTCAATAAAAAAGTGTATTATTTGTATACACTATTTACTAATTTTATGAATTTAGTATTCATCAATATTACAAAATCAACTTGTTTCATCAAAATATTAACGCTTTTTTTTTACACATGGCACCCCATAGACTTAGACAGGTGGGCAGTGATTTTTGTAAGGAGCTAAATCATTTCTAACTGTTAATAAAAATGTTAATAATATTCAAAGCTAATTAACAGACTGTTTAAAATTCAGTGGTCGGTTTGGCAAAAAAGCAAAAGTCAGCATTTCAGTGAACACTACAGGACATCACGCAGGTAGACAGTGTTGCAGGCAGCGCCCACCCTGCACTATGTGATTTATGGACATGTCAGCATGTCTGGCCGTGAATTGAACTCACAAATCTCAGCACCTTTAAATCATTCCTCGTTCGCCACCAAGGTGGGCTAGGGCAATGGAGGGGAGAGAGGCGGGGGTGGTTGTTGACATCTATTGAACATTTTTCTAGTTCCTTTAACAGTGCACTCACATCATCTCCTACTTAGTATCCCTCATTTCTGAAGAGGCACCATGAATCATTGTCATACCAGGAGCAGTGATACTGGCTCGCTAGCCGTGAATATGTTAATATTAATGTTTTCAAATAAACAACTTGCCTATATATGTGCATTATTTTAAATATATGCATTATTTTACAATACGAACTCGGCAATAAAAATATATATCTGTATGTATAATGTCTATGCAGTGTTTCTATTTGCATATTAATTTTTGTTAGTACAGTTAGTAGAGTTAGTCGAG
Organism: Polyodon spathula; assembly: GCF_017654505.1. Taxonomy (NCBI): domain Eukaryota; kingdom Metazoa; phylum Chordata; class Actinopteri; order Acipenseriformes; family Polyodontidae; genus Polyodon; species Polyodon spathula. The sequence continues at coordinate 25,904,389 of NC_054553.1, forward strand.
ATCGATGGTAAGGGAGGTGATATGTCAGTGATAAATACTGCTCAGTGCTGCCTCCAGTAATGTGATATGGTATGGAAGGGTTAAACTGCACCACTATGACACATGGAAGACCATCTCCAATGCGAAAGTACAAATTAGTTTAGTTTTTTACAGTTATGCCATATCCTTGCTCTCACAAGTGTTGCAGCACAGGGAAAATAAATGTGTTTTTATAATGGTCATGGGAGTTGATAAAACAGATTTGGGCTGAGCCTTGGCAGGGACTGATGCCAACCCCAGGCCCTCTCTCCCCGAACACGCCCTTTGCTCCCCTCACTGACAAACAGATTCTCAGATTAATCTTTATTATTATTATTACATTTACCAGTGCAGACCCATAGCTGTGGACTCTTCCTGCGTTCACATCCACAGCCTTTTCTGCAGTTGTTTATAGTAATTTCATTTTATTTGATTAAACTCGCGCTAATGCAGTCTCAACTACTGAGAGGCAATGTAATGAAATCATCTTCTGCAAAAAAAACAAGTTAGCTTCCGAAATAGCAGTGCAATAAACCTTATGGAGAACCACGGTAGGGTGGTCCCACATGCTGCATGAACTCCCAATACCATCCATCCTCCCTTTCAACTAACTTCCAATACATCTGATCTGAACTGTAATGCACGTGCAGCTATTGTTCTAGTTGGTTGAGTTCATTGGCTGCTTGATGCTCAAAAATATATTAGATTCTAATAAGATTTGCGCATGGCACACAACCGTTGGCGATATTTTGCAACTGTAGTTTCTTAAATAAGGGTACCCTGCTGAATTCTCTGGTCTGCACAAATTGTTTTTTATGTTATGGACATTATCAGCAAGATCTATTTGCGTACTTTCTTATCGAGTGGGATTGGATGAAATTCGAATGCACCAGACATGATGTTGTCGATGCCCCCATTAGTTGATGTAATGTCATTTCAGACATATTTATTGCATTAGTAATAACACTCATTATTGTATTACCCTTCCCAGTTTTGACTAAAAAGCAGTCTGAGTGTCTCAAGGGCATTGTCAAGAGCAGGCCTGGTGCAGTATACAGTGTATCACCTGTCACAGACACAGAGTTTCAGATTGTACGCGTGAACAGCGAAGCAGCCAGAGGTGCAGACCCCACTGGTGTAGCATTTGGCAGCCAATTTTGTAACTGCATTTCACAAAACAAACTTAATTTTATATTACACCAGGTTATGTTCCAATGTGTTTATTTTACGTATTTCAATGGCCTTATCGTAGAACACAAACATACTTCGCCAAGCTTTGAATTCAGAGGCTTCCCACATCTACAGCAATGTTTAATCCATACAACAAAAATACATTACTTAAATACATGTGTTATTAGAAGTAAATTGTTAATTACCCATGGGATAAACAGAAAACACGATAATGCAAAAATAATCATGTAGCCTCTCTGCGTTTGTCTTCCTTCACTATTTTTGTGTTAGAACTGTTGCATGTATTTTTTTTTGTTTGTTTGTTTTTGGAGGAATTTGAATTCTTGCTGGAGTTTTTTTTATTTATTTTTTTTATGGAAAGTGAGAATCCTTCCCCTGACAGATGTACTGTTCAGCTTCCCAGGTTCAGAATTGAACCCGGGTCCCACATCCTAGAGTTTAACATCCGGAGTGGCAGAATGGATCAGAGGCAGTGCATCAGAAATACTCTGAAACGAGAAGCCAGCCTGTACCCCACAGATGGAGAGGAGGAACAGTTTCAAGTGGCCTGAGGGGGCCACTTGAAATTTCATTATGCAAGTCGTGGATATTGCTCTACCCACCTGTTAACCAATCCATGTCATTCACCAGCAGACATCTGCCTCACACAATTGGTATAATGGGTAATTCAGTTACGTGTCATGTGAGGTGGAAACAAATAGGTAGAGGGAGCAAAGAAGGGTTACTTCAGCTTGGACTGACTACAGTTTGGATGGAAGCTGTCTCCTCTTAGACTGACTACAGTTTGGATGGAAGCTGTCTCCTCTTGGACTGACTGCAGTTTGGGTGGAAGCTGTCTCCTCTTGGACTGACTGCAGTTTGGGTGGAAGCTGTCTCCTCTTGGACTGACTGCAGTTTGGGTGGAAGCTGTCTCCTCTTGTCAATTCCTACCTCAACCACAAGGCGAATTGGTAGAGTTAGTAAATGGAAAATCACTAAACAGAATCACAGTTGGGGGAGAGAAATTACAGCTGCACGCCTTCAGTGGTCCTTTTATAAATCACTGTAGCATTTTTGGAAAAAGGATATTAGCTTGTAAGCTGGGTAAATAATAATCTAAGCAGAAACAACAATAGAGAATGATAGAGAAACACATATAAAAGGGAATATATATATATATATATATATATATATATATATATATATATATATATATATATATATATATATATAATATTAATAAGAAAATGTAACTGGTATACAGTGGATGGTATCTTTTTTATGAAAGGATCAGTGGTAGTTTGATATGCAAGGTGGGTACTATTAATTCCTTATTATCCTTATTTCCTTTGTTTTCTCTAATACAGTATTTGTGATCTCAAATCTCAACACATTGAAGTGACCCCCCCCAGCTGTCAAAATATTTGTCCACTAGCCTAACCTTTAAGCCATCCGACCATTTTTCTTTGTTTTTTGGCTGCTACAATAGCACTAGCATTTTTGCATTAAGGCCTTAACTGGCCTAAGTAAATGGAGCAGTTTGCAATTAGTTTTCAAAGTACTTATCTCATTAAAGTAAATGAATTATTGATTAAATGACACTCTTGCTTTTAGTGTGAGTCGGAGCGCCATTCTAACCTTTCTGCTGCTTAAAAGCAACGTCAATTTTTTGTGAAAATATTTGAGTATTATTATTATTATTATTATTATTATTATTATTATTATTGCATGTCAGAATTAATCCCTAGATTGCAGGGCTGTGATTGACATGGGTCCTTTCTTTGGTTTGTTCCTGCTCTTTTTAACTTCCTAATGGGGAAGATGAATCCGTCAGTCAGGGTGTACTTGTTGGCTTTTGAAAATCATTTTTAGACCTCTCATGAGCACAGTCTTCTCATTGTATTGTATTTTAAGCATGTCAAATTTTTATACATTAAATATTTTTTCACCACGTCAAAGTCTGATTCTCTTTTCCCCCTGGCTTAAGGAAGTATTGCTGCAAGAAGAGAATATTAGAGCTAAACAACCTCATTTTACTTTGTTCTACTGCTCAAAGTGGAGAGGAAACTTGTATCCTCATGTGAACTGCACTTTCTTATAAAGTAGAATACACAGCCTAGCAAATGCACTGACTATTCAGCCTGCAGACTATGTACTGTAATTAATAGGCACCAGTGAATTACATTTGATTGTGGCTTTAAATTCAAACAACTCTGTTCATAATGACAAGTGTAGAAAGCCCCAGAGATTCAGCTCTTACTACACAAAGGCACAATTTTGTGACTTGTTGTCTGGGCACCTCATTGCAGATTGTCTTAGTAGTCTTACTCTCTGGTTTCTGTCCTGTTGCATTCGTTGTTGACTTTCATTCTCTGCCCAGTAAGCTGTGTGCTGAGCTCTGTCTCTTCCCTGTGCCTCCATGCCACCTGAGGAGCTACTAACTCCACACTGCAGAGGAGCGCAGGCAGGCGTTTTATTATAACCTGCCTATTGCATTAGCAGGTGGTTTATGTTGGACTGCTCTGAGTGAATTACCATCATTTATAGAGCCAATTGATGAGGTGTACCTTAGGGAATGGCATATGATTGCCTTAGAAGATCTTAGAGCAGGCTATTATAATTATTAATATTATTATTTCCTTTTTGCCAAGCAGGGTCCATCTTTCTCTTGGTCACTTAAACCCTAGAGTACATGATCAGAATTGAAGATGAAAATGGGTGCCTGTTGATTGGGTTGGGGGACTTTAAGCCCAAAACTTAGAATCCCGCATATACCTAGGTGGTAACATTCTTACTTGCATAAGCCTATGCAAAGGAATGTGTCTGGTTTATTATAGCAAGACAGAAATCCTTATTTTGTAATGCATTTTGTCATTTAGTTGTAAATCTAGTTGTTACTAGAGATTCTCTCTCTTTCTGTCTCCCTTTTATCTCTTCATCTGCTGTGTTTCCTAATTTAAAAGTGCCCTTACTGTCTGGGTAGAAGGAAGCACTAAATATGTTATGAACTGTGCTTTTCCCTGAATCTGATTAATTTTAACTGTAAGTACCATAATTGATTGGATCGCCCAGTCTGTAGCAGATATGGTAACGGAAACCAAATGTAGGTCTAAGTGTTTGCTGTATATCCCTGCCTACTTATGGATAGGAATGCTTTGTCTTGTATTTGTATATACATCCAGAGAAGTGCATATTCAGTTGTGACGAATCTTGGTTATTGAGGACACTCATCATTGTCTTTGGCTTGGTGGTGGCTTTATGAAGGGGAACAGGAGGTGATGCTGAATTGAGACCATGAAAAGTAATTTCACTGAGGCTGGATTCTAATCAGCACTCCAGAAATAATCAGTGGAAATTCCCAGGCCCGGTATTGAGGCATATTATCCTATTTAGACCAAATGAACACTAATTGAATTAATTTTTTAAAAAAAAAACTGTAAATGTGCTGGCCTGGCTACTTTAGAATTCCCTCTGATCAGCCATTGCACTTGCACAAATTTGTAAGACTGCATACATAATTGGATAGCTCTAATTTTGTGAGAGCTACAAATGAAGCATTTCTTTAATAGAGGGTTTCAAATTTAGTGTTTTTAAGATTTTTACACCATTTTATGCCAGCTGAATTGCATTCAACGTTATTTATTTTCATGTTACTGGTTTGGCATGGTGAGGATGATGGCCTTGCGAAGGTGGCAGGTCGCTGGTGGAATGAAACGGTGTCTTTTCCTTTCACTGAATCACTCACTTTGAGAATGGCTTGCAACAGTCAATGGATCCATTGCCATGGAAGAGTCTACTGGCCTTAACCCATCTTGCACTGGGTTCCAAAACTTCACGTGAGAGAATTTGTACTTTTTACATGCAATGCCTAATTTTCAAATCTACAGTATGCTCAGTAAATCTCAAATACAGTGGTAACCAGAGCCAGCTATTTAAATGTCTTAATACTGTTGCGGTTAACTTAGAAAAACAGATCCTTGCATTTTGGTTGAAAATCAGAAGCAGAGCTGTGTTAAGCCCTTTAAAGGGTTTGGCTCATATTGCTGGTAATGTGCTGTGTTATACTTTATGCAGCAAAGTTGTAGATTACAAACATAGACAGGTCATCTTTAAATTTATAAGTGCACTAATAAAAACATCCTGTATTTATTGTTATTTTAGTAGCTAAGCAATTTGCATTTTATGAATCCGTGGGGCATATTTCAAAAGTGTTTTCAAACATTCAGAATATATATTGCTTTCCTACAGAAAACAAGTATTATAATTTTTTTTTTTATATGGGCAGTTTCTAAAACAAAATGATAGGTGTTAAAAAAAAAAAAAAAAAGGATTTATAGATATGGCTCTTAATGCATCTTTTAGTGGTTTTAAGATTTTATTTTCATGCAAGAAAGTTCCCCTGTGAGAGAAAGAAGACTCTTCTCAGTGGTGAATCCATTGGTTTAAATGAAACAATGTTGATCATGAACATGCTAGCCCCCATCGTTCTCTTTAATGACAGTTTGAGTCGCATAAAAGGACAGAGAGGAGTGTCTGATTGACAATTTGTCACTTTGTTTCATTGGTAAGACCATCTACCCTCCCACCCTTGGTCCTCTTCTAATCCCAAAGGGGTTTTGCATTGGTTTGTAGTTTGGCTGATTAATAAAACATGAGTGGGGGAAAAAAGAAAATAATCAATTTAACTTTAATGCAAAGAGATAAATCAGTTCTGAACTTCTGAGATTACTCACCTTTCCAGGCGGTAAGAGATGAAATTGATAGAAAATGAGTTCCAGTGGAGTAAAGTAATAAACATTTTCCTTTCCACCATTTAAAAAGAAAGACATTCAACATTACTGCTCTTGGCTTTGTAACTTATTGCAACTTCACTTAATTTCTTTGTATTTGTGATATTTACTCTACAGTGCTTAGGAGTGACCTGTGAAGCGTTTGTATGAAGTGACCAATATACTGTGTACAGAGTTAGGCATTTTAGACAGTCTAAAGATGTGTTAGACTGGATTTCAAGCTGCTTTGCCTGTGTCCATCAATCTCCTACAGACAATTGACTGTATACCCTTGGTAAACTGTATGTGTGCACTGGCTATTTCTGATTGCTTCCTGGATACACCAGTGCCATAGCGATAGTGACACTGATAGTGGGTACTGGGTTAGGTTTTCACTTTCAAGAATACAATCCACAATTTTCTACTATATAGCTTTATTAATTCATATTACAAAATGCCAGTTTACATATCACTCTCTTATAAAATGAATAGAGGATAATAATAATATAATAATATCTTTATTTTTATATAGCACCTTTCATAGTGGACCACCATCACAAAGCGCTTTACAGAGGTAGGCTGTGACCTGTGTATTATATGCAGAGTCACTTATAATAGGACATTGATCCAGCCTAGAATCTTGTGTTCTGTCACTTTTATGCCACAAATGATGAGGGATAACTGGCTAACTTCCTGAGATGCATTTATTTTTTCACCATTCAGAAGTATAAACTTATATCTACAGAGTTCACCCCTCTGTATCGTCGCAGAAGGGGCTAAACTGTGTTATTAAATCTGATCGTTTTGTTTTAATCTGAAATTATATGTAGTGTGGTGAGATTCTCTGATGGGTTAATTAAGATACGAGAGAGGGGTACGGGAAATCTGTAATTTATCATGCCAGCAGCACTGTCTGATGGGTTAGTTAAGTCACAGATTAGGGGTTATTTGGGTGGATCAAAGTCAAGGGTAGGTGGCTGTTCATTAGATACGGTTCCTGCAGTGAAAGACAAAAAAAAAATGCAATACAGTGCTAAATGGTCACAGAGTATTTAGAAATGTTTACTGGGAACATATTTCCAATGGGGTTCTCCATGTCAGCTTTGAATATCTAAAAGAACTTTGAAAAGTCTTTCAGCTGAACAGCAATAATGATTTCAATTAGAGCCCCCTCCCTTTGCTGAAGGGAAGCGCTTTCCTAATATTGAATTTCCTACAAGTTGAATATCCTATTGCCTGCGCTCTGTACGATGCTCTATTGTTGTTTCCTGCTTTGTGCATTATTCAGTGAGTTAGTGATTGAGCTGAAATCAACTTAATATAAAATTTGGCAGCTGAGTCTACAGATATGTTCCTAATTACTTTCCACAGAAACTTTGTTGGGTCTGACTTTGCCAATAATTTGTAACATTAATCTGTGAGAAACAAATCCGAGGTCAATCAGAGACCCCCATGCAAGGTCCTTTTAAACAAATACTCCCTTTGGAATTGTAAGTACTGCATTCTTCAATTATTTCAATTAACCTCAAATGCAGAGAGCAAATACAGTTTTGAAGATTGATTAGCCAATGTTGTAATTATGCTTATGTTTCATGGAAATTAACTGGCTGATCACTAGAAATTGATTAACAATATCTGACATTTCAGCAGATCACAAATCAGAGCATCTCTCCCTCCTCAATACAAACATTTCAGGACTGGATGGTGTAGCAACCCCCCCCCCGCCAATCCTTTTAATTCTCCTGACCTGAATTCAGATCTGGCTTTGTTATGGAATCAATACAAGACGGGGGGGGGGGGGGGGGGGGGGGAATGCTTTTTCAAAACTAGGCACCTTTTATTTGGACAGTGAGGGTGAGAGCTTGACCCAGCCAGGGTCACTGAGTGCTGCCTCTGCACTTCTCAATAAAGTGACCTCTGTTCACAATGTGACTGCTTCTGAGAAGCTGCCCCCAGACCAATACATGCACTTTACAGGTTGCAGCTGAAACTCGGCGGTCAGCCAAATGTAATGTGTGTATCTCTATTTTAATGAATTGCTTGGTTGACAACTGCTCCTTGCTGTTACATCAATACAGACTGTTGACCACTGTTTTTCTCTCAGCTGCACATTTTTGCTGCATGTTTTTGTAACAGGAAAATCAAACAGTGTGGTTACTTGCACACAAGAATGCGGGTAGTTTTAATACAGCGCGGTTTTATGACAAGGAATTCAAACTTCAAAAGTAATTTGAAACAAATTTCAGGAAACATAACAGAACAATAATCCTAATTCGTACTGTGCTGCAATGATAAGGCATGACTGGTTTAATTTAGTATGCTCAAAATATGATTCTATAGTCATCACTGTCATTACACCTGTTTTATAATTCCTTACAACTCACATTCAACAACAAAAAGTGCAGGGTTTTTTTTTTCATAATGCGCTGTCTTTTACCAGAATATTTAATTTAAATGAAAGTTTTTACTTAACAAGTGAAGAAGAAAATGAATAAATTGACCGAGTCACACAAACCCAGAAAATTACATATCTAGTAGCATGCAACGCCCAAGGTTACTTTAAAGACTGGAAACAAAAACAAGGAACCAGTAAATGTTCCAGCCCACTGTTACTGTATTGCGGGTCACCAGTAGAATGGCAGAGGCTGGAATTTCAAGCAGAGGAATTAGCTATGACTGTCAGATAATTAGGCAGGCTGCAGCTAATTTTGGTCATAACCTTTAATGATACTGACATGAATGAAACCAATGGAATTTAGAAATGAGTGGCACTTGCTAAAGACCATGTGCTGAATTGGTTTATTTCAAATAATTTAATTTCAGTACTGAAGCAAAGTCCAGATATATCAGTAGGGTAATGACTTGCTGGATTTGCAAAAGATCTTAAATCTACAAAGTCCCACAAAATTATGCTCCCTTGGTGTCTTTTTAAAACTGGAGTTAACACTTTTAGTTTAGACCCTAACTGTGGGATTTTGTGCTTCTGCATTAGCTGCAGTACAGTATATAGACTAATATATAAAGTATTTTATAGAGAGATTGGGAGTTATTTTGATGCTTAATTTTCCAAAAGAATTGTATTACTTTCTGTTCCTGCCTTTTTTTTTTTGCATTGCATTGCCAGCAATGTACTGTACATGGTATTGGGATGTCTTTCCCTAAAAGTTGTAATACAGCAGAGCGCTTTAGAATAATTTCCCAGGTGAGTAAGTAAGATGGTTTACATTTTTTGATTGCAGGATTCAGAGGTACGTTACGGGTTAAAGCCCATTAATTTGGTAAGCCCTATTTCTGCCCAGTCATCATTCTGCCCAATGGAGGCTAAAAAACACAGAATAATTTATTAATTTTGAGCCCTGCACTTAAGAATGTATTTAACAGGCATTTGCACTGAAAATGCACGTATGAACACAAAGGTTTGTTCAAATAATTGAAAAGCTTCAACACATTCTTGTCTAATCACTTGACCTTTTAAATGTTTGCATTGCTAGTATTTTGTTTTAGTTAGAAATACAGGGGTAGATGTATGAAGTGGGCCAGTCGTAGCACAAATATACAGCAATTTGCATTTTATTTGCGACAATTCACAAAGTATACATTTTGTAGTATGTACTGAGAGAAAACATGTTAATGAAATGAGCTGAAATATACTCATTTAAATATTTGTTGCATTTTTTTAGCAAGATCTCCAGCATTGCGATAGTCGTGTGACATTGTTCAACTAAATAGTGGGAGTTGAGTTGTGGTTTGCTGCAGCAGAGGGTGACCGAAGGATAACGACTCTACATGCAAGGGTGCAAGAATCAAAATATCATTGTTTTTGTTAAATTTAAACTTAATCTGCACAATGCATTCTGTTCCCTCTTCATGTTATTTATTTTAATACTGATATATATTTTAAAAAATGAAAGGCAGTTTAATACCATCAGATTCTATAGCAGGGTCCTCACCTTCACCCCCACAAAGCTTTTCAGAATTCTACAGTTGCGCCTTGCTAAACCTGAAATAAAACAAAGGTGTTTTTGGTAGGCGCCACATTACATCATGTAAAAATATAAATATGTACAGTAGGTAATATACAGTACAGTAGTAAAACCAAATGAATACCTAGCACACTTTCTTTTTACTTTATCCTGTCATTGCTCAATGCGAATAAAATATTATTTTAAAACAAAATCATTTGTTTATTTTAATTATTATTATTTTTAACTTGGCCTACCTAGTAGCCTAGGCAATTAACACAAAATAGATCATGGTCCTATACAGATGCTCAGAATGAACTGGAGTGGCAGATGTGTGCAGTCTATTGCTCCCAACACATTGGAGAAGTCAGAAATGTCATAGAAATTTGTTTTCAAGGCTTGTAAGTACACCCTGCCTTTAGTGAAAATTAGGTACTTGGGTGTTTGCCTCAAAAATGCATTGAGCAGAACTGGCAACCCAGTGGACTGGGAGATGACAGCAACAATTGCGACTGTTTAAAACATGCTTTTAAAAGTTCTTAACAAATTGATGCAATTGCAAGTGTCACAATTGCCGGCAGCTTTAGTCCACCTCATTATAATATTTGAAAACGTTGATTTGCACCCCATTTTTTGAGAATTTATGCAGGAACGCCCATAATTACATATTCATCTAAGGTAGAGCTGCAAAGAAAAACTGCTGCCGCAAAGCATTCCCTAAAAAGTCGCTCACACCATTGTGTTTGTTTAGTACATTTCACCCTAGACTTCCGACTCGTTTGCAACTGGTTTGTGACTATTGCAACAGGCGCAACACATTAGTACATCTACCCACAGTACTTTACCTACAGAAGTAATAGAGTTGGTGTTTTTTTATGACTGACGATGACAGGCTTTTGTCCACCCCCCCCCCCCCCCCCATCTGTAATTTAGAATGTCCATTTCATAAGAGCGATAACCAAGTTTTTGAAATCAAAATTTCTGTACCTGTTATTAGCCTTATGAACAATAACACTTGACCTATATTTCTGTTTTGACTATCCTTTTGTTTTGTTTTTCTTGGAATAAAGTTTAAACTGATGCCTCCTACCACTTTCTGTATACATTTGATCCTTTTCAACATTTATTTTCCAGGGGTTTGCAAAATATTGTAATTATTAATTTTATTAATGAATTGCATTTATATAGCACTTCTTATACAAAAGTATCGCAAAGCACTGTAAAGTACATAGCAGAAAAAAGAACAAACCAGAGTACATTTGTATAGCATGTCACACATACAACTGCCATAATCCGACCATTTCAATAAAAGTATATGCATATTACATTAAAACCCACTAAGATAAGAAAGCCATTTTATAAAAGTGTGTTTTTAGTCTTGACTTGAAAACTGTAACTGTCCCAGCTTCCCTGATAAATGAAGGCAGAGCATTCCATAATTTAAGAGCTCTACATGAAAAGCCCTACCTCCTGTGTTGCTATTGTTGACCCTAGGAATAACTAGCAGCCCTGCATCCTGTGTTCTCAGCAGTTTGGAAGATACAGGGTCAGTAACTCTTTCAAATAACTAGGTGCTAATCCATTCAGGGTCTTGTAAGTTAATAGCAAAATCTTCAAATCAATTCTATACTCCACAAGGAGCCAGTGTAAATAGGCCAGAGCAGGGGTAATATGTTCACTTTTCCTGGTTTTAGTTAGAATTCTACTCAGTATTCTGAACAAGCTGCAAGCAGGATACCACACGCTTTGGGACACCAGAAAAAACTGCATTACAATAACCAATTCCAGTGAAACAAAGGTATGCAAATAATTGGTCTAAGTTTGGCTATATTTCTCAAAGGCTAAAAATATACTTTAAACTTCCCTATTATGAGTCCCTCATAGTTATTATTGTTAATTATACAACAGGTTTCGCGACTTTAAGTTTCTGGTCAACTGAGCTGACAACACACGTCAACAATAGGAAAGCGTCAGGTGTGACCACATTTACTCAGCTTCTGGTCAAAAGCAAAGAAGAAATTCAAAATGAATGTGTAAAGTAGGAAACAACTACAACCCATTGCACTATTCACAGGTTTAAGATGTTTCAATAAAGAAACAACTCAAAAATAAATGTTACTCTAAAAGTGTGTGCTACATAGTGCAAGTGTTTCTATTATTGTTTGTCCAACCCTTAACAGAAAAGCAACGAGCAGGCTGTGCAGCAATGTGAGAAAATCTTTGTGTACCAGGACTGCCAAGTATACTATATTGCATTTTCACATATATGCATAATGCACAGCAGTAACACACACATGGTTAACGCATACAGCCCCAGACAGGTAGAAATAGTGGAGACAGGAAGGATAATTTTTACTCCACACGCCAGTATTGGCCTGGGATATATTAGAAACCCTAATGAGCCAGCAGTATTGACAAAATAGATATTAGACGTTGGCAATAACAAATTGATTTGTAATCAAATAGAAACAATTGTATTGTTTAGAAAGTTGATATTAGCTCATTGTGACCACATGGTTATAGTTCACTGGCGCAATAGATTAGCTAATGTTTCAAATGTTTGTTTGTTTGTTTGTTTGTTTTTTTTAATATTTGGGGGATCTGTGTTATAGTTATTGCTCCAGGTTTTTGTGTATTGTATTTAACCAGTAAGAGTGTGTTATGACACCATGAGGAATACACTTTACATCGAATGTAATAAATTCCCAGTTTTACTGCAAAAAAACATGTGTATCTGTTTTTGATCAGAGTATCAAGGGTAGCTAGAGCCCGTTGTGACATTTCTAAGTTCTAAGGTTCATTTATTTTTTATATTTGTGAATGACTGTGGCAGATGACCTTAGTGCTGTGGTGTTATTAAAACACCTCCCACCTCTGCCATATATCAGTCTGCTAGAAACTCTACCACCGCAGGGCTCCAGCAACATTGTCTCTTTAAAATAAAACTTTCCCTGAACAGTAATGATGACGCAGCCCTTATTGCTATGTGGGCTCTTGGCACTCGATGCTCTGGCCTGCAATTCAAATAAGTAGTTTTTCTTCACAGTCCCCATTCCAGCAGACAGCTGTTCAAACTTATCGTCCCCCAATACAAGCTTGATCTCAACAGTGGCTTGGTTTGTAATTATACAGCTTCCAGGATCTGGTGCAGTTTATCACATTCACAAAGGCTATATTTTGTTTACTTTAGCAGAGACTTTAGTTCCTGTTTAAATCTGGTTTGGATTCGGTGGCCATTTATTCAGAAAACTTAACAAAATCATGAGTACTTTTATATATATATATATATATATATATATATATATATATATTATATATATATATATATAGACAGTATAAACACATGTCATAGGCCACTGGCAACAGTCTAGGAAAGGTTGATAAATATATATGTTTATATATTTTATTCATAAAAAACAGACTTTGAAAAAAGCACTTTAAATAATAAATGAGTTAAAGCTTTGTATACATGGCCTGATTTTTCACTTTCTTTCCAAACTGTATGTAGCTCCAGTAGCTAGTGCAACATCTGACCTTTATAGCCATATAGACTGTAGCTATAATTCTCACTTACAGGCTTTTCTTTGTTCAGGGGATCAGATAAACACATACAACCTAAATGAGTTTATTTTTATTGATAAGATTTTGTGAATGTTAATAAACAGCCATTTTTGCTTTGAACCCAAGAGGGACGATTGCCTGGCCAAGTGGTTGAGATAATCATAACCACCCATATATAAGCCAATGGGGTAGCTAAAAGAATGGAGATAATGGAGGTACAGGGGTGAGCAATGGAACACAAAAATAAGGCAACACTGGCTGTTTTTTATACTTGCCTGCCAATTGGATAAGGGTCGTCAGTCCTCCAAACTACAAATACTCTTTGCTTTATGCTATTGTAATTGTTGAAAAATGTTGGATATGGTAGAACATGTATAGTACAATGCTGTCTGCTTCTATTTATTGCTAATGGTTAATGTTAACCATAACAATAGGGCAACACTGACCTCATGGTCTGAAACTGGTTGGAGTCTCAAGAATAAATCTATGAACCCAACAATCCAGATTGATCAAGGAAAGGAAAAGCAAGCTGACACTGTAACAAAGCTAGTTGCAAACATTTGTCGATGCTTTGTTAGTGATTATTTGCTTCTCGGTTGCATATTGGTACAACTGTAATTTTCAAACATTTTGTTTTTCTTTTCACAAAACCTTGATAAACCTGGTCCTTTGTGCCTCATTGTTGTAGCAGAACAATAATTGCACCAGGAACAAACAGTTGCTGTTACACAACCAATAAAGAACTACACATGGTAGTTAATTTAACATGCTGAGTTCATTTCTAGCTTCACTGTATTATCAGGGTCTTTTTTTTTTCTTTTAGACAAATGGTCTGTCTGTGTAAGCGATCATATGAGGTTTAGTGGATGTTAATAGTCCCCCCAACACATGAAAGGGATGAACCCTAAAAATCCCTTCCATGCTTCGATTTGATGGGGGTTAGACAATGTAGTTGTACTACAGCAGTTTTTTGCCTCAATTCTACAGTATATGACACATCACACTGACTATCCCTCGATGATTCTCACATTAAAGTGTGCATGTGTTTTTTTCCATCTCGATCCCTCATACTACATTCTCCAGCTGTACGATCAGGCAAAGTGACATGAAAGTGAAAACTCACAATCACATCCCAGTAGACAGGTCAGATCTGAGTTTTGTGTTTGTTGACTGATCAGATTGGAACAGGGCTATGGTGAACTTTGTGACTTTGACGCATGTATCTAAAAATGAATGACTAACAGAAATGTATCAATGTACTGGTCCTATGAAAGACCAGTGTAATTTACAACTGTAAAAGTCTGTGTAAAAGAGCCTATTGGGGCATTAAAACTTAAATATCCATGTATCTTTGGGGGTCTAGTGTATCTCAAGGCATCTTAATTAATATCATTATTAAAAAGAAATGGAAATTAAAAAAAAATAACTTATTTATACCTTGGCACAGCACAGCGGGACAATTGAACAGAACTTATTTCTGCTCGTTATGAACCCAATTAAATCTTATAACAGGTTTCTTATTAGCTGGGGAGTGGGGCGGACTCTTGGAGAATTAATACATTAGATATACTTGTTGAGGCAGTCTCTGCTGGAGACATAATACAAAGACAGCAGCAAATCTCAGCGTCTTGGTTCTGCCATGTTACCCCTAGTGCCGCCCAATTCTGAGCGCTTGAGTTCCGAGGTTTCCAAGGTGATGTCACTCAACCAGTCAGAGTTGTTACATCTCTACAGTGGCCCTGGGGTTAACGGGTTATGCTGGCCTCCACAGTCCTGCAGCTGCCAAGTCTTTGCTAAGTACTTTTACTTAAAAGCTCCTCACAGAATGGGCTGCGGCTCTCCAGTGTGGTGAGAAGTGAGCTGAATCCTACCTGCTCTGTTTGATCATGCTTGCTGGCAGGTGTGATTGATTGGTGCTTAGATTAGAGTGTAAGGCTGCAGTACTGGGGGCTTAGCCACAAATCTGTTCTGAATCGCAACTATGGGCAGTCACTCCTGAAGGGAATCTGCTCACAGTCTTCTAGTTATACCTCCCCTTCCAACATTCACTAGTAAAGATGTAACAAGAAACTAAAGTCACAGTATGATGCAGAGTATGTATTATTAGATATGTTATAGACTACTTTGAAAGCTTGTAATACAGTAACATTAAGGACGACCATTTAATGAGATACGGTGAAACAAGTATTCATATAATGATAAATCACATTTGTCATCGTTTCAGGGCTGCTTTGTGGGCTACAAGTAGCTGCATAGTGCTTTTGATAATATTTTGCGGAAGTGTCCTGATTCACCTATACATTAGGAATTATTTTTCTATATCTTGTGTTGAAAAAATATCATAAGCCTGTCTAGAGTTCCATTTTTTTTCTTCAGTTTATAAATTGCATTGACTTTAATAACAACGGGTGCTTTGTGGTGCTTCAATGCCATACAAGCTGACTTTGTAAGGGCAGATAATGTGCTGCACATGTGAAATGCAATGACATAATTCAAAGAATACATCATTCAAAACCGGGAACTCACTAGTTACTACAAGTGTTTAGAAACAAGATACCGCAATTGTCACAGTGCTGCTTGACCTGAGCCATTATCCTGTTCAGTAGTGGCATTCAGTTAAATTTTCCCGAGGGCCAGCTTGATAGGTTTTGATTGTACAGTGTATAGAGTGTTAATAGAATTGGTTCCCTGAGTTTGGTAGCATAGCACCATAAACTGGGAAGTATTGTGACTCATAAATTAATGCTGTAATTTGTGATTTAGACTCAGATGGTATATAATATATATATATATATATATATATAGTATATATATATATATATATATATATGTGGATGTGTATGTATATGGACACACACACACATACACATACATACATACAGGTAGTGGACAAAAAATGGAAACACCTGGGTAAATGAGGGACACAAAGTATATTGAAACCAAGGGCTTCCACACAGGTGTGGCTTATGTGTTAATTAAGCAAATAACATCCCAGCATGCTTAGGATCATGTATAAAAATGCTGGACAGGCCTGGTTGCCTATAATTATGGCTAGCATGGCTGCAAGAGGAGACCTCAGTGACTTTGAAAGAGTGGTGATTGTTGGGGCGCA
This sequence comes from Polyodon spathula, assembly GCF_017654505.1. Lineage (NCBI taxonomy): Eukaryota > Metazoa > Chordata > Actinopteri > Acipenseriformes > Polyodontidae > Polyodon > Polyodon spathula. The sequence continues at coordinate 25,920,981 of NC_054553.1, forward strand.
TTTGACAGGAGCTTCAGTGACCAAGACAGCTCAGCTTGTTGATGTTTCACGAGCAATGGTGTCTAAGGTGATGTCGGCATGGAACTCCGAGGGAAAGACATCATCAGCAAAGGACAACAGTGGGTGGAAGCGCATACTCCAGGATCGTGATATCCGTGCATCCATTCGAAGTGCAAGGCAAAACAGGCAAGGAACTACAGATCAATCAACTGCAAATTTCAACCTGGGGCGCAAGCATCCAATTTCATCAAAAACGGTCCACCGAGAACTCCACAGAGTGGGATACCATAGTCGGGTTGCAGTGCACAAACCGCTCATAACACCTGGCAATGCACATTTGTGAGATCAGTGGTGGAAAGAGTACAGGCAATGGACTACTGAGCAGTGGAGAAATGTGATATGGTCAGATGAATCATCCTTCACCATGTTCTCGACAAATGGACGAGCGCACGTGTGGCTCCAACCTAAAGAACTCTAAAGCCCTGAGTGCTTGGTTTCCAGCAGTGACGGGTTCTGGTGGTTCCGTAATGTTGTGGGGCACGTTTTCCTGGCATGGTTTGAGTACACTCATTCCCTTAGAAGACAATGTCAATGCTAATCGCTACTTAATGGTACTGAGTAATCATCTTCACCCCATATTGCAGCATTTCTTTCCTGCCAGTGGTGGGGTGTCTTCCAGGATGACAATGCCCACATCCACAGAGCACATGTGGTCGCCCAGTGGTTTGATGAGCATGACACTGATGTTATCCATATGTCATGGCCTTCTCAGTCACCAGCTCTGAACCCAATCGAGCATTTATGGGATGTTCTGGAACGACACCTGAGACAGTGTTTTCCACCTCCATCAACCATGCATGAGTTGATTCACTTTCTCGTGGAAGAATGCTGCCGCATCCCTCCTGCAGAATTCCAGAGGCTGGTAGACTCTATGCCACGGCGCATACAAGCAGTACTGGCCGCACGTGGTGGCCCAACACCCTATTAAGTGACTTTACATTGGTGTTTCCATTTTTTTGTCCACGACCATATGTGCACTTAAATGTTTTCTTCATTTTCCTTCCTTCCTTTTAAATGACTTGCTTTTAAATACATATGTTTTATTCTTGTGGATATTTATCATAGTTTTCAAAGCTTTCAATTAATTGGTTATATGCAAAAAGTGGCCACTTTTCACTGTTGTGCTGGTTAACTTTGCACCTGTGTCTGTACTTCAGGATAAATCCAACAGTATATATTGACATGTTTACACATGCAAACAAAATCTTTGGAAACTAGGAAACGTTTCACCAGGAGTACAAAGATGCTGATTTCTATTTAACATACATTTTTATTTTTTGTATCGGTAACAAGGGTAATTAAGCTTCTTTTCTAACTGGGGTGAGGTCATTACCTGAGTACAGCCATTCCAGTCCTTGCTATTTGTCTCTGGTAACAGAGTGATGACACAGAGCTACTAACCAACAAGTTATGAATCAGTAAGTCTGTTATTGATTACATGTCCAGATCATTTGCCAGAGTCTTTTGTTACCTAAAACACCCACAATTCATCATCAATGGCAGGGCTTCAGACTGTTCCAACAACCCAAACAGCATTGCATCCACAGGGAACCAGTGCCGAGCCTGGGCTTGATTAATCTTACCTCTAATGGAGGCATGCAGAGCTTGGGTAGAGTGATGGAGATACGCTTGCACAGACAATGGCAATCATCTAGTGGACCTGGTTTGAACCCAGCCAGAAGCAGTGATCTCAGCCCACTTCTGAGTGGACATATACCGCATCATAAAAGCTACAATCCCAGGTGTCAATGAAAAAAGCAATTGCTGCTCTGTATGTGAAGTGTTGCTGATCTCAATATGGCTAAGCACTATGTACGACTATGATTGTACATTAACCTCGCCCTCCTTTGCTTCAGTGTTATACAGTGCCTATAGAAAGTCTACACCTCCTTTCAAAAGTTTCACCTTGTTGTCTTATAGCCTGGAATTAAAATGCATAAAAATAGTTCTTTTTTTTTTCATTTGTCTACACATCCTACCCCACAACTTACAAGTGAAAAAAATATTCTAGAAATTAAAAATAAAAACAGAAATAGCTTGGTTGGACAAGTGTCCACCCCTCTTGTAATAGCAATCCTAAATTCACTCAGGTGTAACCAATCGCCTTCAAAAGCACACACCAAGTTAATTGGTCTCCAACTGTGTTAAATTGTAGTGATTCACATGATTTCAGGACACATTCAGCAGTTCCTGTAGGTTTCCTCTGCTGGGTAGTGCATTTCAAAGCAAAGACTCAACCATGAGCACCAAGGCGCTTTCAAAAGAACTCTGGGACAAAGTTGTTGAAATGCACAGATTAGGGGATGGGTATAAAAAATATCAACTGCCTTGAATATCCCTTGGAGCATGGTCAAGATAATTATTAAGAAGTGGAAGGTGTATGGCTCCACCAAGACCCTGCCTAGATCAGGCCGTCCGTCCAAACTGGATGACTGAGCAAGAAGGAGAGGCTACCAAGAGGCCAATGGCAACATTGCAAGAGCTACAGGCTTTTATGGCCAAGACTGGTCAAAGTGTGCAATTTACAACAATATCACAAGCACTCCACAAATCTGGCCTGTATGGTAGCGTGGCAAGAAGAAAACCATTACTCACTGACGAAACTAAAATGTAACTTTTTGGCCTAAATGCAAAGTATTATGTTTGGCGCAAACCCAACACAGTGCATCACCCAAAAAACACCATCCCAACTGTGAAGCATGGAGGTGGCAGCATCATGTTATGGGGATGTTTCTCATTGGCAGGGACTGGGGCACTTGTCAGGATAGAAGGGAAAATGAATGGAGCAAAGTACAGAGATGTCCTTGAGGAAAACCTGCTGCCCTCCTAAAGAAAGCTGAAACTGGGATGGAAGTTCACCTTTCAGCATGACAACAACCCAAAACACACAGCTAAAGCAACACTAGAGTGGCTAAGGAACAAAAAGGTAAATGTCCTTGAGTGGCCCAGTCAGAGTCCCGACCTAAATCCGATCGAAAATTCGTGGCATGACTTGAAGATTGCTGTCCATCAATGCTCCCCACTTGACAGAGCTTGAACATTTTTGTAAAGAAGAATGGTCAAATATTGTCAAACCTTGGTGGGCAAAGTTGGTAGAGAACTATCCCAACAGACTCACAGCTCTAATTGCTTCCACCAAGTATTAACTCAGAGGGGTGGAGACTTATCCAATTATAATCTTTCAGTTTTGTATTTTTAATATATCATTTTTTTCTCAATAAAAACTTTTTTCACCTTAACAGTGTGGAGTATGTTGTGTAGATAAGTAGGAAAAAAATCCTCATTTAAATGCATGAAACAAAACGTGAAAAAAGTTAAAGGGGGTGTAGACTTTCTATAGGCACTGAAAACATGTTATTTTCATTATCATTATTTAACTTTTTCTTCCACTGACTAATAATAGGTAGAATATTATTGGTACCATGCTTCGACAGTATTCAAGCAGTAGGCTGCAATTTAAAATGATGGTATTTTTAGCACTGTGTTTTACAGTCGTAGACTCAAGTGACAGGTTCAGTTCCTATTGGCTCTCAGGAACAACCCCTAAAGACAACTTCTGAAAGCCCAGTTGCAAAGGAAAGTATTAAATTCAGACATCTATCTTTATATTTAAATATACTTTGGTGGAATGTGGTGTTGATGTCTTGGTTACAAGTACTATAGAACTAGATGTTGTTATTAAATAATTCACTGGGCAAAGCAAAGGTTAGAAACAGACTTTAAAAAAATATATAAGAAAGAATGTTACATTGCCTGCAACAACAAAACAAAACAATGCTATACCCCATATTTTAAGCACAATTCTCAAATCATTGATTACAAGTGAGTTAAAAAAAAAAAAAAACATTTTAATATTCTGTTAAAGTAATACATTCTGAAAAAAACAAATATAAAAAAAATACTTGTTTGTTGTGTTACCAATTACCAACTAGTGTGTGCTGTTTTTTTCTCCTGAGAAATTGTATAAGCTGCTGTTATTTATTAATATACACATTGTCATTAACAATGGCATGGAACTACCACACAAGGTCAAGCACTGACACTAGCTATATTCCTGTCAGGCAGCAAGGATGTATTCTTCTGCCATACTCTTGTTTTCTAATTATGTGATAAAGCGCGATTCTCATTATATCACAATCAAGGGTGGCAAGATTTTTGATTCTCAATTTTCCAAAGGTAATTTATTGTTGTACCACAGGCAGGCAGACAAGCAATACATTGCAGGCATTGTGCCACAAGGAGAAGAGCTCGTTGCCAGGCTGTTGAACACAACAACAAAAAAACCCAAGAAAGGGAATGATGGAGTGTGTTTGAATGGTCAGGTAGTTAATAGTTTACGAGACTGATTGTAAACTGTGGTAGGGAGTGGAGACGGAATGTCGTGTGTGCATTATTAAGCAGCATAAATCAGGAGGCACAAGTTGCTGGCTGCTGCTCACACTTAATTACTTGGACCTTAGTGCTCACCTATAGCACCTCCCTAATGGCCTCCTATTCACAACATCACTCAAGCAGTATTCGTGAGGAGGGAGGGAGATGGGCTGTGTTAAATTATCATAAGAATTATCAATTGGAATTGTTTTTTCTCTTTTGGCAACGGCCGGCTTTTGCTGCCAACTAGGCTGCTTTATTTATTTACCACTGTTGGGTGTCTGGTTTTCTTATTTCCTGCGCTCTGATTTCAAAGTTAGCATAGGCAGCCATTAAGAATAGTTTTCTTTTTTTAGCTCCTTGAAAAAGGTGATCAGGGGGAGGTGTAAAATGTTGCTTTTACACCATGCAATATATATTCACAGAATTTTTTGTAGGAAAATATCTAAAGGAGTAAATGACAGCAAGTTTCTTTGCGATATTAAATATTTTCCATCTTCAGCCCCTGTTGGCTTTTATTAAATTGTTATGAGGTAGCTTTTTAGACATCACAAAAAAGTGAGGAATAATGGCATAAAATGAGGGCTATAATTCAACCGTAGTTGTACTGAAACATCCCTTTATACTCAGTAGGTCTTTTGTAAAAACATCCAGTTCCATTACTTCCCCAGGATGATGGCAACAAATAAATATTCCCCTTTTTTAGCTACAGTTTGGGAACTGTACTAACTTACTGCACCACCTTTTCTTATAAATTTTGTTACTAAAACATAACAAATGAAATGACAAATATTTGGACTAGAAGTCTTTCTCAATGTAGTATTATTATTATTATTATTATTATTATTATTATTATTATTATTATTATTTACTATGTGTAATGACCCCCCTCCTAGTGGCTGATGGGTTTATAACGCTACCATCAGCATAAGACACGTACTTTCCTCTTGACTAGACAGCTCGCTTTTTAGTTGACTGGTAAGGCGTTTGTCTTTTAATCGCATGGTCACAGGTTCGCGTCTTGGTCCTGCCCTGCAGTTCAATGGAGTGTAAAACCCAAGCATTACATATGCTTACGAATAACTGTTCCAAAAAACAACTAGATGTACCTTGAAAAGACCTTAACGTTTTTCATTGATCTTTTAGTAGATCATTTGTGTCGTACCTGTAGGTTATAAAAACCAGCACATGAGTGCATTGAAAGTCTCTTTTCATAAATGCAGACAGTCCCTATATGATCAGGACAATCCGCTTCCCGATACATAGGAAGAACGTCACGATATTTTTAGAAAAAAATCATTTATTCTGCACAGTAGAGTTAGTGAAAACCACACGCTGTGCTATTCGTGTGGCTGACACATCTGCTGATCACTAACTTATGCAAAGGTAAAAATGCTTCATTATGTCTTTTTTTACTGTCATGATGGTCGTGCGTCCCGCTGAACATTTTCCAAATGTTGGCAAGTATGTCTTTTGCATATTTTTTTGAAAATAAAGTATACAAAATACCAGTAAAATTCCCTTTTTCAATATATAAAACTATATTTTCATCTGATCAATTGAGTGACTGGCTGTGGTATCCAGCAGTTGTTAACAGAAACCTGATGGCACTGCTCAATATAGGGACAAACAGGTGATGTGATTCACTAGCAATCCTGCTTCCAAACTGTGCTTCGATTACAGCTGGAGTAACATGAAAATGCAAAAGTCATTCTCTGTGCAAAAAGACTAGCATGGCAGTTTTATGAGTAAAGGGGTCTTAGTTGTAATAAATACTACAGCTTGTGTATTTGACATTTTGGCAGTGTGTGTTATTGAGTTTTGAAGGGTTGGCTGACTTTGCTATGAGGGATGCAAGAGTTTTGCAACAATGATCATGTAAATCATTTTAGTTTGGCAGAGCACTTTCATAAAACATGTATGGGAAATTGTTTGGACTGTGCGAGCAGGTATATTGCCTTTCAAATAATTAAATGCAGGCCATCATTCAGCAATGAAAAAATGAAAAAATTTACTTACCATTTTCCTTGTTTACACGCATTTAAAAAAGGCTTCTATTATATGGTAGTACGTTTGCATTGGCATTTGTAATTGTACAGTATTTATTTGGAAATATCTGAATTCCATAACCATTTGATTGTTTTTTAATTGCACATGTTCAAAGCAAGGATCCCTGGAGTAATGGTCGACCGATCAAAACCATAGACATCCGCTGACAAAACCAGATCAACCAATCAAAACCATAGACATCCGTTCCGCTCTGCTCTGTGCAGAGTCATAACCATGGAAACCAAACTGTTGGGCTCACCCATGTTGAGCTGGTGTTCTGTATGGAGGTCATCAAAACAACTGGAGTTGCATTATGAACTAGCAAAACCTGCCATGACATTGTCACAAGGGTGCAGAGCCACTTGAGATACAACAATTATTGATCGCCATGGCTTTTCTTTTTCCAGCCTCAATTAAACATTCACTGATGAATTACTTGCTCTGATGCACTAATTGGATCCTCGTGCATGTGCTTTCTAGAGTATTGCTTGATAAAAGCTTCTGTTTATTTTGTGGTGTAAAATGGCAGAGTATCATAAAAAAAAAAATCTGATGTCTTCTTTTTAGTAATAGCGTTTTCTCAATTCACATATATATTCTATGCACATGCATGACTCCAGTTGTATTTTGTGAAGAATCTACATTGATTATTGCTAATTATTACCTGTCTGCTTTCAATTAGGAAATTGGTTGTTGACTGCATCTCTAAAAGCCACCACTGAAACCCTGAATCTGCTATAAATGGTGTTTAAATTACTGTGGGGAAATACATGACCTATCTTCGATGGAAGTTTGGAGACGGTTTCCCTGTGAAACTCCTCATAGTGACTGAAACTCGCTTACAACAGTGATATTCATAGTTTATATAGTGTACTGTAGTCATAACAGATATATGCTACATAAAGAAAAGTGTTTTATCCAACCAGTTGGTTATGAAATATTAAGAGTATGTTTTTGCAAGTGTTTGTGCCAGTGTAGCTAACTGTGGTAAATTGCTGCATCCTTTCCCCGTAACTCTTTCCCCACCACTTGCTTGTTAAGAACACTTCCATTTGGCCGATTTACAGGAAAAGATGAGTTCTGAGGTCAGGTCCAATCAATCTGATTTGCTCTTTAATATCACCATTCTGCTTCTCAATTATGCCTCCTGCATAGAATTTCCAATACAAACTGCCTCCAGGCATTCCAGCCCAGAAAGAGGCTGTATGTATAAGCTCACACTCATCTGATGTCACAGATGACTGTTAAACATCTCAGTGATCACATCTCTGTTTCAGGGTTCGGTATTTGATTTGGACAGGCATGCAGTGAACCAAAACAAGCCCAATTACCTTATTCATTTAATAGATATGGCTTCTTAACTATCTGAGCTGTAATATTTAGTGAAACAGCCTTGTGACTCCAAGAGCAAATAGAAAAAGATATTGCTATACTAAAACAGACTTACACTACTGTAATTCTACACAAACAGCACCCACTCACGTATAACTTGCATATGCATATATGTTACAATGTATATACAATGTTCCCCCTTCTGTGCAGAAGAGTTACATATATTGAGTACAGGAAATAGTAGCTGACTGTAACATGCCCGGACATTTAAAGCTCAATTTAAAAGCAACAATGCATGTTATTTGTATAAAATAATGGCAATGGGGCCACTGTGGTACAATACCAGCTACACCTTGTTTCTGATTGTAATAGGTAAAGGCTGATTTAATGCTTTTAATTTATATTAGTGCTTAATTGATACCAATCTTGACTTGCAATTAGCCAGGTTTTAATACAGTGGAGCCTTCTGAAATGCACAGCTTTTGTTGCACATAATTTTTATTTACTAATTCAGTGCCATGTTATATACACATACAAACCATTTCTGTGTGTTGGAATTATATGTTTAATCAATCACATTATGCATTAGGTGCTTTATGTATTTTAATTAAGGTACAGTACTATTTATTATTGTTATGCTTTTGTTTTTTGACATATATACACACACACACACACACACAAACACACATAATATATATAATATATACACAGTGCCTTGCAAAAGAATTCAGACCCCTCACCAGTTCTATCATATTACTGAATTACAAATGGTACATTGAAATTTCGTTCTGTTTGATATTTGATTTTTAAACACTGAAACTCAGAATCAATTATTGTAAGGTGACATTGGTTATATGTTGGGAAATATTTTTAAGAAAATTAAAAAACTGAAATATCTTGCTTGCATAAGTATTCAACCCCTTTGCGGTGGAAGCTCCCAGTTTGCACTGATGAAAGAAATTGCCCTAACGAGGACACAATTACCTTACCATTGGCCTCCACCTGTGAACCATTAAAGTTGCTGTCACATTTTCTGGATAAAAACCCCACTGTTGAAGGATCATTTGTAAAGCTGTGAATCTGAAGAAAAATGAAGACCAAAGAGCATTCTACAGAAGTTAGAGATAAAGTAATACAAATGCATAAATTTGGGAAAGGGTACAACATAATATCCCAGTGAGCACAGTTGGATCAATAATCAGGAAGCGGAAGCTGCATCACACCACCCAGACACTGCCAAGAAAAGGCCGTCCCTCAAAACTCAGCGCTCAAACAAGAAGGAGACTTGTGAGAGAAGCCACAGAGAGGCCAACAATCACTTTGAAGGAGCTACAGAGTTCAGTGGCTGGGATTGGAGTAATGGTGCACCAGGCAACCATATCAAGAGCTCTGCATAACACTGGTCTGTATGGGAGGGTGGCAAGAAAGAAGCCGTTACTCAAAAAGTACCATCTGAAAGCACATCTGGAGTTTACCAGAAAGCATGAGAGTGACCCAGCTGCGATGTGGGAAAAGGTTGTGTGGTCAGATGAGACCAAGATAGAGCTTTTTGGCTAAAACTAAAAGCGCTATGTGTGGCGCAAACCTAACACTGCCCATGCCTCAAGACTCACCATCCATACAGTGAAGTATGGTGGTGGCAGCATCATGCTGTGGGGATGTTTCTCATCAGCAGGGACTGGGCATCTTGTTACAATTGAAGGAAGAATGAATGCAGCAAAATACAGGAAAATACTGCAAGAGAATCTGCTTCAGTCCACTAAAAAACTGAAGCTTGGGAGGAAATTCACCTTTCAGCAGGACAATGATCCCAAGCACAAGGCCAAAGCAACATTGGAGTGGCTCAAGAACAAAAAGGTGAATGTCCTACAGTGGCCCAGTCAAAGTCCTGTTCTCAATCCCATTGAGAATCTGTGGCACTGTTTGAAAATTGCGGTCCACAAGCGTCATCCAACCAACCTGAACAACCTGGAGCAAATCTGCCAAGAAGAATGGGCCACAATCACTCTGACACTGTGTGCAAAGCTGGTATATACTTACCCCAAAAGACTTAAAGCTGTTATTGCAGTGAATGGTGGCTCTACCAAATATTAATGTGTGGGGGTTGAATACTTATGCAAGCAAGATATTTCAGTTTTTAATTTTTCTTAAAAATATTTCCCAACATAAAACCAAAGTCACCTTACAATAATTTACACACACAAAGCATAAAAGGGGTTTGAACCTTATTTAATAAGTTTTTAACAAGGGCAATTGTGGCGTAGCATCAAAAGGTCAAGGTTGGTCTGCTCCCTTGAATTTGTTGCCCCAGCCACCGAAATTGCAGTTCAGTGCTCTCGCACAGTTTTATTATTTACAAACAAGCAAAACATCGGACAAAACAAAAAGTTTAGACAAAACATTTCAAAATACACCCAAACGATAATCTACCGGTGCTGAAACAGAGAGCACAAGCTGCTGCTGCTCTCTGTCTTTCTTTGTCTCGCTTTCTGTTTCCACTCCACCCCGCACACACACACTGCTACACACCAAATGCCTTTTTATAGCATGTGGCAGTCAATCAATCAATCACTCCCTGGCCACATTCTACACTTTTCAATTAACCAAATCAAACATTCCAGACTTTTCAATTAAACAATCAAACAAAATACCAATTAACTTATTACACTGTGTGGCTGTGCAAAAGTGACCATGTTGGCCCCAGGCTGTTCCTCTACACCTCAGCCAAGATTGCTGCCGGCCACAAAACACACACAGACACACTCACACACTCACACACACACACACACACACACACAACCAGAGTCTCTGCTCTGACACAGGAATCTTAAATGATAATATTTCAGAGCAGGAAATAAATAGCTCAGCATGTAAATTTAACAGCTCCTACATGCACTTGCATTGTCACTTACTAGCTCTGAAATGTTAAAATGTTAGTCTGGCAACACTTAACAAGTGGCAGTTTAGTTTGAGTGCATAAGATATTTTGGAAAAAAGAGAGAGAGTGCTTCCAGACATACATTCAGACTTCCTTCACTCAGCTTTAACTCGACTCTGTGCAAGATTGTGTTAACACTGTCAATACAATTTGGAAATGTTGAAATTAAAATCAGCTTACCATATATGGAGGTAATAGATTCCATTATTGTAATGTGTCCTTGTACTCTACTACATATTTAAAGAAAAATGCTAATTAATTAGTTTTGTTGCCAATCCAGGCATGACAATGAAATCTGAAGCAGAATATATTATTATGAATGCAAAACATGTTTTTTTTTTTTATTTGATTTGGGAACCTGGTGGTTTGAACTGTAAAGCTTGTCCTGTTGACTTGAGTTATTCAGTGGGCTTTATCCCAGTGGAAAATGGAAATCCCAAATCTATTAGCTGGGGCTTGAAGAATATTTTTTTTTCTCATCCAAGAACAGTTCTTGAAAAATGACAATCCCCATAAGGAAATACAAGCAAACAAATTCATTGGGTACTCTTAACAAAGTAAGTGTTCATTATATTCCACCTGTATCATTATGGGAAAGTGCTGTTAGAATTACTGTGTTTGGCACACTATCTTTTGTTGGGTGTAATGAAATCCCTTAGTGGGTACTAGATCAATATATACCTTGCAGCTATTTCTAATATTGCTGAAGGTGGGGACACACATGACTCACAACTGGAACTCAGAATGAACCTTACTGAGATGCCACATAAGCAAGATTGTAACAAGTTTTCAAAAATATGTTAACACAAGGCATATTATTATTATTATTATTATTATTATTATTATTATTATTATTATTATTATTAAGTTTTAACATGTTCCTCCTCCTCATCCTCTTGACTACTGTTGATTAATTTTTGATCTTCCAACCATCCTCTGTCAAGAAACAAACCAGGCTCCTCCATCTTCATACTGTCTAACCAGTTGTGTGTAGCTAATTACCATTACAGTGGTTTTCAATGGTTTATAATAAGAGACCATCTCTAAATGATGTTTCCTGGTACTGTATAGGGGCACTGCTTTCAAATGACATGTTCCTAAAACATGTCAAATGAAAAACAAACATCTTGAGACCTTCCATTATACTTCTTAATTGTTTGGCTATAGATTGGTAATGTTAATAATTGTGAATCTGTTCCAGAGGTAAAGAGGTTGAAACAGCTTTGAAATAAATTATTCCACCCTGTTTCAGCCATCTTCCTCTGTTGTGTGTTTGTGTGTGTCTGTGTCAATCATTTGTCACCCAGTTTAAGAGCCGCTTGAGCTAATTTATGTCCTGGCAGAGAGCAAGGTGCCAGCCATATGGACTGGCAGGCAGCACTGCTGTATTTGGATTAGAAGGAGGCCCCGAAATTGATCTCCCGCTGAGGCACAGTCAGCCTCAATATCAGTCTGAGGTAAGCTTGAACAGTAGGCTACTCCATGTTCATTAATAGGGAATTTGTGTGTCAGCTGAGACTTTTTACCCTTATAAAAGCATAGTAAAGTGTAATACAACATAGTAAAAACATGGTAAATAGAGATATGTATTCCAGAAAGGGTGGCTATTTTCTATAAGTAATACAAGAGTGATTTTGCTATTACTAGTTATTCATCAAGAAAAAAAAAACAGATGTTACAAAATGCATGAATCAGCTCCTGGCTCCAATGACTGGAGATAGAGAGACAGTCCAAGGAGGAGGGAAGACCCCTGTGGTCTGGCCAGGTGCCTGCGGGCTTGCCTGTAAACTGCCCAAAGCTGCGTTGTCCCCTGACACTGTAGCTCTGCGGTGGCTGCATGGTGAGCCTGCAGAGTGTAAAGAAGAGGGCAGCTGATGGCACATGCTTCAGAGGACAGCATGTGTTCTGCTTTGCCCCTCCCGAGTCAGTGCATGGGTGGTAGCGGTGAGCTGAGCCTAAAAATAATTGAACATTCAAAATTTGGGAGAAAATCATAAAATAATTGGCGAATACAACATTTTAATAAATAAATAAATAAATAAAAATATAGTTGCATTAGAGAGACACTCATATAATCTTTCTTAAAAAATAATTAAAATGACACATTAGGACTTTGAAAAGGATCTATATTATTGTTAATTATTGTTAAACCACTGTCTGGTCACTTTCAGAGCCAGAGAGGTATTTTAACAGTACTACTAGTTTTAGCCCTGCCACTTCCAAGGATGTCATCCAAGTAAAATCAGAGTGTGAGTATTCGTATGAGAATTGGTTTCTGAGTAGAAGTAATGGGTTCTCTGCACACTCCTAATGGTAAAGCACAGGTAAGCAAAAAAGTATGGCAAACAGTGCTACCCTAATAGTGTAAAATGGCTCAATCATCAATGGAAACATATTAAGTTTTCTGTTAGACAAAGCCAATGGTTACCATTAATTTACTAATTTCAAAAGCACTAACCAGGGTCTGAATTTACATTAGATATAAATTGAACATTTGCTTTGTATTTGCACGTGTAGAAATCACAAACTTTTGATCACATTGAAGTAACACATTAAGAAGAATCTTAAAGTAAATATTCACTGCCATTCAAGCCCATGTTAATCTTCATAAATGAGTGTTATGATTAATGGGAGCTCGAGCACGATGTATTCACATTGTTAGCACTGGCCAGTCTAATGCGTATAACATGATACTGACTAGAGTGGGGGTGCACAAGACAGTTTCATAATATTTGACATAGTTTCGTTTCGTATTAAACATCGCAAAATTACATTCAGTTTCTAAGAATGAAGGAAAGCTGCAGTGGAAGTACAATAAATGTGTAAGAGCAATAGCTGAATATGGTACACTGCAGTTCCGAATGCTACCATAGCAACACTGCAGTTCTGAATGCTACCATAGCAACACTGCAGTTCCGAAAGCTACCATAGCAACACTGCAGTTCCGAGTGCTACCATAGCAACCCCAAAATCATTGTACCATTCAGTGCCTAAGCAATACAGAAAATTATATGTGTGTTTTATTTACCGTGTTAAATCCTTGTGCGGTCTGTGTGTCTTTGCTGTTTAATTTAAAGCAATCGGTGGAATGGTCTTGATGCTATAGAACTGTAACACATAAATGATCCACCTAAAGAAGAGTATTGAAGAGAAACTAGGGAGAGTATTGCGTTCTTAAAAGCAGTACGAGATCAGTCTGTGTACCCTGTGAGACTACTAATATACCACAGTGGAAATTAATCTTATTCTTATTCGCATTGTAACCAATTTGGGATCTCACAGACCCCTTAAAAATGCATGGCCAGGGCAGTTTATAGTTTATAAGCAGGACAGTGTGATAGAAAGTCCATGACCTGGAGGAACAAATACAAAATAAAAAAAAACAGTGAGCGAGAGAGGTTAAGAGTATGAATTTTGTTATTTGGCTTCTTAGATCTGCGGGCTTCACTGTTGTTTAAAATGCTGCTATCTTTTACACAGAGCCCCAAAGGCATCGGGGGGTGGGGTGGGGGGTGGACTTTAATAATATCTGGCATGGACTAAATGAGCCATTCTACGATAATGTAGACAGGCTGCTGTCTCTTCCAGCCCTCAGCAAAATCTCCTTCTCCCCACCCACCTCCCTCACCATCTATAGGCAAGGAGGGCTATGAATTATTTAAAGTGTTGTTTTCCTTTATTTTACTGTAGCAAAGTGCAAAGTCGTTAGAAACTGGCTGAGCTCAGGATGTGTGTAACCCTTGAAGCACTTACAGTATTGAACTCCAGAGCATCATCTCTCTCTCTCTCTCTCTCTCTCTCTCTCTCTCTCTCTCTCTCTCTAATTAAAGTCCCTCCCAGTCCATCTACTCGCTGGGGATCTGTGGCCGTACCAATGCAGGCAGACTTAGGCAGGTCTGGACAGCCATGCAATTCAATTATCTGGATGTTTCTGGTTTTCAGTCGCTGAAGTTGCTTGATACAGCTACAACATGACCCGACATTGTCTTATCACATATCAATACACTTCAAATCCCAATCACGTGTTTGTAGCATACTGCAAAATATTGCAAAGACAGACTCCACTTTTATGTGTACAGCATTTCTCCATCACAGCCAAGGTACCTTGATTCTGATCTTGTCAGTTTGCCGGTGGGTGACCTCCAAGGAAAACCAGATGCTGCAGGAAATGGAGGTTTAAAAGAAGAGACTTCACTCGGGGTCAAAAATCAACCAGCCTGGTGGTGAGGGCACTGTGCTGTATGAGGAGCCATTGTTACAGTTACATATGATGTTCCATAGGCTTCAGTCTTTATTGCATCTAGGTGTTTTTACTCTGTTACAATGGTAAACAGCAGCCCATAGACAGATCCCTCTAACAGTGACTCTCTGTATGAGGTCCCATAGCACACCAAGGGTTGGAGGAGACAGGCAGGACCATGAAAAACATGATGCACCTGAACAAATCCTGTAATGCGAAGCTGAATTTCAACAGGATTGGACACGGTGGATTGCTGCACACCAGAATCGCTCAAAGCTGAAGCTACAAGGTCTGTTCAGAAATAGACTGGATCTTCAGCCTGTCTAAACAATGCTGATGATGAAGCAGCTGTCAGTAGCCCTATTTACTACAAAGTATATTGTGTACTTGTATAAATGATGCATCTTTTAGAATCTTTGTATTTTTCTCATTCATTAACTATTGGGCTCATTTTCCCAAACCACTCCACACTGTTTTAAAGCAGCAGATTGTTTAAAACAAACACTTGAAAATTGTTATTACTCCTCATATATTGCAGCACACAATCTCCAACAAATATATTGTTATAGCTATTGTACAGAGTTGTATTACTTTAAATATCTTTTGTATGAGCTAAAAAAAAAAAAAAAATACTACTAGTTTCTTCAGTACCTAATTACATTCGACTAGTAGGGGAAGATGGTAATGCTTTTTCTAATTACACTGTGCACGACATGTGTAATGTAATTAAAATGAAATTAGAGTTTAATTTTTGACAAATAGCACAGGGCTTTTTATATGTCATTTTATTTTTACTGTCCAGAATTGGTAATGTGCTGCAGAGATTAAATCGTTAAAAAGGTAACATTGGAAAGTATGGTGTTCATTAACTCACAAACTGTTCTGGCAAGAAGTCACTGAGAGGAGCTGCAGATTGAACTGTTGATTGGACAATATGAGACAAAAAAGACATGTGTGAAATAGGCCTAATCAGGCCCATAAAAAAAGGGAATAAAAAGTGTGTGCATTGTTAACACATCTCTGTGCGACTGTGTGCAATGTAAATGTCTCAATTGCTGTGCAGTTCTAGGTGCACAAAACTGAATGTGTTTAAGGGGGTCTTGCCAGCAAAGCTGTCGTATACTGCTTTCATGCATATGACAGGGCTGCAACAGCTGTAACACTTTGAAATTGCTAAATGAAAATTGCAAAAAAAAAAATATATAAGCACATTCTAAGGAAAACTTAAGCTAAATGCTAAACTTAATTGCTGCTTTTACTGTATAATAGCTATGTGAAGACAATGCAAAAAATCCTGTTTTAAATGACTCTACAGGGCAATCACCTTGTGACCAAGTGAATGGCTTTTGTGTTGACTGATGTGATTCATGCATCTCATTGCAGTAGTGCTGGCCTGATTAAGTGGAGCAGGTCCTTTTAAATTAATATGCATATAGATGTTTTAAATGTTATCATCAGCAGGATCTCATTTAGATTGAATTCTCTGCTGGGTCATGTGAGACCATGCAGCTAGTTCCAGCAATAAACAATCAAGCTGTTAATTTGCCCTTATACCGTCCCCATTAATAACATTGACACACGTGCAATGTTACAGGTATCAAAGAATTTCTTGCGCTTTTCATTCTGTTGAAGCTGCTGTTTTTCAATGTAAAGCTTCATTTGTAGTTCTGACTGAGTTTTGTATTGAAGTGTAACTACCGAGGAGGTTCAATCTCTTGAACAAAAATAAGGTGAGATTTGTAAAAAATATATGTAGTATTTCCTGGGAAAGATGAAAACTCATCTAAACCTATCTAGGTTAAACACGTATTGAATTGTACATTATATTCTTGGGGAATGTAATAAACTCTTACATAGTCTGTATTAGCATCATATCGAAGTTGGTTGATATTTATACTGAAATGTTGGAGCAATATCAGTCTCTGATTTTGTTGGTGATTTATTAACGGCACTTTTAAACTGAGAGATACTGACAAGAGTGAAATTACAGTAATATTTCACAACATGACAAATAGAGATAGTAAATCAGACATTATATGAACATTCTCAAATACAAAATAAAAACGGTACTTCTCAGTCACTTCAATTATCCCTGCATTTTTCTGGTTTGTCTTTTCCCCACGCTTTTTAATAGCCTACCTTTTTTTAAACCTCTGTCCTTTGCCTCATTGTCTCTAGACAGGTTTTCTTGTAACACACAGCATGGGGCATCTCTTTTTACATTAAAAAAAAACAACAAACACAAATAAATGACAACAAAATGAACCAGAATCTTGATCCTTTTTGACAGGTAGGTCTCAATGTACGGTTGTGTAACCCTAAGGGGAGCTGAGAACACACATAATCAGAAGCTTTGTTGTTCAAACTACTGTAAATCATGGTTCACCAGAGCTGTGATCTCCTGCCAGACTGATAACCAAGTCTAGTTTGCATTCACTTCATGATAATCAGGTGTAAAAATAACAAAACAATCAAAATCTACAGAGAGAATTGCAGCACACTTCTTCTCAATGTATTTTTGCAGGTGAGAGAAATATCTCTAGATGTTGTCGTTTTTATGATGGCAGGTGTTTTTTATTTAATGATATTATTTCCCTACTGCTACTACTTTTTGTTTTATAAGACAGCCACAGACATTATTAATTTGCTTGAATTTCTTTGAAGTAAGAGCTTTTGAATCTCATTTTGTACTACATGCCACTTCTAGGGCAGGCCCCTTATGAATAAATACAATTCAATTCTATAGTACTGCCTGAACTTCCTATTGTACTTGTTTTTGTTTAAACATTTTGAAAACAATTTACTGGGACGATTGTCTAATAAAAACCCTTTTTTTCTTTTCTTTATATACTGTAGTGACAGAACCAGCCAACTTGGTAAAATTGCTCTATTTGGGAACGTAGTGTACGCTGGGCTGCTGAGTGATCAAGGTTGGCTGTTTGGGGCACCCTATTCCACAAGACTGGTAAGTCCTGGGGTTTTTGTATTCTATTCATCCTTGGCTTGGCTTCATTGCAATGAGAGCACTTCAGTATTCAAAAACAAGAAAAATGTATCATTGTCTCCACATCCATATCTCATATTTGTGAAATGTGGCTCTTGATATGCGATTTCAACTCGTAAATCTAGGATAGCTTCATGTAATTAGTGACCTGGTGTTACCATATGTCAACTGGTTATTAATGTATAATTACATAGTAGTACTCAAATTTCATGTATAAGAATAATATTCTTGTATACAATGTTCTTGTATTGATTGTGTGCTGTAGGCTAAAGTAAATACACAGAATGTCGTAAAAACGCAAGCACTCACCAGGTATCTGCTTTTAAGCTTATATATTTATTATTATAACATCATATGGCATTTGTTGGTGCAGAAAGAAAGAAAGACAGACAGGAGGTAAGAAAGTAAATCAGAATAAAAATGTTGTCTATAGCTTTGTTGGAATGCAACAGTAATTAGCTGTGGTGATAAAAACTTCCCTTGTGACTGAAGCATAATCTGAAGCACGCAAAGACGAAGCCCAGTGGTCCTGTATCCATGACAGCCCTAATGGTTATAGGAATTGCAGAATACTGTACTGTTTGAACAAAAATAAATAGTGTACTACTGTATAATCAATCCAGGGGACTTTCTGAAAGTCAGGTCAGTACACTGTTTATCACACATGAAGAAAACATCAAACAGCTTATATCATCTTTAGTTTACATGAGTCTCAAAATACTTATTCAGGTTTGCACTGCCTCTTACTAATAGGTTTCCTGTGCTAATGCCATCATTGTTACAAAGTTGCTGCAGCTTGGCATGAAATTCTGTTAAAAACAATTGCCCTCATTATAATATGCTGGCTGTTCTGCCCGCTTGCCTGCCAGAAGATTTGCTGTAATAAGGTTGGATTGTGTCGTCTTGTATACGAGGCTTCAAATCCTTGTCTTCTAGCTCGAAAACCTTCTCTTTGTTATTGCTCACACCTCATTATCAGATGGAGAAAAGGTTTCCTATAAAAAGTTCAGATGCTTCTCTCTTTTATTTTGTTTTTTCAGCATAAAATAACGATTTTTTCTATTTTTACATTAATAGTAACTTAAGAACTACGTCTCTTGTTGCAATATCTTAATTGAAGGTTTATTTTATATGTCATCTGTAAATTAATGAATGGATAATACTTTATTGGGTTTTCTCTGTGCTGAAACATATGTGGATTCATTTCTAATCAGAGGTTCTTTTAAGTTTTTGTAGCATTCCTGAGCATTTTGTTCTAGTCTGTATGTGTCCTCGATCACTTTTTAAGATCTATGTATTTCACTGCATTGAGATTAAAATCAAGCTATTTCTGTAAAAGAAAGCAGAGTGTTTGCTGACCCAGCATAACTGCACTATAAGGGGTTATATACAGTGTTTCCCACTGGTAACCATAGACATAGAGAACAGACACAAATCCTAAATCTACTTGAAGTCACAGGAATTCAATTTTTGTCTTTAAACATAGGAAAAAAAAAAAAAAACTCCAGTAGAGGTTAAACAAGCTAACAAACAAAAAAAGCGGGCCTGGTTAAATTCTCTGTCTTCAACCCCCTATAAATATGGACATGAAATTCATGTAAAGGAGATGCTGTGTCTCGTAAATCTAAACTTCAGTTTCTAAGCTTCCCTATTCTGTTTTTCTCACAGTGTAGTTTTTTTAGGATTTCTACAGTCCCCTTCTCTGTGTGTGTGTGTTAGCCTTTCCCTGCTGGTGTTCAGATCAGTTATTTATGAGAAAGGATCTAAAACAGACTTGTGTAAAACAGGAATGTTCTTCAGACGGAGTGCCGGAGAAGGGTTTTATTTATTTGTTTATTTATTTATTTTACTTTCCATCAACGATTCATAGGGGATGAGGGATTCAAATATAGTCTCTGATCGCTGGTGCTAATTTATTTAGCAATTTACTTTGTACAAAACAAACAGGAAGGAAGCTGATGTAATAGCCATGATGAATTTGTCACTCTTTTAAAATAAATGCCTGTGAATATTGAGTACGGTTTTAACATGAGTGGGAATGTAATATGATTCCCTACATAATTACAATTCAAATACCAATGCTTATAAAGTATTGCCGGCTATATGTCTAGATTTACAGCACCCATTGTATTAAAAGTGATGAACAGCCAACTCTCCTGGGAAGTGGTTGAGAACAGGTTAATGTCTGAAAGCAAGCTCTGGTCTTGTATTGACGTTAAGCCTGGAAATCGCTGAGGCAGGCTTGTTGCACACACACAAACACACCACAGACACACATACATTTGCACACACACACACACACACACACACACACACTCCCTCTCCATCCTGTGATCCCTACCGACCCACAGCACAAACCTGTCAACTTATTCCCTTAGCCTTTAACCACAGCGCTTGAATCCTGATTGGTCCCGGCACTCAAAGGCTGAGACCAGCAAACCCTTTGCCACTTAGCATCAACCAGTTTGCTACCTCTGCAGTAAAAAAAAAAAAAAAAAAAGAGAGAGAAAAAATTAGCTGCTCTTCCTTTTCTCTACGAGAACTGCATTGCCTATTTTACACAGTTTTTGTTTTACTATTACAAGTAATATTACTACTACTTTTAATGGTACGTCGCTGAGAAACCATTTCCTCTCAGTTTATGGACAGCAAAAAAAAACCCTTCCCTCCTCAATTCCTGAATTTTCCATTTTTTCCTTTGGATCCCGACTAGCTCCTGTCTTTCCGCTCAGCAAGTCAACCCCAGAGCCAGAATGCCTCAAACAGCCGCAAACTGCCGAATGTTCTTGCTCTAGTTGAAGCTTCTGTACTGTAATGTACTGTACTGAGTGATTTAAGATTCACCAATAAGAGACTGGAGAAACAGAGACACAGCGAACAGAGAGAGAGGGAGAGAGAGAGAGAGAGAGAGTAAGTGAGAAAAGGAAAGGCGAAAAAAGAAAATAAAACCAGAAGAAGAACAGGAGAGGTAACAACAACTTCTGTCTCCCTCTTCGTGGCTGTTCATGAAAGGACAAAAAAAACAGGGGAAAAAACAAGAAAGCTAAGACCAAGAAGAAACTGAGCAGATTAATTAAAGGACATTATTCCTCTTCAACTCTGTCTTCGAGACAAAACCATCTTCTTGAATTTCCCCAATACTGCGGTGATAGCCAGACCAACCCCAGCTTCCGAAATGATGATGTATTTTTGGGTATGTACTATTCTTGATTTCTTTCTCTATAGTCCACACACTGTGTGTGTTCTCTTTGCCTGAACTGAGCTGCCACATAAATGCTGAAGTTTTGAGTGGTCAGCACGTAATGTGCACTGTACTTTTTTCAGCCCTTTTTTTTAATATTGTTTCAGTTTCTTTTAGCCTGGTATTTTAATGTGCGCCACCTTCTGCCATTGTTCTTTTTATATTTTTTCCCTGATGTCTCCACCACTTCTAAGTGCTGCGCTGTACCTTATTGTAAGGTGGCAAAGTGGGCTAGCACTTCCCCTGATGCCACTGCCCACGACTAGTTAGCCAATCTTTCCATCTCAGCTCATTGTGCCAACTGTGCTGAGAACTGACCAATTGCACAAGACTAGGCGGTTCTGTTAGAAGTTTCCTTTCACTGCACTTTCACCTGGTGCTATGCTCGGTTAGAAATGTCCAAAGTCAAAATTATTTTATTTTATTTTATTTAATCTTCTACATCAATTTTGCACTCTTCAAGAATATTATACCACAGAGCCTGGGCTGAAAATATTAAAATGCTTTCTGGTGAATTTTTGCAAGTCTAGTTTTCATTTAAAAGCGTAATTCTAGTATATTGGTGTGCAGTTGAAATGGTTCAATTGGCACTTTCCTTAGCATTATACAGTATGTATGGTCAGGTGGTGATGTATCCTCTTGCTCGAACATCTAATGCCACTCAACCTGGCAACACTGACACCTTACAATAAAATTAATTTAAACATAATTTACACCCTTAAAAATAAACTATTGCAATCCCTTTTATTAAATATAATTTAATAATAAAGGACTCATGTCCTTTAAAAAAAGAAAGTCTGCTTATTATTATTCTGTATACTGTGCTAGTAATGCCAATATTACCTTTTTTTACTTTTTTAATTTGGGGGGATGGTTCTCCAAAAAGGCTGCTGATATAAAATTATTTACAGAAATTGTGCTAAATTCACAATCCCCCTTTGGAAGCCCAATGTACTGTAAACCAACTGGGACATAGACAAAGCCTGCCCAGGTTTTTCCTTCGGTCATGTCCCAGGTGTTAACTGTTATCCAAACTCTTCTGGAATCGTTTTCTTTTGGGTAATCAACGTTTAGTTGCATATGCTTCAATCCCGAGATAGATAACAGAGAGGCAGCTCTAATGATTTCACACCTAGACTAGAAGAATATAGCTGTTACGTGTTGTGTTTTGGTATCTCTAGACTGCCAGTAGTTTGCTAAGTTAACTGGTTTTTTGATAAGGGGGCGTCCAACTTTCAAAATATTCAAAACAAACTTCACTCTGTTCCCTACAGCTCTGCTCTGGGAAGAAGGGTTATTTTAAACCACCTGATTATGTCCCATGGAATCCCAATTTTCGAAAAATGGGGAGAGTTCTGTCCTCTTGTGAGCCACAGGCAGGTACAGCACAGAAAGGACCAGCATGTGCTGCCACTGCTTTGCTTTAACTAGCCTGCTCCAGAGCCCCTGCTCCCCTAGGTGATCTAGTAGTTCAGTCTCTACATTTATACAATTCTTGGCTTCTCTTAATGACTCTCAATTCCAGTTGGTGGTGTTGGTTTTATTTCTGATGATCTATACACAAGGAGCTAGGCTAGGCCCACCAAAATAGACACTGATGGAAACACACCCTGGCTGGATTTGAACCCGCAGCCAGTAGGTAAAAGACTGCACTACCAATCCACAGACCCCCTGATATACAACATCCTGTACTGGAAAAGGAAAAGTACAGACTAGTTAGAAGTCAGTCTACAACCAGCAGAGGGTGCTAATGGGTTGTGGGGGCTTGCCAGGACTGCAACAAATTAGTGATTGGTATTTCTTCTATCGCAGACCCCTGCACGCACACACACACACCTACACACACACAATGTAATATATCAAAGTGAAAGACTGACTCACACTGTTGCAGGTATTCCTATCCGTGTGGGATCCTCAGCTCTGAATGTTATAGGTTGTATAAGTGTAATAAGACTAAATGGTAAAACTTAGCAATAATCTATATACCAACCCAAGCCAAATATCTTATGAATGTTAATTAAGACGTGTACAGCTACAAAATGTCCTGTCTCTTCCATTATAGTTTTTTACTTGTAAAAGAGAATCTTAGTATAAGCACACATACACACTGACACATGTATATGCCTCACAAAACCAAATCATGCAACTTTGTGTTTTGTTACCCCCAATATATTTGTGTAAGATAAATGATGCGGACGATGCTTTGTAATGTCCCAATGCTCAGACCTGCTTGATTTCAAGGGAAACACTGCCAGCATGTTATTGACCAGCAAAACCTAACAGGGTTGCATTTTTCTTAGGAAAAGCAAAGGTGTCCTTAGTTAAGAGCAAGCAAGACTTCAAGGGTATATCTGGATGCTCAGGTGTAGAGTACTTTCCAAAGTCAGGAGATGATAGATGAAAGCCCTGCATTGATATCAGCGAGTGTGATGTGAGAGGCAGCTGGGATAGCCAGACCCGTTTGAAAATAACCTTGTTCATCACACTTCCAGACTCACACATTTCAGCGGTCATTCTTTAGCTGTACATAGAGACATCATTTGGTACCTTCAGAATCAGACCGCTAGTAGCTTGTGATTTTTATAACTCATTCAAATCCTTCTTTACTTTGCATATTTACCCCGCCTGGACAATCCACCATACATGACAATGAGATTATATTTATTAGATTTATTAGATTGTTCTCCTGGCTTGTTTAAAATTGCTTAGCAGGTTGTTTTTAAGGGTTTTACTGACAAGCACTTGATTGTTGAGATAAAATTCACTATATAAGCCAATATAGTGTTGTATATTTACAGCAGAGTGGGTTAATAACATTTTATTTTATTCTAAATCAATACTAAAAACAAGAGGAAATCAAGCACAATGGGTAGGCAACATAAGTAGTCTGCCAGCTGTATATATAAATATATATATTTTAAAAAACATACATTATTGCAGCAACAGAACCATTTAGAATGACTGCAAACAAAGTTCAGGGGGAAAAAAAACCAATAAAACTCTCCTAGTTTGACCAAATTAGCCAGATTATTTTTTATAGGTGGGATCAGCTGTGAAATCCATAGCAGCATGTCATTGGTTTTGGAGGTGTATTGCTAAACAGGGTGCTTGCATTCATTTGGTTATGTCTTAATTGATTTGTGTTTCCTATTAACAAACTGCAGATGAATCTTTGACAAATTTGTTTTAACCTGCTTATTGTGAAATAGTAACTTTATACAGTAAGGACCACTTCTTTTTCCCTTTAAATTCATTGTCACTGCCACAATTATCCTTGCTATCCCTTTACAGTGGTTTACCACAGTAAAATGTAGTAAAAGCTCTGTGCTTTTATAGAATTTGAATGCAAGCACTTTATTTTTATTCTTTTGGAGAAACCCTAATATTCCTGAGCTTCTCCACAGGTGCACTTGGCTAAGCCTGGAGGAAGCTTGGTTTTTGGAAGATTATTAGGATATAGTTAATGAACCCCTGTTGGTCATAACTCCTGTATGAGAGAATCTGCTTGCACAACTATACAGTCCAGCACTTGGGCTTATCCTTGTGCAATTACTGATAAGAAGATTACATTGCTTGATTGGGGCGAGGGCTTCTTTTTTTCTGGTTTTGACACCCAAAGGGAAATCAGTAGCGAGTTTGGTTCGGGAATATAAATAAAAGAACCTTGTTCCGTCCTTATCGTACTTGTTATCAATAGAGCTGTTTGCACTTAGAAGGACCTCTGGGGACAGATCATCAGGTGGACATGCCATTATCTGTTGCCATATTATGTTAGTAGGTGTGACACACACAGTGCACATCAAGGTGTTATGTGAACTGCTTTGCAGTGTCAATGGGCTTTATTGCAGTCCAGTATGGCACTGAAGCAGCTCAGTGGCAAAACTGATACACCTGAGCTATATAACGGACCCCTCTATGTCAGTGGGATGCCCCTCACATTTCAACTTTTACATAATAATAATAATTAAGCCAATAACACCTTTAAATGTAATCAATTCCAAAAATGAAACGTACAGAGTATTCTTTATTTATTATTGTCACAAACATCAAGCCTGCCTCAGGCAATGCAGGTGTATTTGTGCTATGAAACTTTCATCAACTACAGAACCTCTCCATTAAAACATTACCATTTGGGTAAAACTGCATAATTACTCACAGCCATTCTGGTTAATTATGAATGTAAAAGAGAATTATTTTATAAAAATCTGAAGCGAAGAAACTCTGATGCGAATCTCAATAATGATGATTTGTAGAAATAATGTTTTCCTTATATTCACAAATGAAAAGTTAGCTTGCCTTACTTTCTATCTTCCTGACTCTTTTTTAAGCAAACTTGGTGATGACATTGTCCTAAGGGAATTTTTTTTTTTTTAAATTGCACATTATATCACTCTCAACTGACCAAAAACATTCTCCATCCAGCATTGCACCTTCAATCAATCTTACAATCCGGGAACCCTCGTCTCGCCAGAGCCTGTTAGCAACCTGCAGCTTGCCTGAGCCTAACCAAGCTATTTTTTCACCATGGTAATGCACCTTTTATTTGAACACACTGAATGTTTTCTTATGCAGAAATATTAAGTGGCGATTTAAACTTTAGAAGCAATTCATTAATTCTTTATTACACTCTCATAGCACATTACGAATAAAACATAATGAAACACACAGTTGATTAAAGTGTTCATAATTAGTCTATGATATGGAAATTCCAGGTGATTGAAGATATGTTGCTGCACCTGCTAAACTGCCACTAATATAATTTTTTTTAAAAATGGTGCCCCTAAAGGCATGACGTCATTTTTTAAGATAAAAGCAATCCAGTGAGCTGTATGCCTGTTTTTCAGTATATTATATATATATATATATATATATTATATATATATATATATATATATATATATTATATATATATATATTACATATATTTGTGCCGGTTCTCCTTCTTTTAAGAAAATTCAGGCCGTGTAAGAATGGGTGAGACTGCAACATCTCAGCGAAGTGTCTGGTTTACAAAGTAAAGGCTTCATTCAGCCTTTACTGATTCGCATTTGCAGATTTGTAGATTTCAGTGCAAGCAGATTTCAGATTGTATGACGTACTGTACCAGTCCACAACTAATTTATTTATTATCATTTGAATAAATATTAGGGAGTAAAATGCTGTGGAACACTGCCTGAATTTTTTTTTTTTTTTATCCATTGGATATTCCTGGGTATTTAATTCCTACAAATAAATAAGAAAATAAATAAATATTAGATACCAATGGCATGAATTAATCAGCGGTAACCCAAGCTCAGCAAAGGATCTGGTTAGATGCTGCTTCAGAAGACAAAGTAAAATACACACTGTTTAGTAGACTCAAGCCATTTTAAAATAATGAACTTATTCTGGTATTTCTCTCATACGGAAATGTTCTCCTCCTGTGGGATAGCTTCCACTTGAAGCTCAGCTCAAGTGTCTGCAGGACTCAAGAGCAAGCTATGTGTACCAGGACTGTCAAGATGGAACCCAAGCCTCAACCCCCATATCAGCTGATGGCCTTTCACAAGAAATAAAGGAGGTCTGCTGTCTGGAGTATTACTTTCAGCATGTAGTAGGTTACATCCTCTACACTTGCAGTCATGGGTCATTAAGATCCAGAGGGGACACACTGGCTATAAAATTTATGGCAGGACAGTGACATTAACGTTATAGGTTATTGACCGATTTGAGTGGATTTATGACCCAAATCGGTAGGCAGCGTCAAAGGAACCACGAGAAATAGAGTTCTTTGGTGGTTTGACCGAGGTCACCCAACAGCCATGAGGAGAAACAGTATATAATCTCTATAAATTGTGCAGGAGTTTTTATAAGCATTTCAGCCAGTTTTTCTTTTCCCCTTTTTTGCATTTCAAGCTGTGGAAATGCGACAGTTTGAGAGGTGGGAAGGTTTTCGATTCCTTTTTTCCCCAGGTCAGTACAGCTCATTGTTGGGAGAGTCAACTGCAGTAAGAGATATAGACCAAAGGAAAGCCAATGGCATGAGGCAGTTTGTGGGTGGTTGTGGAGGATAGTTTATTGATGTGTGGCTGGTTTTATGGAGCTTGTACTTCAGTAGGATATTTGGACTTCATTAGTTATGAGCAAGGGCAAACGACGCTATAACCTCTTCATTATAGCTACCCTCTCCCTCAGGAGCTCTCTTTGAACGTTATTTTTGCCATCTGGAATATCAGCTGACTCAAGATCTTTGGACTATTATCGTGTCTCAAAGTTCTTGTTTTTGGTCGTTCAATCTCCAGTGTTCATGCTTTGTTAAGGTACACAAAATCTACGTCCTTGTCTATAAATGGATTTGCTTGTAATAACGTTCCATTGCTTTCACACAGTGCCTTAAACATCAGGCCCATGAACCAAATCAGGCTTGCATCCTCTATAAAATTTCAACTGTAAAAAATAAAAAAAATCTGGAGCTAAGGAGTAAGGCAGTTGAACAACAGAGATGTTCAAAGAAATCTCAAGGGTGGATCAGAGATGACTATTATATTGTATGTTTTGGTTTATTTTTTTGCTGGCATGCAATGAACAACATTCCTGTAACATTTCCAAATATCGAATTACTACAGCATGTGGCATTCAGTACAATCAGAAAGAACAGGTTGGATTATAATTGGCCATGTCGTATTAGGGTTGAAACAAGCACCTCAACTGTACCTGCTTCTAGAGAAAGAAAACTTTGCTTCTCTTCCCCCATGTGAAGTATCACTAAACCCAGTTAAGGTATTTAAAAGCCTAAAAATAAATGATCTCTTAAAAGAGAGGTTTAAAAGTATCAAACAATCTGTCACGTTAAATACACTCGACCCGGTTACTTTAAAGTCAGTCCTGTTTGTTTCTGATATTTGCTCCTTGTTCCTAATATCTTGTGATGGCGATCTGGTCGTGCCTCATTTTCCATGGCTGTTTAATTGCTCCTTTTTTTCTAGTCTGTCTAAAAAGAAATACACGTAGAAGCAAAAAAGGTTTCTGGAGCACAGATCTAACCTAATGTCTGCTAACACAGAACAGTAGTTTGTTTCGTTAAGAAGTTTATTTATCCATTTGGAATCTGCACAGGGATTTAATACTTCTCTCCTTGTGTAAATGAATTATGTCAATACCAAATGGCTAGCCATTGCCACTACTATGGAAAATGTACAACCCACACATACTGTAAAGGTTGTTTCCAAAAGGCTTCTCTCTGTCGAGCTGTTAAAATCTTGGAATGTGTGTTTTGTCTTTTTTTTATTTTTAGTGCGTGTGAATGGTCCTAGATTGACAGCACTGGAAATTAAAACCATATATTTATCCAGAACAGGAAAGAATAACTGAATGACCATCATCAATGTGAGCTTTCCTCAAACTGTCCCCCAGCCATTATGTCTTAACTATCCTTCCATTGGATGAGATTGGAGGTTCAGACTCCAATCTGTAAAAGTTAATTAACTAATTCTAGAAAAAAAAACACATTTCAGAAAAGGGACAGAACAGCAGGTTAGGTCAGTAACTGATTTCACTAGGTCAGGTTTGACATCAATACCAAATATCACCCATGATCAGCTGAATAATGTAGGATTCTCTAAAATAAAAATAAAAATGCATGGTAACCTGGGTTAGTTTTTCTTAGGTTTTGACCGAATGGGTCATAAATTGAAATTCCATGTGTTCTTTGGAATAGTGTAGGAGTGGACTTTCAGCCTTATAAAAGTGATACTGGGTCAGAGGTTAATCCAGGTCAGGGTTGACAGGACCTCCTGGGATGAAAATGCCATCTCCACAGAGACATATGCAAATGTCCACAACCAGATGGAGATGAAGGAACTTGATGTACTTGAAATTCAAGTTCTCAAAGTGTTTCAGTGGTGGTCTGTCCAGTTTAGTGACTGCAAGTCTCCCACACCACTGGCTGTAAATAAATTATATACTTTCAGTACAAGTGGACCAAGTTCTGGGGAGGTGTTTTCCTCCATCTGTGGTTATTGATACATAAACCACGTGTGATGGAGCAAATAGTGCCAGGGCATGTATCACACACATACAGAAGTATGTGTAACTCATGTGCCACATTGTGGGAAAGTGTCTGAGGGGGTAAAACTGCCCATCTTGGTTACCTGAACCTCCTTTTTCTCCATGTTGGGTATGACCTAGACAAATAATGCTAATATCATTCTAAAGCATGGTTCATGTTCTTTCCAAAAACAAATTGATTTGACTTGAAATTGCCCTAGGGCCAGATTTACTAATCTACTAATACCTTGTCAGCTTCTTTATTGAATACACCACCTAAACATTTCTTTGCTAAAGAATAAATATTCTATGAGAATTGGTCAGGTTCCCAGAAATGTCATTGTATTGCCAAAACAAAAAGTAGAAATAAGATTTTACTAGGGGTCAAATATATTTTTAAATTGTTGAGTTTTGAAATAGCCTTACAGAAAAAGGGTCACACCATGGGGTGTACTGGCAGGTCAAAAATAGATCATAGCAGTCAGGCTGCTGAACCGAAGAATTCAACCCCATCGTGGAATATGGGGAATGTGGAATTTGGGTTTTATATAAATAGATCTTTTTGTTTTCCTATAATCACAAAACGATGGTCTACCGATGGGCTTATAAAACACAGCACTCATTTACAGGAACACAATTCTGGAATGTCTGTCTAAATACAGCATATGGGTTATATAGGTCTCACAGCAGTGATCTAGATATAATATACATGTATACCAGGCATGGGTTCTCTCCCAAGGGGACCCCTGTTTTCTGCAAACTCTTTAGAGATGTCACTATAGTCTGCCAGAATGTTTACAGTTTCCGCCTGAAGTAAGAATACATGCCATAACTCATTTAGCATCGATTAGACGCCCAGCCCTTCGCGCAATTAAAGTTTAAGATTGCTATTTTTTGCTGCCTGTTGCAGATTTTGCTGAAACACGATCTTTCCCTGTTGATAGTGGCTGGGGGAGCAAGGCTTGCTGGAGGTAAAGGAGAAAGCTGTACATGATTGTACAGCAGTGTGGGTGGCTGGCTTCTTTTTACCTGCCGTTACTGGTGCTAAAGCACTTTAAATACTTTATCAGTCTGATTTGTCCATGGCCCCTGTGAGCTAAGATTCAAACAATATCATATTGCGGCATTCTTCATGTCATATGGGTTTTTCTTCAGGAATAGCAGACACCTCAGTGTTCCACAAACAGAAATATGTAGAAAAATAAATTAATGACCCTCAACCAAGGGGCTTGTTGAGGTGCTAGGTATGAAAACCTGCATGTAGAGTTTGAACCACAAAAAGGAAGATCACACAGTTTTTTGTCCCAGTAGAGAATGGTCCTGCACTGCTAATACCTGCAGAACTCTACAGAAGGAAGCACTGTAGGAGAAAGGTTATGCCCTATGCATTGGTCCAGTGTCACTTGCCTCAGGCTTGGACAATGTTTAAAAGTAAAAAGAAGGAACTGTCAGGCCTCTAATGCAAACGATTCAGTAACTATGCCTGTTTACATGACATGTGTCAATCAGTACTATATTTTCATCACTTCTTTTCCAAAAATAACAGTGCATTATGGGCCGATGTGATGACAGTAAAACAGATTGGATTTTTGACAGTAAACTTGCAACCCATAAAAAAATATATAATAATTGGTTTATATTTAAAAAAAAAAAAAAAAATAGATAGAGAATATTAGGCAATGTCAATAATTGTTGGTGAAATATTGATTGGCGTGTCTGCATCATGCAAATTTGCTGCCTCTGTATTTGATTCAGCACTGTCAGCTCACTCAGAAAATTGCATTTCTAACCCAGGTACTCCCTGTTCGGTTTCATACGACCTTCACCTTTGCATAATGGTAAAATTCGGTGTATTTTTCTGTTGCCACTGCTCTAAATACAGCTCTGCATGTGCAATTATTCATGTTTTCATTTGACACCTTTAGAGATTGTTAGAGTAGTGTGCAGTTCCAAAAATTGATTTCATTGAGCTAGGATTTACAGCAGTTCAGATTGAATATGGCCATCTCTGCAGATTTACAACAACCTCACAAATGAGAAGCACCTGGCTTTAACACAGAATTAATAACACCTGTGATATGTAACACACGCTTTTATGTAACTGGGTTGGCCCTCACACTCACACATTTTTCTTCTTGCTAAATAATGCATTTTAAATCTGAAACCTGCAAAATAACAGGGGCTAATTTGTGTCGGATCTCACTGGATCCTAGATCCAGTACCTTTTTGTCTGACAGGTGAGAATTAAACAGTTTTCAAGTGGTGAAAAAACGAAAAAAAACAAAAAAAAGAGAAAAAATATGACTTCTTTTTTGCACGCCAAATGGCACTATGGCAAATAACTATTGTTCTTAACAACAATTGTGTCGTCACTGCTGATCGTCGACCCACCACTGGTATTGTGCAGTCTTGAAGATCATGTTAAAACCTTGCACGACAAAGTTCAAACTGCAGCTTCCGACACCAACAATAAGGTACAAAATCCCAATCCCCAAGCAGATGAGAATTTGAAGCATATATGGGAGCTACAGTAAACCAGTACATTAGGTGTACTGTATAAACAAAACTGCTGTCCCTCTTCCTTAATCATAAGACCTACAAACAAACCCCTGCTTATGAATGATATCTCAATTATGAAATGGGTATAACTTTTGAACCTTACCAAAAACAAATCCTTGTCTTCTATTATAATGCTTTAATAGAACCATGCAATAAAATAACCAGTACATATAATTTAATGTTTTTTGTTGTTTTAATATAAAACCAATAAAGATGTATGTTTCTATGCCCTACAGAAAATGTGATGCAAAACTAAGATCTTAAACAAAAAATGATATTAAATGTGTAAACCCATTTTTCATACACTGGCAGCTCTGTTTGTAAAACAGAAATCTTTCAGCTGAGCCAGAATCGTTTGCTTGCAGGTATTTATACAGTGTAGCCATTTATGCATTATCTCATGCCTTATAAACTTCACATTTTAATAAAGGGAGATTTATAGACATTTCATTTGTTAGCATGCTTTACCAGGTCAGTAGTCAGTTGCAAGTCAGCATTTTGTTTATCATGTGTTAGTCCTGGGTGTTATGGTGGGGATAGGGCAGGTGTAAAACATTACAGTAAAACTATTTGCTTTTATGGTGCATAAAAATAAGAAGATAAACTAAGCATTCAGCTGTAATTGAGTTTACTCTTACAAATAAACAGTTTAAATAAAGAATCTATTATATTCCTAAAGATCCACTGTACATAAAATAACTGAGCAAAACTGTTGATTGAGTCAACTGAAGACTAGAGACCACTTAGCTCTTTATTTAATCAGCCAGTTGATATGATTGAAATGAAGGAGGGCCAATGTGATCACACTGAGGTGTTCATAATATAATACCTTGTAGATTTAGTTTATTGTAGTAGGCACAGCTGAGTTTTAAAGTTTTAAAATTACTTATTTTTATTGAAAATGGTATTGCAGTATATATTTTGTATATATATATATATATATATATATATATATATATATATATATATATATATAGACAGAGAGAGAGAGAGAGAGAGAGAGAGAGAGAGAGAGAGAGAGAGAGAGAGAGAGAGAGAGAGAGAGAACTAAAGGGTTAACATATAAGCTTGCTGTCTGGTCACTGTTGCTAGGACCACTTGGAAATGAGATGTACAGTATATGTCCAGGTTAATGAATATAGGGTGTGGAATGTGTCATGTATTGATGTTTACTACATAATAATTCAAAATTAAAGTACGGGTTTAGAGATTTTCATTGAAATTACTGATCTTTGTAAAAAAAATGTAAAAAATGTTACATTATATAGGATAACAGAAAAACGTTAGAAATGGAGTTAAAAACCAGTCAAAAATGATTGCAAACATCTTAAGAAACCAGGCAACAGTTAAAATATGTTAATGTCATTTGAAGGTACCCTTTTAAATTGCACAGCTGTAGGAGTTTTTACTATTTCACCTCAATGTTGTGATTATGCATACAGTACATAATTAATATCTCATCATTCATAAGTAAAGCATTTGAGTGCAGGGACAAATGTGGATTTTACTTCTTAGAACATTCTTTAAAATTTAATTATTTTATGTACAGCTCTGGCCAAAAGTTTAGCATCATCTAAAGGCTGAGTGGATAAAGAAAACTTGAGAGCTATTGAACAATATTGATTCTTTTCTTCCTAACATGTAACATGAAAACATAGCATTTACTGATGAAGGTATTGATACAGTTTTACAAGATTTCATTTTTTCCATGCAAAGGGGCTTTTTAAACCCAGTCAGCGGCTGCTTTACTCTCCAGAGAAGGAGTTTGACAGTATTGATGTGCTAAATATTATCTCCAGACACCATCCCTGCAGCAAGAAAAAAATAAATAAATACCAGCCAGAAATATTGCATCACATGTAATTTTCAAAGTGAGGTTTGTTTTTTTTTTCAGTAATTTGCATGCTTTATCACCCAAATGTTGCACACCCCATACATCTTTGTGGAGGCAATATGAATAAAGTATAAAGGTCCATTCAGGGTAGCTTTGATAAGGGTAGAGAATCGTATGCAAGCCTTTATTGATTCCATATCAACCCTGATAGCACAATGTTTTTATTGTATTGTATAGCTGTTCACTATTGCCTAAACTGTACTGATGCCTTATTTTGTTGATTCAATTAATTTGGACAGGAAAGATGTTGCATTGGAACATAATCTGTCCAGCAAAAAAAAAAAAAAATCTTTAGGTGCAGTTTCATATCGTGAGCTACATTAGAAAGTGAGACCTTCAAGAATATAAAGGACATATCATTTAGGTAATAAGTCAATAATAAAAATGAAATCAAATGGTGTTTAAAAAGCTATACATCAATAAAATACACATTTACATGAAAATCCCCCCTAGTGAAATAAAACATGCTATTCATAGATCTGCCATGACCGCACGATAGCATCACTCAAAGGGGGCATTGAATTGAAGATTTAAAGCTTGCCTGTCTGTCTGGACTTAATATATACAGTGGTACTAAAAATCATCAAGTTATCCTATCCATAGCTGTATACAGTATTATATATGGTAGTTGGGCTCAGTTAGCCAACAGCAGTATTACTGAATATTTTTTTCTTGCTGCAGTATAATATATTTTTATTGGGCATTAATAATACAGCCCTGAAACGTGTCTTATAAATAGCTTCAGTTGGAACAGTGTTTCCTTCTACACTTGTGGGTATGCCCTCTAAACCACCAACCAATCATATTCAGTTTTAGCCTAAGATATAATTTTACTGGCCGTGGTTGGCTTTCCAGTTAGTTTGCATTCCATATAGGTAGCCACAGTCACAAGCTTCCGCCCTCATTGTATCTCAGGCAAGCAATAATAATAAAAGTTACTATTACAGATGATCTACACTCTCCCTGATATTTTAGCATGCCTATTGTAAAAAGGGTACACTATTTCTGAGATGCACACCAAACTATTTGTGTGGCTGTTTGGATCACTGCAGCTCTAATTTAAAATACTGAAGACACTGATTGTAAATAACATATGGTGTCAACCTCATTTAGTTTTGGTCACAATAAAAGAGAACAAGAAAAGAAAAGAGCTCAGCACAGCCTTCGCTAACAGAAAAGAAAGAAGTAGTAATCAATTTGTAGTGCACTGCGACCAGAGAAACGCGCCTGCAGTTATTCCAACTGTTTAAAATTTAATGCTGTTTGCCTGAGCTGCCGGCAATTACTATGCGTTTGGATTCAGATGATGATGATGTGGAGGGGAAGGGGATTGGATGATTACAAATTTTCAAGGCAAAATTACACGGCACTAATTTCTGTTGTCTCTCAGCCCTCAGTTACCCAGTTCATTAATATTTGAATGAGTACCTTCAGAAAACTCAGAAACACTCAGAGAGGGGATTGTGTTCTCAGGAAGCCCTTAACCCCCCCTGAATAAGCAGTTTAATAGCAAGAAACCATTTATAGATTAGAGAGATCAGGCTCCCAGGGACCTTTCTTTATGCCCACTACTTAAATACTTAGCAGTCTCATGCTGCAGCAAGACTCTTTTAAAAGTTGCCCTATCCACGTT
Source organism: Polyodon spathula (assembly GCF_017654505.1). Classification (NCBI taxonomy): domain Eukaryota; kingdom Metazoa; phylum Chordata; class Actinopteri; order Acipenseriformes; family Polyodontidae; genus Polyodon; species Polyodon spathula. The sequence continues at coordinate 25,956,327 of NC_054553.1, forward strand.
CCCAGTCGCTCTGTATCTTAAAGAAGCATTCTTCTGATTTCAGTAAACCTGTGTGTGTGTTTTATGATACTGTTCTATCAAACTTCCACACACAGGAGAACATACAATAAGTATTGATCAGTAGTATCTAGAAATCAAGTTTTCCAAATGTTGCAAAAAACTGTGTGCAAAACAATGTGATTGATTATTCCCTTTAACTGTAATTACATTTGGCCTGTGTTCTATGCAAATATCCAGTCAAATAATTCAGTTTCTATTCCACATCTGACCAACAGTGGAATGCTCTGCATTCTAGTGCAGCTCTACAGTTAGGAACATTGAACCAATAATGAGATTTCATCGATGACTTTAATTAAAAAATAATTGAATAGAAATGCAGAGAACACACTACTCTTATAGAAAAGGAATCAGAATTTCCATAATTGTTTCTGCAATCTAAACTTTTTGTTTACAAGAATCAGGATTAAGCTGGTTATTTTTTATTAAGTACAGATTACTACAGAAACAGGATTATTTTTTATATAAACAGTAATAAATATACATATAATATATATATATATATATATATATATATATATATATATATATATATATATATATATATATATATATATATATACACACACACACACTGTATGTTTTCTGCCAGGCTTTCATAATGCAGTTCTAATTGAATTGCCCTGACTTTTGAAATACATTAAAAAGGAAACTAGATAATATTTTGTTTTCCATATTATTGCGTACTGAATATAGATCTCCTCATATTAACATTACATGACCTCCCTTTTCCATTATTCAGCTAAATTAACTAATTATTTTGACAATCATCAATAAGTCATAGAGAATAACGGTCATGTATGCATGGTCAATAATACCTGTTTGTTTACCAATAGGGAGTCAGTTTTTGGGGGTTTTTTTTGTCATTGTAAAAATGAGCTCCATACAATTTGGTTCATTTACACTCTGATATCCTGGTTCAAGCACATGCATGATTTGCTTTGTATTTTGCTTGCTTATAAACTGGCACTCCAATAACACTGTGTAACAATTTTGTTTTTGTTTTTTTTGTTTCTGGGTAGTAAGTGTTATTTCCTAATTGCTTATGCCTCAAAAGTATAGAAAATGGCTATTATTCCCCTTTGCTTTTGTGACCAGGACAGTGATATTTTGAAATTTACCTATTTTCCAGAACATTCCAGATAGACGCAGTGCTGAGTAAACTTGGAGTAACTTCGACAACTTTCTAGAACTTTCCAGTAATATAAATAGTAGTATAAATACAGGGGCCTTAAGCCCACCAGTTCAGTTTAGTTCCAGCTGCCTAAGTGGATACATATCTGCATTTTTCTGAGATGGCATCAAGAGGCTGCAAGCATCCGGCAGACGCATTTTGCTATGTCTGCGGCCAATTTATCAAGACAAGAGCGAAAAAGTATTCCGTGGAAGCATCTGCTAAGATGTGTGAGGCCTACAAGGCATATTTCGGCATGCCTGTCAGGGATCAAGACAAACCTTGGGCACCTCATTTCACCTGCAAGCACTGCAAAAAAAAACTCTGGAAGGTAAGATGGACAACTGTTGCTCGGAATTTTATGTTATAAAATGTGTTAAAATTTTTAAAATTGTAAAAGTTTTTCATTTTAAAATGTTTTACAATTTTCAATGCTATTGAAAAAATATATCATATATGAAAAATGTTGCGAGAATCTCTTACACATTAGTCATGGGTGAAATAAATGTATTTTTGTAGGATGGTACAGAGGGGAAAAGAGAGCCATGAAGTTTGCTATCCCAAGAATTTGGCGGGAACCCACTGACCACTCAAGCAACTGCTACTTCTGCATGGTGGGCCCTTCCAAACGTCGGACTGGCAAGAATGCACCTGCTATCACGTATCCGGACCTTCCTTCATCCATCGCCCCAGTGCCACACTGCCATGAGCTCCCCGTACCCACTCCTCCGGAGAGAGAGCAGCCGTCTTTAGAAGAGAGCAGCAAGTCAGAGAGCGAGGAAGACATTGTAGATCCAGATGACAATTTCAGAGATGAAGCTGAGGAGAGAAACCCATACTACCCCAACCAAAAAGACCTCAACGACTTGATTAGAGATCTTTTGATGTCTAGGCTCAAGCAGTGGAACTTTTTGGATGAAAGTGTGCAAGTCGCAGATCAGAGGAAGCGTCACCATCCTTTTTCCAGCTTCTTCACCCGTCAAGATGGGCTCTGCTTCTGCCACAGTGTGACCAGTCTGTTCGAGGCAATCAGAATCGCCTGTAACCAGAATGAGTGGCGCCTCTTCATTGACAGCTCATCCAGGAGCCTCAAAGCCATGCTGCTCCATAATGGTAACAAGTACCCGTCTCTTCCCCTGGCTCACTCGGTGCACCTCAAAGAGGATTACAACAGCATCAAGACCTTGCTGGACGCCTTGAAGTATGATGAGTACGGCTGGGAGGTCATAGGAGACTTCAAAATGGTGGCATTCCTGATGGGTCTCCAAGGCGGTTTTACCAAGTTTCCCTGCTATCTTTGCCTTTGGGACAGCAGGGACACCAAGGCGCACTACCACAGGCGGGACTGGCCACAGCGGACCGAGTTCTCTGTGGGGAGGAACAACGTCAAGTGGGAGCCACTGGTGGACCCCCGGAAGGTGCTGATGCCACCACTGCACATCAAATTGGGCCTTATGAAACAATTTGTCAGAGCTCTAGATAAGGAGTCGGCAGCCTTCAAGTACCTTCAAGACTTCTTCCCTAAGCTGTCTGAGGCAAAGGTCAATGCCGGTGTCTTCGTCAGACCACAGATAAAGAAGATCCTGGAGTGCAATGAATTCCCCAAGAAGCTCACTAGTAAGGAGAAAGCGGCTTGGAACAGCTTTGTCCCAGTGGTTCAGGGCTTCCTGGGCAATCACAAGGCCGAAAACTATGTGGAGCTGGTTGAGACTCTGGTGACGAACTACGGCACAATGGGCTGTAGGATGTCCCTCAAGTCCATATCCTTGATGCTCATCTTGATAAATTCAAGGAGAACATGGGAGCGTACTCGGAGGAGCAAGGCGAGCACTTCCACTGGATATACTGGACTTTGAACATCGCTACCAAGGACAGTATAATGAGAACATGATGGGAGACAATATTTGGAGGCTGATTCATGAAAGTGATTTACAGTATAATCGTAAATCTCGAAAAGCGACTCACTTCTAAATCTTTTGTAGTCATTTTTGTACTACTTTAGTATAAATACATGTTAATTTGGATTCATATGTTGTTTTTTTCTGACTTTATGTGAACGAAAAGACACAAATTCGCCCGTTTTCTCATTGGAAATAGGTAAATGAGAAATATCACTGTCCTGGTCACAAAAGCAAAGTTTGTGGGGAATAATAGCCATTTGCTGTACTTTTGAGGCATAAGCAATTAGGAAATAACGCTTACTACCCAGGAACAAAAATTGTGTTACATAGTGTAATCCACCAGAGTTGACCAGGAAATAACATTTCTGTCATTTATTTTATTTACATTAAATAAGAACCTCCATCTCCCACAATATGTTTGAGTACAATGAATACATATTATACTCCACCTGTAAATTGCTAATGTGGGCAAGTATTCACCTTAACTAATAGTAACAGTAGTCTATTATTATTATTATTATTATTATTATTATTATTATTATTATTATTATTATTATTATTATTAATAATAGTAGTATTGTTGTTGTAATGGTTATTAGATTCATTGACTCTCTAAAACAAGCCTTCTTGTTTTAAATAAAGTCCCATGCTAGCATCGTTATGTATTGCGGTACATTGGAGTATAGAGCGATGCAGACTGTGAAAGCCATGCAGATGTAAAGCTACGTTGTGTTTTCACCGGGCCTATCTTATTTCTGTTCACTGCCAAGCACATGGATAATTTACTGTGGTGCATTTCAAAAACAGCAGCTCTTTCCCGTGAGTGATTTGGCTGCATTCCCAGAGTGTGTGGTTGGGCAGAGCACCACTTCAGAAACGTTAAAGACCATTAATTATAAAAAATTAAAGAAAAAAAAAGTTACATGCAAATGGAACAATGCATCTCATATTTTACAATGTTTATTTATATCACAGTAAACTTTTTACAATACAGCGTAACAGGAACAGCATTGCACGTCAAGCAGTGCATGCACCATGTTCGTATGCCTCAGTTTTAAAATACTACACTGTTTTTATTTGCTGCTGCAGCACTCCAAGCACACTGTATGAAATACACGATACTAACGCCGCCTTTCACACCATACAGTAAAGGATATGTGCAATACCTAAAGCAAGCCCTCTAATTCCACCTCCTTGCCCCTTATTAAGCAAGCAGCAGCTACCTTAACAAGATCCCCAGCACATCTGCAACCAGCGTCCAGCAGGTAGATAAATAAATTATAAAGTTACATGCTGGGTCTTTCTCTGCAACACTTTTGAGAGTGAAGATACGGTAACCTACTTGCCAGCTTAAAATATTTAATTCAGTACAAGTTTTGTTCTGTAATTTTAGTCAGCATGTCGGTACAATGTCATAGACAGTGTACCAGCAATGCAGGTTGCTGTGATGAATACCACTGGTTACTTATTGAGCTTTCTAGTACAGTTTAGCTATTCAGTGGTTTCCGTGTGGTTTTTATACCTATTTCAATAACTTTGACTACTTTATTAATAACTTTGACTACCTTGTTGATATAGATAATGCATATGGAAATATATATATATATATATATATATATATATATATATATATATATATATATATATATATATATATATATATATATATATATATAGATGGTTTGCAGAAGTATTCACCTACTACCAATAATGTCACATTTTGTTGAATTACAAATAAAGTGTGCACAGTTTTTCAAACAATTTTTTTTTTATTCAAAGCTGTAGTAGTTAAACCGAACACTTATGTGAGGAGGTTAAATGTCAGCAAAACTTGTAAAGAAAATGTACAAAATGAAATTTACTGGTTGCATAAGTATTCAGCCCCTTAAGTCAGTACTTGGTAGAAGAATCTTTTGCAGCAATTACTGCTATGAGTCTTTTTGAATAGGTCTCTATTAGCTTTGCACAGTAGGGTGGTAAACTTAATGTCCATTCTTCATGGGAAAATTGCTCCAGTTCTGGTAAGTTTGTTGGGATGGACTGCAATCTTCAAGTCTTGCCATACATTTTTAATTGGATTTAATTCAGGACTTTGATTGGGCCACTCAAGAACATTAATTCTCTTCTTGTTCAACTACTCCAGTGTGGCTTTGGCTTTGTGCTATGGGTCATTGTCGTGCAGAAATGTAAAGTTCCTCCCCATTCTTGGCTGACTCAAACCTTTTCTCCAAAAGGATTCGCCTGTACTTTGCATCCATTCTCCCTTCTATCCTGACAAGCTTCCCAGTCCCTGCTTAAGAGAATCATCCCCATAACATGATGCTGCCAACACCATGCTTGACAGTTGGGATGGTGTTGACTGGCTGATGTGCAGTGTTGGGCTTGCGCCAGACACAATGCTTGGAATTTAGACCAAAAAGTTCTTGTCTCGTCTGACCACAAAACCTTTTTCCACATGTCTGCAGTATCATCAACATGCTTTTTCGCAAACTCCATACGTGCTTTAAGATGAGACTTTTTGAGTAATGGCTTTCTTCTTTCTGAGCTGATTTAGGGCTGCAATAGCAAAGGGGTGGAATACTTATGCAACTAAGATTAATATTTTTTTTTTTCTGTAAATCTTACTTATTTATATTGTATAGGCATTTTTAACTTTATCAATCTGGAGTAGTTTGTGTAGATTCTACATGTAAAGTCAAATTTTTAAGTGTCGTGGAGTACTCTCAGATGCAACAAAATGTGAAAACTTTGCAGGGGGATGAATACTTTGAAAACCACTGTGTGTGTGTGTGTATTTATATATTGTAACAAGATCCTTGCAACTCTCGCAGGTTCGTTGCCCCTTTAAGACCAGACCCAGAAACAGAAATTGATTTTTATAGCACTGAAACAAATAAACAAAACAAACAAACACCTAGCTCCTTCTTGGAGCGCTAACTAACACCAGCCATTATCTACCTCACACAGGACAGCTAAGCCGTTCACACGCTAACTTGCACTACGATTGCGCACACCTGCAATCGGGCTCCTCACACACCAGCAGCCCCGAACAGACTGGCTACTCTCTATAAATACTCTGCACCTGGTTCTAATTTATAATTAACACCAGGTGCAGGGGATAACTAATAATTAAACAATAAACCAGTGTACATTTTCACATGTTTTTAGCAGGGAGGATATTAACCCCCCTCCCTGCTGTATTACAATATATATTCTGGCTTGACCTAAGGAGTTGCTCCTTTAGCTCATCTGGTAGAGATCTTTGGAGCCAGAAGGTTTTGAATCCCTAGGTCCCCCTGCAAGGTACGTAGCTCTTCAGTTGATACTGTATTTATTACAGAAAGTTTCTACTTTATATACAAATGACTACAACAGCACAATCATTACTCATGCCATGTAATGTAATGCTGACGTACTTTCACGATACTATCTATTTGTCAAGAACTTGACCACAGCATTATTCCACAAAAGAAACTTAAAATATACAGTAGTTAGTGCAATAACCAAAAATGACAAATGTTTGCCAGTCGTATGCCAGACACATAAAAACTCATGTACTGCATATAACATGAGTAGTGGTGGCTGTCATGTTCAATGTGTAGCTTGGCTGTGACACAATCTAATGGTCCGGATGACTTAAAAACCCGCTTGAATGAACCCTGCATCTGCCTCACAGAGTAACTGCAAGCCAGCTATTAGTGCATTTTTTTAACAACTGTAGCAGCACACTGCAGAAGCAACACATTAGAGATGTATTGCCAGAGGGGGTAATATTTATTGCCAGAGGGCAATTATGCTTTGAAAAACACCAGTGTTTCGGCATTGTTCCAGAGGCCCAGGCTACAGAAGCCATTTGCTCATGCACCTGTTCCTCATCGAGAATCTATTCTTTTATTTATTTTAAAGATGTTTGTACAGACCCCTGCCAGAATCATCCAAACAGCCCAGACATATTGTGCTTTCACTCTAGCTGTGGTAGCTAGCGCAAGACAACATACCCCTCCGTTACAACTACCAAAGGGATAGGGTTGAATGATTTTAATACAGTTCAAGTCCTAATAGAGGTGGATTGTCAGATTGAAAGTTGAAAGAGGCTGTGGTCTTACTATGCTTTATTGTGCACATCTGAGTGTATAGTTGGCCTTCTTTAATCACAGCTCATTAATGTTTAAATGAGATAGAATCAACAAGGGTCTGGATTACATCTTGTTCAGCCACACGCTGATGAGAAGAATCCCAGCTTTTCCTTCAATTCCTGCAGATTGCCAGTTTCATCCCACATGTCTTCAGTGGTGTTCAGAGTTCTTCAGTATTTATTAATGGTTATTGATCAAACTCACATTTAATACATATACTATGGTAGGTGGCAGAAAAAAAATATATAGCTTTATCACCGGTCCACCTGTTTGCTTTGGAATTATATGAATGCAGTTGTAGGTAGCAGTAGTACAGCTGTCTACACCAGATGTTTTAGAATAGTTTTTTAGATGTCTTATCAATACAGTCTTCCTACGCCTCATTGTCCAGACTCTCCCTGTGTGTGTTTGTGTGTGTGTGTCGCTCTAACACAGCTGCTGAGATGCAGCTGCTGCAACATCCCATTGCTTTTTTCTGATTTGTTCTCCCATTTCATGAACCAAATCTTTGGAAAGGTGGGGATAACAAGTAGAATATAAAATGCAAAATAAAAAAGGGAATTTGTTTATGGGGAAAAAAAAGTATTTGAGATCATCCCAAATTATCTGCTAGAGTGGGAATAAATTAGAGCCAGCTTCAGACAGAAAATTTACTAGCCACGCTTGACCAAATGGCCAAACTGCGTGCTGCAGTCTCTGCGTCTCTGACTTCCTCTCTCTCTCTCTCTCTCTCTCTCTCTCTCTCTCTCTCTCTCTCTCTCTCTCTCTCTCTCTCTCATGTTATGTGAAATACTTTGTGCTTTAATATCATTATCTTTTTCTATGCACTTGAAAAATAAAGGCATAATGAAAGAGCTGCTGTATTCTTTTCTCCAACCTGTTAACAAGATGTTTACTGAGTAATTCATTGGGTATCTGCAATTTCACTGTAAGCGTGCTGTAATTTAATTTCAGTTGGTTTACAGGTAATTTGCAGTTTATTCATTGGCATTTAACTGCACTATCACTTCTTTCAGGCACTTCTCTCAGACAAACCATAAAACTGTGTACAGGAGGCACTCATCATGATCCTGCAGACAGGAGAGAGAGTTAAAAATGTAGAACCACGCAAAGCAAAGCAAGAAGCTAGTTTAGGTTTTGTATTACATCTGTTTTTAATATAAAGTGGCCAATTATGCAACCCTTAATGTTCTCCTACATTTACAATGTCCAATTACTGTACACTCCTTCACTGCAGCCACTCCCCACAATAGCTCAAGAGAACTGAAGGTTAGTGAGCGTCCTGCGATCCCACTTGCAAGACAATGCCTCTTTCATCCTGGAGAGTGGCTGTTGGCAAAGCTTTGACTTAATCACAAATAGCGTTCTGGTTTTCTTAAAATGTGCTTAAGAAAAGTCATTCAGAAATGTTACGAGAACCTGGAAGCATCTGTAATGTTTAATGAATACATGTAAGCTGTAGCAGACTCAGGTAGGGCTTGAAGTGTTTAATGACGAACGGAACAGAAGTTTCCCATGGGCTCGCTGTCACAATCTGCCAATACATTTTTTATTAGGCTAAAATAAGAAGCGAAAAAGCAAGGAGTTGTAGCAATACGAAAATAAGTTATTAATAATACATGCAGAAGTGGTGAAAAGAATGGATTGATAAATTCAGTGCTTTAGTCTGGGAAAAAAAGGAACACTATGGAAAATTCAACACAGTATGATTGAAACTGGCAGGGGGGTTTATAATATTTTTGGCAGAATTGTTGAATGCTATTATTTTTTCATAAGGGAGTTGGCATACCTTCAGGAAATGATTTCAATTGTAACTATACCCCAAACTGATTGGTGATATTTGTGAGCTGAATGAAATACTACATTGTCAAGACCTCAATTATATGACCCTGTCAGTAACTGCTACCTTGCTCCTGTACAGAAAGCTAGGGGGCTAAAGCCGTAGGACACCAACACAGGAACTTCCACTTCCACGCATCACAAATCATCGCGCCATGCAAGACTATATATGCAAACCGATGGGGCCAATATTAATCATTGTTTTTAATTAGATCACAAAGAGAGATGACAAACCCAGCACATAATAAAATGATACCTCAGATATTCCCTAGACCCCAAACAGATTCTTTACAGAGACCTGTCATGTCACTCAAACCCAGGTCATGATCGGGAACTAAACCATGCATTTCTTCAACATTGATTTGTTTTGATTTTTTTTTTCTAACTTGGGTGCACTAGGGATTCTTTTGGCATTCAAAATGCATTCCATGGAAGCAAAATATGCACATTAATGAGAATGGATTCATCCATTTCACACCCTCACATAAACTAACATGAAAAACTCTGATTTTCTCTTGATAGCCCTTGTAATGAAAAATGTTTCCCAGCCTTGTTCCCTGCAGTTTGTATAGAGCAGTGTCAGTCCAAGCAGTCTTTGATTGTGGTCTGCTCCCGCTATGGTGAGCTGCTCCTCTCTGCAAAAGATGGGAGGCTTGTGACACTGTGAGACCCTCAACAGCATGACTCTCTGATCAGTTTAATTCAGAGGGATTAGTGATGCCCCATGATTCATGCTGTCCTGTTGAGTCACGATATACCTTCACTCCCTGTTTGATGCTATCAGATTTTTTTTTTTAATGTGTAAAGCTTAACCACTGAGACGTGTTCCAAACAAAGTCTAAAGAAAGCTGAAAAAAAGCAGTACATTTTTTTTTTGTTTTGTTTTTTTCAATATATATGGTAAAGGCACAACCGTGTAGTGTGCAGAATGAGTCATATGGTCAGGGGAATGCAAGCTCACATCCCGGCTGTGAAATTGCTGATTTCCGCTTGATAGTCGTATTGGCTCAGGGATACAAAATCATCAGGGACTGTTAATTGATGGTCATGAGTTCCACCAGAACAATTTAAACAGATTGTGGCAGGTTCTATCTAAATAAGAGCGATCACACACCTTCCCCTACACGATAACACCTTGGATAAGTACTTGCAATTGTAAAATAAAGTTAAAAAAAAAAAAAATCAGTTTGCAACATGATTATTTTGGAAGTGCTCCTTTAAATCTGAATGTTTTGTGGGTGATATCAGACTTTATTTTGGTTGCCAGCAGCTTTAAACTCGCTACCCAAAGAGTTTGAAGTGACTTCTCTGCAATATTAGGCGTAGGTACTAAATCAAGGTGAGCTGGGTTGTTTAACAGATCATTACGGACCATGGGGGGGGCGGTTCAGTATACTAAGAGATTCTGTGATGTGTGTGGAGCAGTGGAAGGCCCTTCACTAACTTCACAGCTCCCCTTCAGAGGCAGAGATAAAAGTGGGTGTATAGTGAGTGATGCTGTAGTTAATGTCAGTGTTACTGTTTCTTTTAATAATGCTCAGATGAGCTATGGATAGCCAGGATGGCACTGGCAGCGAGTCTGCAATAATCACTTGTTCTCTCTGGATAAATGGCTATTCCTCAGTGATTCCCATCTCTAATTCCTTGGAAATCTTCAGTGATGTCTGTTCTCATGCCCTTACTTTTGAGTTTTATGAAAGATTAGTCATTTTTTGCAAACTTCCATGAAAATACATAAGTCATGTGTAGGACACGACTTGCAAGAGTTTTTTTTTTTTTCTATGAACTTTGACTGTATTCTTTTATTCAGGAAATGACCCAACATTTTCACATTTTCAGTAAATCCCCATAAAAAAAAAAAGAAAAAAGTGTTTTACACCTGTTTCAGGCATAACCACTCATTATGCACAAGAGTATCAGTTTTCACCAAGAGAGAAAATGATTCGCCTGAAGCTTTCTGGATACCCAGAGAGAGAGATAATCAGGGGTCAGCAACTTGTCCAGACATGAATACGCATGTCCGTGGCAAGAGTTATCAGTGGCTATGGCAGTGAATGTGTCTAACACACACATGCGTGTAATTGTAAATAACTTCAGTTGTGTTTGTCCGTGGACAGATAATATGTTTTTTTTTTTTTTTTTTTTTTTTTTTTTTTTAAATGTCCTTCACCACTTGATAAGATGCCGTCCCCTGATCACAATTCATGGTCCAGCATGAGACCCAAATGAGTCTGACTATCTTAAGCTGTGGCAAAGCTAAAAGATTACATTAAATTACTTTGAAGAGCCTGTCCACAGCCTGTCCTGAACCAAGCAAGAACAACAAAATACCATGGAATTGTAATTCCAAATGTGTCCTAATGCAGGATAGATGTTGGATGGCCTTCCTGAACTGAAGGAGTTAAAGTGTGCTTGTTCCCCTTGTTTTTAACGTTTGGAAAGATTGGTAGGATTGGGGAAGGTCTTTAAAAATGTGTTGCATTGTACATTTGAACGCATAGTGATTGCAGCCTTCCCTGTCAAGTTTTCCCTTTGATAAGCCTCAGCTTTCTTGTTTTTATATGCTGGTGTATCAACCAAGTCTGTTCTTTGAAAGTGACTTTGCAGCAGCCGCTCGCATCTTTTGCATGTATGGCCACGTCTGTCAAGGATTTGTACCTTTTTATACTCACCGGTATTGTATTTTAAATGTGTTTTTTTTCTTCTTCTTTTGGATCTGGGTTTTGCATTGTGCCAGTATACAAGAAAGTATCTGTCAAGAGAATTAAAAAAAAATAAAAAATGAAATATTTCTATAAGTTCAAACTTTCTTTGAAGTTTCAGTTCAGAAGCTTTGAAGTTTCAATGTCATGGGCAATACTGTTAAATCAGATTTTTTTTTAAAACTTCTCACTGAAACTTTTTGAAATTTAAACATAATATAAACATTAACAGAGCAAAAAAAGCAATTACTGTATGAATTATTGTCTATATCACTACAGGGCTTGTAAAATTTGTGTTTGTGATTGCATGCACAGTGCATGTTGCATTTAATCATATCAGATATGCAGCAACAATATTCAGAACAATACATTTTACGGCAGTTTACAATTGTTAAACAGTAAGGAGTTAAAATCAGAATGACTAGCTGAAAACTGCCTTGAGAGACAGTTGTGCTAATAATGGGCAAATGGTATCTTATCCTGTGCTGGGCATTGCAGACATTTCAAACAGGGTATTGGCAGTGGTGTAGTCCTCAATTAGAGAGTTGTGTGGGAGATGTGAGTCATGTGACTTAGCTTGCCTATTATGTGAGTTCCAGCTCAATTACATCACTGCTGCTTATAGAAAATAGAACCGGAATGGTGTTCCGGCACGTTCCGGCTCGAATACACCACTGGTTATTGGATAAAAAAACTGCAATAACCAGATCGTTCTTACAATGTACACTATTAGGGTGAGAAGAAAATACTCATGCAATGTTACAAAACTGGTAACTATCAAAATGGGTCAAAAGTGACTTAAAAGTGTGCCTAAGCTATATGTTACTAATTTGGTAGCATAAACAGTTTTATTATCCTTGCACAAAATAAAAGGGCTTTGGCACAAACCTTGATAAATCCATCCTGTCGTGTTATGATTAACTCCTTGCTTGCTCTTACACTAACTCCTTTTTTGTATTGTTTAAATGCAAAGTGAATTTGATGGGCATTTATTGGCCGTAATACTATAGCTATAGCCAGATAAGGGTTCTCACTGGGGACGTTTTTTAGACATCAGCAAATTTGCTTTTTAAGCAGTCAGCTGTTTCTAATCAGACATTACGAAACCCTGTGAGTCGGTATCTGTTTTGGCTATTGCTACAGAATGTAAATATCCAACAAATCTAATTTTTATTTCAGAAGTAAACTACAGACTGCACAAAGGAAAAGGGCAGATTACTGCCAAGACATTTTGTTGTATATTTCTCCTGAAATGTATCCTTTTAACATGTCTGTCTAGTATGGAACTCTTTTTCAGCACTTCATGATTACATCAAAATAATTTAAATACAGATGCCACACATGAGACTATCATTGTATCTTTACTATGAAATGCCCTGTAACTGTAAATAATGTGTTCTGTTGTGTTTTATCATATTTCTATAAATGCAGAATTGTCAAGCTGTTGATATCACTGGGCTGCATTGGAATACTTTCAATTCTATGAGCTACTAATTCGGAAAGCAGGCCTTACTGACAGTCAAGTTTGTTTATAATCCCAAAGGTAATTTTAGCTGGATGACAAAAGCCTGACACCTGCTATCAATATACCAAAGAGACATGTAACAGTAGGAGGGTATCGCATCTTAAAAAGCAAACTATAACCCTGTTGTTCTAAGTTACCAATTCTGTCGGAGGGAGAAGATGTCTTTTTACATAAAAAAAAAGGCATTCTGAATATAATCTGCAGCATGGCCCTTCATGCTTCTTTGGTCAGCATTAAAATCACGGCAGTGCTCAAGTGCAATATATGTGACTCTGCACTGAAGCAGAGAGTAAGTGCTTTTTACTGCAGCAGGCCAGCATTACACTTTATTGTAGCTGCTCACATGTCAAGTGCCATTACTAATGCGAGGTGCTAATTCCCAAATCTCGTCAGTGTTGTAGCCCTGTGTGTTTGAGTGCACTTTTTGTTTTGCCAGATAAATGCTTAAGGTGGCAGTGAATATATTAAGCAGAGAAAAGATCTACTTTTGTATTCATTATACTGCAGCATCAGGGATCACATAATGCCTGTTTTTCACAATGGAGTACCTACCAATGCTTGGTCTTCTACAATAGTGAATAAACTTTCAACAAACAAAAATCATATATATATATATATATATATATATATATATATATATATATATATATATATATATATATATATATATATATATATATATATATATATATTAACCAATATCATATGCAGTACATTTTTTAAATATGTCAACTTGCATGAATTCATATGAAAGCATCTCTGCTCATTAATTATATAAGGAACATGTCATACTGTTTTAAATGTTTGGCTAATCTGGTCTGTTCCATAATGTAAGTGACACATTGCGGCATCCAGAAAATGATGTGCAAAATGTACATTCCCAATCATTAAAAAAGACGTCTAATAAAAATATATATTCTTAATATGTTACTGCTCATAAACTCAAACATATACCCAAAAACATATGTCCAACAAGTCAGTGAATCTACTTTCAAAAAGTGTTATGAATATTTTAACACTGATCTGATGCAATTTCCTTCTGCAGGGCTGATTTGGCCCATACAGTAGCAGAACTTCACACGCATCCTCCATGTAGCTGGGTGCTAAGGGCAGCCTGGCCAGAACAACCCTGCCCAGCCACACTATCAATGCCAGCTGACCCTTGACTGAGTCGCTCTCTCAGCCATCACTGCCCTGATCAGGGATGGACAAAAAATGTTATAAAGAACAGCGACAGCCTGGCCCGGCTCATATTAGAAATATATTGCATTCCGAGTTCCAATTTTCTGGTGACCGGTTCTAGTTGTTTTTAAGCCGAGCTTCTAGGGAGCTTTTAAGGCATAATACTGGAAACAGTAATCCAGCTGCTCACTGCTTAGTCGAGCCCTCCAACACCAAACCTTATTGCCTTAACCTCGCTTTACATTTCAAACTGTGTGTAAATAGATTGCTGTCCATAAAGCGCATTTTTAAATTATCTATTACTTTATGTCTTTGATGGAGAAATATCACCATTTGTGTACATTTAAATATGTGCACTTTTGAAAGCCTGGTCCTTCAAGGGTTAACGAATGCCAGACCCTGCCTTCACAAATGTACACATTGAATGTGTAAGAAACTGAGCACCTTGGCAAATGAAAAAAAATATCTGGGTGACATAATTTAATGAAAATGACAAATACCTGCTTTAACATTCAGCTTCCCTTGAAAGTTTCAATAAGTAATGTTATTTTTCTGTGCAATAGATGCTATTTAAGGCATGGGTTTGCCCCAGGTGTTTAGCCCAGAATGAATTGGCAACATTACATTGCATTACATTGCAATCTTGCATCCTGGGCTGAGAACATCAACTTGTGACACTTGAAAGAGTAACCTTAACAGTTCTTGTTGTGTAGGATTCCAAGCTCATAAACTACAAGACTTCAAACCCTTCAGAGATCAATCTCCTCCTCAATGCATCCTCTTACCCTCAGTGTTTATTGAATTATGTTGCATTACACCCTCAAGGTTCTTGAGATCAGAGCTATCTCACCCTGCAAACTGTAGATCGCAACAAAGCATAATTAAAAAACAAATGTGTTTCAGCTTTAGGTACAACACTTAGATCCATTAGCATTTTAAAATGTTTTACCTGCGTGCGCAGCTTAGCCACGGAGGCATTCAGAGAATTTTATTTTTGCTTGTAACAAAAAGGGACTGTGTTATGTTGAGATGTTTTCTGCTTTCTTTTAAGTGTCTGTTAAATATGTCAGGGATGAGTAGTCCGTGGTGTAAACAGCTGTTTTGAGTGCTGTTGGGTTGGATAATTATTTTAATACAGAATAAACACTTTCAGTTGTTGATTCCACTAAAAACATTTTTCAGAAATGGTGTTAGCAAGTGGTGGGAAAACTTAGATACAGCTTCTATGAAATTATATTGAAATTCAAGTTAACTGTCCTAATACATAATTAGGTGACAGAAAGTTGCATCTACAATGTACTGTGATTTCTGTAAAAAATTAGCAGTTTTCAGTCAAATCTCCACAGCTAATCTACTGAAAGGTCACAGGAGGACATTATATAAATGTGGACACAAACCAACATACAACCAACACTACTTTATTTAATGGAACATTGGAACCAGCTTTCTTCTCCCATATTGGGGTGCCCCCCCCCCCCTTGTATCTACAGTAACCCCGTGTGTACTCCACTACATCTTATTAAAAGAATTGTTTGCATGGCTCAGTAATGTTTAATCATCTCCAGGTCTTGTTTTCTTATCTGTTTGCACTTGATTTACTCCTTCACGCCATCTATTTATCAAGCGTTAGCTCGCTTCTCTGCGTAAGTGAGTCCCGTTTTGTCATTTATAAATATCCTTGTCTTTACATCATATACATTTAATAACCAGTTCGTCTTCGCTGGTAGTGAAGAAACCAATACGTGATTGCTGGAAAACCACTTGCTGGCCCTACTTTTGTGGACTGAAAAAACTGGTCAAAATCAATTTAACAAAGGCAATGGAAAGCACCTGGAAATGCATTTAAAATATTTCACTTTAGTTCTGGGAGGTGGGTGAAGAAAAATACTTTGGGGAAAATGTAAAAGTTTGATCTATTGTGGAGCAATATTTATTTTGGTTTGATCTACCTCCCATTTATTAAATCAATCCAAATACGTTGTGCAGGTCCTTATGCAGTATATGCAAAAGAAAAGGGCCACGGCTTTTTGTGATGAATTCATGTTGAAAAGAGTTAATATGAACAGTTATGGAATAAATGTGATTTTTTTTTTATATAAATGAAATGAAACTGTGTGTTGGATTATACATACCATAATTATATCTGCTTATTGACTGTTATAATTTGATACAGAATAAGCAGTATACAGTATGTAGGTGTGGTTGAGAGGGTATTCCTTGAATTGCAAAACCAAAAGGGAATCAGGGATTATTTTACATTAGCTGGAAGGGGGCTTGCTGATTGTTGCATGATTCTGTCATGTAAGAAATGCAGAGTCTGTTGTGTTCTTTCCACCCGCTAAGCCTGAATAATAATGAGTATTCAATGACATAACGATTTCAGAATATACAAATCACAGCTTTGTCTTTGTTTTTCTTGTCTTTTCTGTTTAAGATGGTAGTGGGAATTCCCAGCAGTGAGGGATGAATGGATAAAATGGGTATAGTTGAAGTGTTGGGGGTTGGCTATGAAATATGTATGCCAAGATAGTTATACCCCACAGATAGGAAGAAAGAAAACAGACTGTGTTGTGGGTTTCCATTTCTGTCAAATGTTTCTACTTCTTAAACAGTAGTGGGGATGTTGTTTTTTTTGTTTTTTTATTTGAATGGATTTCCCCCAAGTAGAATTAAAGCAATGTGCAAGTGAATTACAAACAAAAAATGAAAAATGAAATGTATTTATTTAACGAGGATGGGGGGGGGGGGGGGGGGGATATAAATTTAGGGGTACCTGGCCAAAGATAAAGCCAACAGACAGCTTCAGTAACCAGCACAAATTCAAACTACAACAATTGAATATAGATTATTTAAAGCAATACACTTCTACGAAAAAACAAAAAGACATTAGACTTGCATTTAATCCAGATCATTACATTTAAGCAAATATATCTTTTTACAAATTAACCACCAACATTGTGTATCCCGAATGCAACATCATTGTAATGTGAAACACAGGCATGGCCCTTAAGGAGTTAAATGGTTGGTTCAGCTGTTGTAATGTCATTAGGAATTATCTTCATTTTATAGTGTGGTGTTTGATGTTTGAATACCCAGGAGACCTGACAAACCCCCCTAAATTTACTGAGAACCTCCCCCTTGCCTTGCATGCTTATATTGCTACTAAAGTAAATAGTGGAGCATTGACTGTAGAGCCTGTGTGAGCTGAGGGCACATGTATGTGTAGCATATCTATGTTTATCCCTTCTTTTATAGTAAAGACAGATAGAAAAAACAAAGAAAACAAATTAAAAAAGCATAAACAAAAAGAACAGGCAGAGAAGAAGGAGGCACAGAGAGATAGAGAGAGAGAGAGAGAGAGAGAGAGAGAGAGAGAGAAGGATCTCCCTGTTTCATGCGCAAAACATCCCACTACCATATGCTGTGCTCTATGGCCAACTCGGGCTGCCTTCTGCTCTCCAACTCCGGGATGCTGCCTCACTCTCTTCAGTGTCCCCCAGCATTCCTCTACCTTCCCGAGGTAAGAACCCCCTCTTCTTCTTTCATTCTGTGGCACGTGCTGGTGTTGTGGTCCTCCTTCACTCAGCTTGGGGTCTTTCTTTCTTTCTTTCTTTCTTTCTTTCTTTCTTTCTTATTTTTCCCCCTCTGTTGTCTTGTTTTTGTTGCATCAGTGCAGGGGAGCTGAACTGCTTTGAAGCTCGGACTGTTCCTTATTTAAGTTAGTACTACTGCTGTACTCCTAGCACTCTGTGTTTAATGGTCTTGCTTTTTCTTTATCTCTTAAGTTTACAATCTTGTAAGTAGTGTTAGGTTGATATTGGCAAGCAACTGCTTTTATTCAACACTTGTGCATTAACTTTGGGTTTCCCTTAATGGTAATTGTATTACTGTAGACCATTATCCTATGCATGTAACAATATCTGTAAAGAAAATAGTTAGGCGTACATTATGTTATATTTAATGCACTATAGATGAAACGGCACACAGTGGAAGCAGCTTGTCTCACACAGTTTTGTCAATGGATGCTTGTCTGACTACAGTTATCAAATACTGACATAGCATTTGTGTTGGTCGCCTGCTGCATAGAACGCAGAGACTGCATGCAACTAAACAAGCTTCTCATCATTAAGAGTTACATGCACTGCTAACCCACTGGCCGAAATGCATTACATTTTACATCCACCACCAGACTTGCTAGCTAAACCAGGACTAGGATTTATTCAAAATAAAACAGCAATAGCTTCCCCTCCTCACTTTTTGCAGGAATATTTCCATTTTACAGACAGCTTTTGCAGCATACTGAGCTTTTCCCCACAGACAGTTTGTTATTGCAGCAGTAATACAATATATATAATATATATAAGTATATAGATATATATATATATATATATATATATATATATATATATATATATATATATATATATATTATATATATATATATAATAACAATATATAATATATTGGACGGACGTCTTCTATGCTGAGCACCGTCTTCTTTGTGTCTCGACAAAGGTTTAGAGTGAGCGACTATGTCAGAAACATCTTCTCTTCCAAATCTCACTCGCTGAGTACCTTTATAGCCTCTGCTTTCTGCCGACCGTTTCTCCAATTCCACAAGTCTGTCCAAAATACCAAAGCAGCTGCATGGTGGATACTAGAATTATATTAAACACTGTGGTCAACTGAGCTCTGCATGTACTGTACTCAATGGAACTCTATGTAATTAGATTATTTTCTCTCTTTCAGTATTCTCTTTATGCTTGTATAAGAATGTGCAGCCAGCAAATTAACTTGAAATTGCCATAATGAAACACAGTACTAAACAAAACTAAATCCAATGTTAGAGGTGGATTTGCACTTCATAGATCTCACACATTTAAAAAGAACCACTTTAAAAGAACACAGGACATATAAAGGATCGTATAAATGAAATGATTATGATATTTCCAGATGGCTTGTGGTATTCATGTCTGTGTAACTGTCCTATTGACTTGAGCACTGCAAAATACTTTCATCGTTTTAATAATTAAAATTTTTAAAAAATGTAGCTGGATCAAATGGGATTTTAAAATGCATTCAAACCTCAGGCTTTATTTTTATTTCTTTTTACGGCATACAGTTTTAGTTTTTTCTTCTTTTTAAACCTCTCTTCAGCACGTTTTAATTGTTATAGTTTGATTCAGGCTCTTGACTCACTTTTTTTATTCTGCGTTTTTTTTAGACAACTTGCTGGTAAAAAAAGAAATGTAGTATTGAAATAATAAATACCAGGAGAAACTGAAAAAACATTATGTTTCTGTCTTAAGAAATCAATAGGTCTGTGAACAGCGATGTGGTTGCATTGTTAAATAAGCACTCGCCTGTGGTGGATGCTGAATCTTTTGAATATTTGAATAACTGGATAATGTTTTGTGAATTTAATATGGGAATAAGAGGAAGTAATCACATTTGAATAAAAAATACCTTTTATCAAGAGTTACATTTTTAAAAATGTTCATATTGTTTGTGCGTTGTACTGGGTTGGCTTAGTTTATCTCTCCTGCACAGGAAATACATTATTTAACACAGGAAAGAGGTTGTATGTGACAGAGGTAGTGCTTTCTAGAATAGCTTTAAGACTGAGTGTGTGTTTGATGGTGATTACTACTGTGCTGCTGCGATTAGCTTGCTTTTTACTTGTGGTAATTGGTTTTGTTAACTTTATCAATAAGAGCAGGTTTAAATTGTTTTAAAATATACATGGTGATATATAAATTAGTCCATTCTTTCTTCGCCTGTAATGTAATAAGAATAGGTTGTTTTTATCGTGTTTTAAAATGAATGCTGGCTAATTGCAAACTAACACTGAGTAAAGGTTTTTTGTAGGAGTAAATATAAAATCATGTGTGTGAGTTCATACATAATTGCATTTGAATTGCTGACACTTTTTTTTTTATAGATTGCTGCCTTTTTTTCTTTATTGATTTTTCAAGTACAACAAGAAGAAAAGTATTGGCCACAAAATGAGAATTAAAGGATGGAGAAACCAAATCTTTCATTTCAGTCACAAATGTTTCTCTCTCTCTCTCTCTCTCTCTCTCTCTCTCTCTCTCTCTCTCTCTCTCTCTCTCTCTCTCTCTCTCTCTCTCTCTCTCTCTCTCAAGTTACCTTACAATAGTGTCTCTTTAGATAATTGATTAACAGCTGGGGTCTCTCTTTAAAGATGCCATTTGTAAAAGGAGAACGCCAGTTGCTTTAGCCACTGAATTTCTCCCTACCCACCTGGCAATTGTATATTTTGAACCTGCTAAGTATGCACTGAATTGATCTGGTTGAATGTATAGATTTTCATTAACCCATGTATATGTTTGTGAGAGTGTAAAGCTGTCACAAAAGTGTAGCCCCCAGGCACCTAGATCAATGAGTTACAGCTTTTAAAAAAGGGAACCTCCACGTTCAGTATTTTAAAAAACAAAAAGGCAAAACAGTTTGGAAGAATGGCTTCAATGCAGTAACTGCGTCTTTGCAATGCACACCAGATAGTAAAGAATAGTTTTAATGCAGTAACTGCATCTTTGCAATGCACACCAGACAGTAAAGAATAGTTTTAATGCAGTAATTGCGTCTTTGCAATGCACACTCGGCAATAAAGGTGCTAAGTAAATATGAGTGCCGTGGAGTTTTGCTTTTGTTTTATTTTTTTTTCATCAAAGGAGAGCAACATATATTTTATCAGCTTATTTGCTGATTGTTGTTTTTTTGTTTGTTTTTTGTTTTTTTTTTGACAAGCTTGATCAAATGTGTAATCCTTCCAGTAGCATATCTCTGCAATCGCTGAAGTGGCTAACCTTTTAAATACTGCTTCATCCCTTTGATGTCAACATCTTTAACCAGTTTGCTTCAATCTTCAGTTTTTGCGAAACTGCCTGCCTCTAACAATGCTCTTTTCTGTACTAAACCACTGTGAACAATTATCTTTCCGTATTCAGAAAGATGCACGGTGTCAGATTTATGTTATTTTCAGTTTTTTACGGCTTGGTTTTCAAGAGGAAGACCTATGTTAAAAAAAAGGAGGGAGGCTAAAGGGTTAATCGTCACTTGGGATCAGACAATGTTAATTGTATGCACCTCCGATCCTCTTCAAAAAACAGGATTGAAAAGTGTTGTGTACATTCTTTTATTGACGCTATTTTAAATACATCACATTTTTGAGGTTACTTATGCTGTATAAACAAAAGGAATAAAAAGCTGCCGGTCAGTGCTGAAATGTGTAGGACCGAACTCCTCTTTAGTAATGGAAAATGAGGACTGGTGTTTTCAGCTGGAATGTCTGCCAATTGAGTGAGGTTTTCTGTCACCAGCTATGGGTATTCAATGAAACACACAATTGCACCTAGTTTGCTTTATATTTAAAAATAAAAACTGGTTTACATCGGATTAGTGCCACAGCACTGACGTAAAGAAAGAAATAATTAAAAAGAGGGACCCTGTCCTTCCTAGCTGGAATTTCTTTTAGAGTTCCTATAAAAGTGTTTGTTAAATTTAACCCACATGCATATTGATATATCGTGAAATAACCTTGGAATTTAACCTGAGATACTGGTTAAATTCCAAGGAATTATGGCAATGTGAGACACTGGAAAATCCCTCACTGAAATACTGTCTGATACTGAAAGCTGCTTGGAAGCAGCACAGCCGGTAGAGTCACCAGGACGTTTTGTGCTCACAGCAATTTTCCTGCATGAACACCCCAGAAATAAGTGTTGTAAGGTAAGAGACACCCTTATAAGACTTAGAGCCCTTTCAATGAGCATTCCACATTCCAAACTAAAGGAGAAAATATCTCCTTGGCCCAGGCCCCTCAAGAGGCAGAATACAACAGATTTCAGCTCCTGATTTACTGTGACAGCCTTCAGCTGCCCTTGCCAGCAATCTGGGGTCCAGATCAAGGTCTTTTTTTTTTCTTTTTTTTCACATTGTTAATTGTGGGAACAGGTGCTGAAGAGTCTCTTTCTCCTGCAGGCAATTCTGTATGACTTCACCCACAGCCGAGAGCATGTCAGGGAAAGCTTTGTACATCAGGCGATGTGAAATCTGTATATTCACCTTAATACTCCCTGACTACTTCTGAGTTCATCTCATAAACGAAGACACCCCTTTTCAAGTTTAAATGAAGGGATTGCTGCTCGGTCTTATCTGACTTTTCTGATGTCTACATTGTACCCTATTCTTTAAAATGATGATGATGATGTGATGATTATAATGTTGATGGCTATTACTAGTAGTATTAGTAGTAGTATGATTTAATAAATTCCAAATAACAATAGTATTAACAATATTACTACTACTACTGCTAATAATAATAATAAAATTATAATAATAAGCAGTGTTTAAATATCTTATTAATTTATATAATGTAACTCGTGTTATAGTTCATGTTGCACCTGATTCCATTTAAATTCCTTCCACTTATAGTAAAATGATACCACTGCTCCTAACAATAATCATAATGATATCATTTATAAAGCACCTTCACAGATTGCCTCTGAGCGCTTTCCAAAGCGAGAATGATAGATCACATAGCAATTGAAGATACAGACTGCGAGTCCAGCTGTGTCCATCAATCATCAGACAATTACAACCATTTTCACATGAGAAAGAGTGAATCAGGCTTGCACTAGAATTCAAAAAAGAATCTCCTTTTAGTTTACAGACAGAATCGATGAGTTAGTGGATTCAATTAATAGCAACTCACCAGAAGAGCTCTATCCATCGATTCAGAATTATAACACTTTTTGAAATGTTAATTTTGTTTGTTAAAAGATTCTGCTCAAACTTTTTATATATATAATTTTTTTTATTAACACCACAAATTACAAAGCTGTGTCCTATGAAATTTGATTCTAGAGGATCTATTGCAAAAGTAGGCTTAGTCCAATTCCTTGGCTTTGAATATCAGCTACTTGCTTTCTGTGAGTGATGTGCGTGAGTTTAATTATTGTTGTTGGCACCGGGAAGACCCAGCCTAATTATAAAGATGACTCACTGTGGTTGAGTTCCCTGCATAAAGATCACTCTTTCTCAGTGTTGTTTTATATTCTTCCATTAATGACATGCTTAAGTTATGTCTCTTGATCGTGAAAGAGGGTATAGAAATGTTTATTTTATTGTATTTTATTTTAGTTTCTCTGTCTTCCTTTTTTTTTTTTTTAATTAAACAAAAATATATAAATATACCTTAATAATGAAACCCTAATGTTTTCTTCTGTGTTATTAGAAATGAGTAATGCTTTAGTGCAAGTGCAACAGAAATTGATGATATGATTTCTTATTGAATTGCTGAATGTAATTATCAATGTATGATGAATTCCAGCTCCAATTCACAGAAACTGATATCAAGAAATCCTATTTCGGCACTGGGGTCAAATCAACCCCCCCCCCCCCCCCCCCCCCCGTAGTTATTAACCTGTCAGTGTATTCCCTCATTGTTAAACTGTGTGCTCTTGTTAACCTTATCACTCTCACCGCTGGCTTGTGACATCACAAGATAGCGTACCCATAATAAAGGCTAGCAAGAGCCGATGAACTAGCCCCTGAGTGGGTCTTCAACAGCCTGGACTGCAGATACAGTGTGTCCATCAGACAGCCAAAAGGATATTGCAGGGATTGTGGGTTCAATGGTCAGCAGCATATAGTTGGAAATTGGCACATACGTGTTCTACTGGTTATAGAGCAGTGATTTTAATTGAACAGTAGATTTCGGTGCTGGTAGAAGTCCATTAAGTTTTAGTGTGAAAGAAAGATAACTTTTTTTTATTATTTATTTATTTATTTTTTTACTTCAACTGACTTTGAAAAACAATAACATAGCAGCACAGGCTGTTCCATTTAATAAGGACGTATCGCTGGACTCGGCTTAGTGCAGCACTGCAATTTGATGTCAGTTCAGCTCTAAATAAATGTTATGGTATAAATATTCAACCTGTTTTGATGACTGATTAGTTCAGGTTTCACTCTAATGATTAGTTTTAAGGCTTATAATGATAATGAACTTGCAGTGTGTATTAAGTGGTCGTAAACACTAAAAAGAACAGTTGCAATTTAAAATAATGCCAATACATTCCAGCAGAATAGTTATCAGTCCTGGGGTTTTATGCTTGAATTCTTCAGGAATCAGTGACAATTTTCTTAACTAGAAAATGCATTGTAAAATAACTACAACACATGAACTATTCCAATGTCACTACCCTGTAATTCTATTTAAAAATGAATTTTGCAACCAATAATTTCAATTACCAAAGTGTTACCAAGAGATTACTGAGCTCAGATCAGTAATAGATCTGGCCAATACAAAGGACAGAAATGTACTTGATTTATTCTATCAAGCATCTATCAAGGTGAGTTCCAGTGGAAGCTTATTGCTTCAGGTTTTTGTTGGATGTGCTTATGAGGTATTATTAGGTCCCTGAGGAGGTGGATTGTGAATCTAATCCAGTACTTGTGCCGTCTTACAGAGCAGTGTAGGGCACTCCACAGAGCACCCTACAAGGTGGGCAGAAGCAGCTGCAGACTCCCTCGCAGCTGGTTCTTGGCAGAGAGCAGCCAACTGTGTATTTGGCATGGGAGCTACAGCAATGCTCCCCTACCTTGGAGGGCAAACACTGACCCCAGTGCAATGGCAACGGAACTTCCTACAGTTCTCATCGGAATTCATATCCTGCTTTTTAGTTATTGAGGAATTCAAAGGCACTGCTCTATCTGAGGCATTGTTAGTAATAACACTGCAGTGTTTTGCGGTGTGACTGTATTTCATCATGCTTTAAATATAACTATCATGTGGAAAGAATACAGTTCTATCACAGATACTGTAAGCTAGTTTCATGATTAGGTTTGATTTTCTAAAATAAAAAAAAAAACATTTGTCACTACAGTATGTACTGTACAGAAAAAAGATGATGATTAAACAAACACAAATAAAAAAAAATTTTAATTTAATATATATTATATATATATATATATATATATATATATATATATATATATATATATATATATATATATTATTATTATTATTATTATTATTATTATTATTATTATTATTATTATTATTAATAATATTAAACATATATTATCATCGTAATCGTCATAATAATAACCACACATAATGCTTTCAGGTGCTTTTAACTTAAAAGGACTTTAGAATGTGTTGTTATTGAATATTTACTCATGCACACACTGTGCTTACAGATTTATACAGTGGAATCCAATCCAATACAGTGCATGAGTCCAATTCCCTGCTAGGGCTGTGTCTTGCACTTCCATAAGCCTATATAAGCTTAAAATCTCAGAATGAGCCTCTGTTGAAAGTATTTTACCTGACTTCTTCCTGCTATGTGTCCTTCTCTCTCTCAGTCTTAGAGAAAGGGTTTTAATTTCTAAAAATACTGTCTTTGAATTTAGTCAACTTAGAGTTTTAATATTGGTTTAGCAAAGTTATTCGTACAAGCCAAACCTGAAGTTTGTTAAGAAACAAATGTGAAATAGGGTTCATTCTCTAGCAAGGCAGTCCATATTTAATTGAAATTGTACTACGGATCATGTGAAATGGTACAGGGCTATTACAGTTGCACTGTGAAATATCTTTATAAATATTTTTTTTTTTCATTTTTTCCGACTTTCAACAATTATTTACTGTTCAAATAAAAGTATTGAAAATAAGAGAAATCTCTTTCCGAACCAGCTCTCTCACCCTCCCTCGATTTCTTTTTCTTCATGTTTATGTTTAGAGAGCTTCAGAGAGAATTACAGTGACAGTGCTTAGGAAATGATAGGTTGGTAGTGAGATATTTGTGCCCCATAAATTCTCCATTTCTCTAGCTTAATTTACGATGGGGGCTGGAGTATGTGAGACAGCTTGTGTCCCACTGTATGTATCTCCATCTGCTCAGCCACTTTAATTCTTCCATAAATTAAGTGTTTAAAGACAGCTCTCCCATCCATCTAGCTTTCATACTCTCTCCCTCACTCTCTGTCTGCTTCACCCCCCTTTGCTGTCCCCACGCACTCTGATAACCTCCTCTTGTTAAAATTCTCATCATATCAACTTAATAACGTTGGATTCCTACTTTTTATTTTCATGTTTTTTTTTTCTCTTAGACTCACATAAATCCAGTTTTTCTTGCCGCAACACAATAAGTGTTACAGGAAATATGCCCCCACCAGGTCATCACACTTTGCTAGTTAACGTGGGTCCTATTATCTGTAACACAGGAAGTGAATGTAGGAGGGGAAACCAGAAACGTTTGGACATACTATAATTCTTCAAGTAAAGACATTGGAAAAGACTTCTAGTCTAAACGTTTGTCATTTAATTTATTTATTTGAGTGTTTTCTTAATTCAGCCCCATTTAATAGTTTCGGATGAAACCAAAAAAATGTATCCCTTGTGTATAAAAATATTTTAAATGTGTGTTTGCTGGCCAATCGGTAGTGTTTCAGCCCACAGAATGAATAAACAAGAAGGCCAATAGAACGGCAGCTTTATTAATTGTGCTAATGGTAAAGTACTCCCCAGTTAACCTGAGGAACTACATATAATATCAGCCCCAATTCAGTGCTTTGAGTTGTTTATACCATCCCTCTAATTAATGCATGTGTGTTAGCGCTACCATTGAGTGGTTTATTTTGGGGTTGGTTACATTTTAAAGGACTTGCAGGTGCAGCTCATGCTGTGTTGGAGATTCCCCATTCATCACTGAGACAGCGGCTTAATTTTTCATTTCAGCTGTTAGACTATAAGACATGTTGAGCCTTGCTATAGAATGTTTAAGATTATTATCAGGCAACAGAAAGTATTGACTTAGATGTGTAATAATAACTTAAACAACTAGAAGGGTAATTTGTTCTTTATGTTGCCCCTTAAATTGGTTTTCTAATTCTGGTCCTGAAGGGGATAGAAAACATTGGCACCTAGCAGTACATTCCATATCACTTGAGAGATAGTAAAGCAACACTTACAGCTACCTAAGTTCCATATTATTTATCCCTGTGCATCAAAATCATTTTTTACTTTATTTTATTAGGTTGCAAGGAGACAGGCAGCAGTACATTGCCACTTACTGTGTTAACGTTACACATAATGATGCTATGAGGGATGTAATAAAATAGTATAACCTTGTTTAACAGTCATGTCTGTGTATGTCATAAGTTAACTAAGTACAAAATAAACCTGAAGATACAATTTCAGGATCTGGCTGAATAACCATTTCCTCATATCAAACAGCTGTAACAAAAAAAAGTATGCCAGCGTTAGGGTTCGGGTTAAGGTTTTAAAGTACCTGTATATACAGTTGATTTATTTGTTTATTAGGAGACGCCTTTATCCAACGCGACACAGAGACTAGGGTGTGTGAACTAAGCATCAGCTGCAGAGTCACTTACAACAATGTCTCACCCGAAAGACGGAGGACAAGGAGGATAAGCGACTTGCTCAGGGTCACACAGTGAGTCAGTGGTTGAGATGGGATTTGAACCGCTGGACCACACAGCCTCCATACAGTTGAATTACAATGGGGTTTGCCTGTTCAGTTAAGCTACATTAAAAAATGACCAACTTATGCGTTGTTAGTATTCAAAAATTAGTTTTTTTTTATTTGGTACATTTAAAAAATGGCTAAAAGGATACTGGCAGTATAATTACGATTTATTCCAAGGATAAGTGTTTAAATGTGGATGAACCGCTATAACAGTAACAACTTGGTATTAAAACAGTCCAGCAGATGTCCTGGCAGAAGTGTTTGTACAGTCTTAAACTGGGATAAGGGACAAAGCAGGACAACAAATCCTATTTTATTTATCATGTGTGTGATCAGCATATCGAGTTATGATTTTTTATTAAGAAAGGAAAAAAGCACGCTCTGTTTAATAAGATAAGCATTAAGTATTCATATTCTTTTGGGAAAAGAGAAAATAGATGCACAGAGATGGTTGGACTTTGCTCTTAAGCAAAGCAAAGGGATTCTTTCTACTTTAATCACAGCATGGAGTAGCCTTGTGTGACACCCAGCACACAGGCGCCGTATCAAATGATATGATATCCGTGTCTGGTATTATATGGGGTTTCTGGAACTTTCATGTATGCTTTATTAATACAAACTTATGGGTCATCTCCAATTTCCATAATCATGAAATGCGGGTGGTGAGGGATGATCAAAAATAAATAAATAAATAAATTGAGGATTTTTTTTTACTCTTCTTCTCACTTATATATTCATTAGGCCAGTGCTACCACATAAAAACAAAGCAGAAAGGAAAATTCAAGCATTCCCATATCAGCTTTTTGACTGTAGGTTTTTTTTTCATATAAAAAAGAAATGTGTACAGGATACCTAGTAATAACAAAAAAAATAGCTTTTTTGAATGAATAACAAATTCTGTTTTAAAAATGAAATGCAGACTATTGATAACACCAGGGGAAAATAGGAACTTAGCAAGGTGACATAAATCAGAGACATAAAATCCAGAGCCCAAATGGTCTTTGTTCAACTGAAACAATTAACATCTTTCAAGTTCTTAATCTGTTCATTATTTAAGTAAACCTTTAAAACCAGAGCGAATTTGTTTGCCCCCTATGTATGATATATAAATTCCAACAGCTATATTAATGGAAACATGGAGTACTTCAGATAAAAAGGCACTACAAACTAATAAATACATTTAATGTGTCTAGACACCCTCAGCAGTGACTTGAACGCTGTGAAGCAAACGTTAATTCTTTTTTTTTTGTAGTTCTACCTGGGGGAAAATATAGTGAGCCGTATCTCAAGCTCCTAGGAAGAGGAGGCGCGTATAAATCAAATACACCCTGAACCTTTCAATAGGAACTAATCAACAGGCTGTCCTCTCATAACTGGAGCTCTTAATTAGTGCTAATTATGGCAATTAGTGTTCAAATGAGGAGCAAATTAAACACGAAAAGCAAGATAAATATTGATACTAATTTGTATACCTAGTCCTATCAAGAAAGGGGCTCCAAAATTGTTTCAGTAAGTTTAAATTAGCACTCATTTACATAAATTAATCAAGGATAATTGGAAATTAAAATGATAGCTGTTGAGGCTGAGAGGTTTTTTTTTTTTGGAGTTCATAAGCAGGCTGGCAGAGTGAGTTAAGAGGAGGCCATGTATCCATTGTCGTATTGTAGCGCAACCCACTTTAGCCACTCAAGCATTGGAAATCAGATTAGAGGGCATTACCGTCGGTAGTTGAGCTTGTCTGGAAGTTAACACCGCTACCTTACCCCCTACCAAGTTAATGCACATGTAATCAAGGTTTCACTGCGATTAGAAGCTGGTAAAAGGAGCCTCTATTGCTATTTAAAATATTTACATCTTTAAAGATGTCTTTAAAAATCTTTCTGAATGATCCACTGTCAAATACCACAAGACAGTGTCCTCTCATGAAGCTTTTTAATTGGTGGATGACAGTTCTGTGGTCTTAGATATTACCACAGTATTTTAGCATGCTTTACTATGCATCGCTATGCCCACAAGAATGTGAACATCTTAAATGGCTAAGGAGCCACGATCGTTCTAGAGAAGTACTGTACTACAGCTTTATTTGCCAGTCAGAGTAGGTAACCACTATTCACTTCGAATGAGTTCCCTTCACTCTGTAGGGGCACAACTACAAACAAAGTGCAGTTTTTTTTTTTCATTTGTTGTTGTGGTTGGAAAATTCTCAACTGCAGATTGCTGTTTATTTCTGGTTGACGCAAGAAAAACAGGATACAGTTTCTTGTCTGTCACAAGATCTGAGAGGTAAATATCCATTAAGCATCAAACAGCGCTTAGATAGAGAGACTGCAGTTTTTTGTTTGAACTTGTCTGTCGAAACAAACACATGGGTGGCATTCCCATCAGAGAACCTGGTATCAGTGAATGGAGACATGATGTAGACTGAAGTCAGCACACAGAAAATATACCAGTGGTGGTTTCGAACACCTCATTGGGGCCCAGACATTGGTGAGGGTTTTCAGAAGCCAAGGGCATTACAGCATTATGGAGTGGTATAAGCTTCCCTGTGGCATGTCCCTGCTGCCACTCATCCAAATGCCAGATTAGGACAGACAGTGGCCAGGAATAAAATGCTCCACTTTCCTTCTGCTTAACTCACACAATTTGTCCCCCACACCCTCAGCTGGGATGCAACACCCTTTCCAGTCTGATCGGTAGTTATTCAGCCCTCAAAGTCCATCGTGCCAACATACTTGTATTTTTTTGTTTTGTTTTGTTTTAAATTTGAAGGCAGTAGAAAGAACATGCTTCTCTCATCCTCCGGTGAAAGGGTTATTGAGGTGGCTGTAATTTGATAAAATTAATAAACTCAGTGGGCTGCAAGCAACTCAGCATTTTCAGAAAGCACTTTGCCGACCTCACACCTCCTCTTTTTATAAATCCTGACGTGGAAAAATCCCTGACATCGGCAGCTGCAGGGCCTCCTATTGATTACCTCTCTTCCCCAATCATATCTGAACGTGTGATGGATCATGAAGCTATTTGGGGAGGAGGAGCGGGAAGAGCTGCTGTCAGCCAAGCCAAGCCAAGCCAAGCCAAGCCAAGCCAAGCCAATCCCTGCGTGCAATCGGCAATAGACTGTGCTGCTGTTACTATTACTCCCACAAAGTCAGGTTACCTAAACCCCTCCTCGAGGCTTCTCAAGCCGTTACATATTTATTAGACAAGCCAGGATTTCTGTACAGTTCTCAATTATCCTTCTCAACACTGTCAAAATGGTTTTGATTTTTGTAGTCACACGTTAGTAATAAACTGGGGAGACCCAAAGACTGACTGCATGTGTAAGCTGGTAGTAACTGGGCACTCATTTCAGCTGAACGGCATTTTCCAAATATTGTAACCAAGTGAATGCGCCCCCTTGCAGCTAGTTTTTATTTTGATTCACCTCCAGGGAAATGATGTTCAACTGATAGTTTTTCCCGGTTACAGCCGTCTACTGCAAATGTGATCTTTGCTTGACGGCTGCCTTTCCTTTCTGCTCCTTGTGAAAGCCGAATGATGTTGCCTCACTTGAATTTACAACAGACGACTAATGGATGTGGACTTTCTCATGTTGTGGTTAAGTGAGGGCTCTTGCTTTCGTAAGTAAGCTCCACAGTACTATACCTGTGTTAAAGGAGACAGACTGCCCTCAGCCCTTTTACTGCAGAGCTTACTGATTTATATTCAGCCTGGTGGAGGTAAGAATATAAATATACAGGTATATTTTAATAAAATGTTGAAAAAAAAGAGCAAGTCAACTTTTTGTAGTTCACATCTTGTGAGAAATATTTGAGTTAAATGTTCAGAGTTAAAGTGCATTCTCAGTTCCAACAGTATTTACTATGTGTGTTCTGCAGACTGGTGGTGTTATACAGGTTTTTCAGGGTTTAACCATTGTAGCTACTATAATGGGGATATGTGAATAACCTGAGCTGAAATTACTTTTATCTTTATAATTCATTTTATTTACATACTCGGGATTTTTATTTTTCATTTTTGTTCAACATAATCCTTGATGGCTGAGTATTATAATTCAATAAAGGATCTAGAAGCAAAACACATTTTGTCCACATCCTTATTGTATTGTGTTTGTGTGCCTGTTCTTTCTTCCACATAATAAGCTGTCTTCCCCAGAATACTTAACGTACCAGTATTGTAGCATTTCTACCTTCCCATAGTTTTCCAGGGTAAATATCTGCACCTTCAGGGCAATATCAGGCATGGACAAACCCCCCATGGTCCCAGCCATTGCCACAGCACTCCCCTGAATCGTTGATTTTAAGAAGCATTGAGCTTCTTCAAAACTTTTTTTTTTCTTTTTTTCATTTCTTCAAATGGCTTGTAAATTAGATTGTGTAAACAGCTCAATTCGGGAAGTAAATCAAGTGGAGACAAATAAAAAATGGGATCTCTGGAAGATTAAATGTGGCTGAGTCTTGAAAAACAAATATTTCAATAAGTTTGGGTAGGTGCCACATAGAGAAAAGAAAACAAATGTACAACTATAGTACAACTTTTGATATTAGGTACCAGGACCTAACCAGAAAATGTTTTTTTTTTTTTTTAATTACCTTGCACCCTAAACTCTAGTGCACTGTGGTAACAAGGTAAAAGCAAACCTGTAGTGAAGCATAGTGGCAGGATATTGAAAGCATGGCAACGTACGACCACACATAGTAAATTATTGAGAAGAACTCAAATTAACTAAGTATAGGTAAGCAAACTTTATTCATAAGTGAAAATGTGGCAGTATGACACTGGTTATCAGTGAGTGCTTGTCCATTTCAGCACTATACTCTGCATTAGACACGCCTGTGAACGTTTGCCAAGGAAACCCTACCAGCTCCAATGTAAGTTGGTATGTAAACATAAGACTCCAGTCCCTAGTGCTGCCAGCTTTTGCATCTCCCCAGCATTAAATTAATTTCAAACCATTAATAAAGAAAAAAAATGAGATTGAAAATGAAGAAAAAAAGAGATTGAAAAAGAAAGTATCACCCTCTTGTTTTGTTGGCAGGTGTATAATGAAGTATTTGAGTCAAATTGAGTTTGTCCTTAATTACAACAGCCTCCAGATATTGCTTCATTTATGTTGTACTAGTTAAAGCAGTCCCCTGTCTAAATCATGTTCGCAACACAGACACACACAATAAATGTCCGCACTCACACACATAGCAAACGTGCGCACACAGGCACACACAATCTCTCTCACACAGGAGGCGCTTGCCACGCTTTGCTAGACAGTCAGGAACATAATTTTTTTTCCCCCTTTAATTACACATTCAGCACTTTGGAGAAAATTAGATTTTATTAATTCAATTCCGCTGAAAAGCCTGGCTGTAATAAAATTAAATGTGTTACTATTGCACGGTTAAATTAGTTAAATGGAGAAGAAGGAGTCGGGGGGAAATTGACCCACGATCTCTTTATGGCTAATCAGACATCTGAAGTGTGGCTTTGGGTGGGGGCTTTCAATGGGGGGAATGGGGCAAAGAGCTGAGCATCAAATAAACAATCAGTAATGGCTTCTGCTTCGGTTAAAGAGAATTTCCTGTTGACATAGCAGTGCAGCTATATATCCAGGAATCAGGTGGAAACTCAGGTCTTGGCAGTTTGTCCATCTCACAGGACAATACAGTGGAGTGGAGTGATGGAGACATTAAGTCCTTCTCAACTCACTATATACACCACAATATAATAACACCACCATAATTACACCACCATTAACTGACTTTACATTTTTGTGTAAACCCCTGACTGTAAGTTAGTCCCTATTTCCTTCCTGCAATGGTTTGGTTTTATACTCACTTTCAAATTCAGTGCAAACCTGCTCTGTTTGGAGTTAGTGCATAATGATTATAAATGCATTCGCCGCCTTCACTGTAGGATAATATACAGTATATGCGGTATTGTTTTCTTATTGGTCTAGTATTACAGGGCCCTCAGATCAACTTCAAATCTCACTATATGACACCACTGGGATTATGTTCCTCACAAATTGCTTAATTTTCCTAAATAAATTTAGGAAACATTTATGTTTAAGCACACCTATAACATGGATTTTGTGTAAGAAAAATTCATATACTGTATGCAGTAGACCTTATTTTATCTTGACGTAAGTGACCGCTGTTTACTGCAAAATGTATGCAGTGTTTTAGAATGCATTAACTATGTATGTATGTATGTAATACTATGAAATATATATCCTGTTATGTCATCCCATTTGTTCAAGAACTTGATGCATTAGTGTATGCATTTACTTGATTGGTTACTACTTATGCTGAAACAAAAGACTGTATTTGTTTAAAAGAAGTGCTCTTTAGTATGCATTTAGATGATTTATGAGTTCATTTGAACTATCTATCAAATGGCTGATGGTCTCCTCGCTTACTATAATATCTATTAATTGGCCACTGTGCCCACACTGAGACCCTGCTCATTAATCCCTTCACCCATTCCAAAACTGTAGCACTGTCATGCATTAGGTAATCTCTACAATACTTTCATATTTATCTATATTGACATTTTTTATTAAATAAGTGCATACATGTCGTCCTATGGTATGGTGCATTCTTACTGCCAGGAAGAATAATGCAAAACTGCTATTTTAAGAAAGCTACAAAGTAAACCTGTTGATCAGACTGTATTTCGGGCGTACAAAGGTATAGCCTCAGTTTAGCTTTGTTTTGTCCTATATATTCTTTGTGGTAACCCGTATTTCGAATTATGGCATCCTTCACAAAAGTATATACTGCATTATCACTGCTATATAAAGCAATAATTTGGACAATGTATTTTTGCAAGTGAAAAGGCAAAATGTTTTTTCATCACCTTCAAACGTAGGTTAATTACTCTAATGGCTTAATATTTCAAATGTTCTTGTGTGCAATCAGATTTTCTGGTGGGGTGGGGTGCAAATGAAAA
Organism: Polyodon spathula; assembly: GCF_017654505.1. Taxonomy (NCBI): domain Eukaryota; kingdom Metazoa; phylum Chordata; class Actinopteri; order Acipenseriformes; family Polyodontidae; genus Polyodon; species Polyodon spathula. The sequence goes on from NC_054553.1 coordinate 25,991,305, forward strand.
CTAAAGGTTTGACTTCTGATTTCAGCAGCATTGCATTACCCTGTTACAGACACACACCATTAGAGCCATAGCTTGAGACTGTTTTCTTTCTTTCTTACTTATTGGGTTCCAGTTGCATTTTCCCGTAGACATACTGGACTCGACTGCTAAGACCCTGTATCAGTGCAAAGCTTTAGGTATCTGTTGTTTTCTTCTTGCTGCTTTCTGCCCCAGGAATAATGTAATTTGCTGTATGAAATACACAATAAGCTGTGGTACTACAGCAGCAGAGAAAACCGGAGGGTTCTCTGCACGAGGAAGACTTGGATAAAGGTGTCTGCTAAATAAGCAAATAATAAAAAAATATATATATATATTTTCTACATATTTATTTCTTGAGGTGCCACTCTCTTTACACTGTGTCCCCTCGGATGCTTTATGTTTGTTGATGTGTTGTTACTAGTAGCACTAGCAGTCGTAGCAGTAAGATCTCAGTAGCTGAAGAAAGTCTTTGAAATTCAATTCAAATGTATTTTCGATGCGTGGTAAAAGGGGGCTGAGACCAGCAGAGCATGCCTTTGGTTAACTTCCCGACCCCTCTTGTATTGACGCTGTGGGTAATTGAACTCACTCCAGGTAGGGCTCATCTCTCAGCACAGGCAGAGTTCACAGCACAGCCTCTCACACAAAGACCATTATCTCCCACATTAGTACAGCAGGGGTATTGATTTTCCTCTCAGCGACTCGCCAGCTACCTCATGACAGCCTCTGGTAATTCCTTTAAACGGTAATAACTAACGGTGCCTTCTTCCTTCTTTCTACTGTTCCTTTTTTTTTTTTTTTTTTTTTTTTTTTTTTTGGAGAATCAATTTAGCTAAACATGATACTCAGATTTGAGCGGCTAATTCTTTTGCACTCATGCTGTCCCACATTGTGTCATAATCGGCGCAGAATTGATTTCTGTCTCCTTTTACACCCCTCTTAACAGCTGATGAGTGATGTCTTCTGTCATAACAGCTTTATCCAGAATTTTTTTGTTCGGAATATGTTACGCTCCTGTCTCGTCTTTCTTGCGGTTGACTGAAAAAATATTTTTTATTTTATTTTTTTTATTTTGTATTAGTTACTGGGAGGCTATATGTACCTTGGGATATATTTTGATTCTGTGGGAGTGTTATTTCAATAAAACAAAATAAACATTATATTCCAGTGGACAAAACAGGCCCACATCAGTCGAATCTCAAACTACAGTACGAGGAAGAATGCCAAAACACACATGTACTGCACTAAACCATGAGTTTGCAGTATTCAATTGTTGTTTATTGTTTAACCTTTTTAGGACCTTTTATATTTGCTCAGTAGAACATTAGAAAAAGTCACATGAGCATACAGTACTGTAGGGCTGCTTATGAATCAGTGAAATTATACTTTCTTGAAAATGTAAAAAAACTCAAATGTAAATTAATTGTACCTTTTGCTGTGTATAGTCATCCTGGGGAGTATATTCTTTATAAAATAAACAATCAAAGCAGGGAAGTTTTGTGGTAATTGGAAGGTTGCATTTGTCTACAGTATAAAGGTTAAACAGAAACAATGAAAACTAAGTTATGTCGATGAAACTTTAAAAAGATGAGGAGGCAATTTTAATAAAGGCAGTGGTATTTGCTGCTGTTTAGTTTGGGGACTTGGGGGGGCGTGGGGTTGAGCACTTAATAGCAGGAACTGGTGGTTCCACGGTACGTGTGGTTTCATTTTATCAATAACAGGAAGAAAGGGGACTAGAATCCCTTGGAGCAGTTGACCCTGAGCTGGATAAACCTCTTCACTTGTGTGATTCCCCTTCCAGCAGTCATGTATCGCATCTGCATATGCAGTAGCGCTGTCTGTGTGTGGCAATGTTTACTCCAATAGCTTCTAATCCCGGGTCAAAAGCGTACATATAAAATATTGTGCAACAAGGTTATGGAAATCTAAATATTTAACAGTTGATTTTTGTAAAATTAGCCATGTAAAAAAAAATCAAATATTTTGTCTTTACTAAAGTAGATATGTTAAATTCAGAACTGTGTATTACCTTTAGATAACAAGGTAAAATATTTTGCAATTATCTACAGTGCTTATGGATGGGAAATTATTTTTAGCTTTGGCTAAAGCTTGGCACAAAGCAACCAGTCAATGGTGAGCTTCCACACACTGGCATTGCTATTACACCTTAAGAAAACTGCCTGCACAACCTGTTTTTTGGTCTTTTTCCAACATTACATTTTGCTAAATTGTAGGGCTGTATTTACCTATTTTACTTGTAATCTAAGCAAGATTCAAACCCACACCTCCATTAGTGCTTAAAATGTCTTTTGACCTTTTGATGGTTTGGATCTGTAAATTTAAAACTGGATTTAAGAGTAGGCATCTAGAGGGTGAACACAAAGTACAATCGACCTGCTGCACCACCCAGCTCCCTTTCACTGTTGCAAAGTCAGGAAAACTCATGCGATAGAAAGAACAATATTTATTAGACAAGACAATACTACGTTATGCGTATTTTCATTACATCTTTGGCCTTTGGCCTCGCCCTTCGAGGTAACCCATAATTTAGTTTCCTGATGGTGGAGAGGCTGACTATAGGGAAGCCATGGGCAGGGGAGCACTAGCCAGTGAAGCTGAAAAACAGGTGGAGGCTACAGAGGAGGCGAACTCAGTGGATTGAGATAAGCTATAAAGCTGTTTGGACGTGTCGTTCATCGAATGACGAATGAAATGCTTGCCATTTGGCTGGCGAATGTCTGGTAATGGAGGTGCCTAATATGTTGATGGTTACAGTTTTAATCTAAAAGAGAGTTCCCTGCCTGAACCACCACTTTGCTGAATTTCAATTGTTCAGCCCTGTAACTGCTAGTCGATCAGTGGCGGGCAGATTCCAGGAAGGAAAGTGCTTGGTAGTAACGATGCATGCTCGCCGTCATCTTATTTCTACTTAGAAAAGCTGAGAGCAGTAAAAGACGGCCTCGAGGCATAGCTTGCCTTTTCAAACTCCAAGTGCTTGTGAGATACAAATCGGACAGGCATTGCTGAATGTGCAGGAGCTGTCAGCTGAGCTATGGCTTGTAACATGAGTTAGTGCAGCTATCGGAGAGAGTGTGTGAGAGGGAGAGAAAGGCAGAGGGGGGTATTAATGCTTAGGACCCAGACCGGCACTACCAAAGCCCAGCTCATACATTAGTAATAGCTGGAGTAATTCATGTCTCATTCATAATAGATGGCAACAGCTACACCTGCAATGTGTATAGTCTATAAAGAGGTTAAAGATTGGTCATTTTGTCTGAGGATTTGGTGCCGTTGCTGTTTGCATTTGGAAAGTATTTGAGCGATGCCTAGTTAAATAAATAACCAGACATTGTAACAGTCATTAAAATAAATGTTTGTTTCAGATGTACTACCCTGACCCAAATTATCCTGAATGGCAATTTCATAGTTCTCTACTAATGAATTGTGACTTGATGAAAATGACTTGACAACAATAAAAATTAAAATGCTGCATTGGCATTACAGCTCGTCTTGCACCCTCTCACTCCCTCTCCCAAAAAGTAGCCAAAAACCTGTACTTACAATTAAGACTTAAATATATATTACAAAAGCATACACAAGTTCTACATATTTATTTAAAATAGAAAACAACACAGGTAAGGAATGTTATGAATGATTTATTTATTTATGTATTTGTATGTGGGCTTTGCTTGTTTTTTTCTCACAATTTACAGTGCACCCACTGTTGTTTCTTATGTGATGAGATCAAAAGTGGTAGAGGCACGATTGTTTTTTTTTTTATTATTATTAAGAAGATAGTGTAAAATGAACTGTCAGTGTATAGTCTATAAAACAATACACCGGTCAAATGCATACGAGTGTCAATCAAGACAAACAAAAATCCTCATATTAACCAGTCCTGTGGAAAGAAGTAGGCTGTTTTACAATTTTCTTCAGCCAGATTTGCTGAATGCAAGTGTGGGCATTTTTGTGATTTGTCATTTTATTGGATGCTGAGCTCCAGAACAAAGTCGCACCCCAGGGGGAGGGCGTGGTATGGTATGCAGGGTATTGTGGTGATTGAAGTCCTGCACTGATGATGACCTCATAATCAAAAGGAATAGGAAAAAAACAACACGCATGGTAAAAATAGCCAAAAAATAGCCAAACCGCCAAAGACAATATTACCAACTAGATACTTTCAAAACAAGCCAAATTTTAAACTTTTTACTGTCTGTAAAACTAATCATTTCTGCTATTTTTTTTTTATTTGTCTTCAGTTTCAGACTTGTTTATATATTTGCTTCAGTGACAGTAAGATATTAAAGTTTTGAATAAGGCAGTTTATATTTTTTCTAGATGACTCATGGAGTACAGATGTGCCGGATGAGGAGACAATAACTTTGAATAATCCTGTAAATTGCTCTGGATAAGGCATCAGCTAAATGAATTAATAAGAAGAAGAAAAAGAAGAAGTAGAAGAATCCTGTAGGTCTCTTTTTTTGTTTTGCTTAAGGGGTGAGGACTTTTAGTTCAACTACTGCAAGTGGATGAGCTTATGTCATACAGTGGCAACTGTCTGTCTGTCTGTCCCATAACCACCTTCCAGAGCGTTCTGGGCTACAGGTCAGGCATATACCCTTGTCTGCAGCTGTCTCTGTAAAATAGCATACACCACTTGTGGCTATAGCCT